>NC_045623.1:46149541-46476791 GCF_009829155.1 Mustela erminea | reverse complement strand
GAAGCAGGCTCCCCGCTGAGCAGAGAGCCCAACGTGGGACTCGATCCCAGGACCCTGAGATCATGACCTGAGCCTAAGGCAGCGGCTTAACCCACTGAGCCACCCAGGTGCCCCAGAAAAATACTATTATTATCAAATCTGTTTTACCTTCGAGGAACCCTGAGGCTTAGAAAAACTCTTCTGCTTTGCCCAACCCTGTGGCTAGTGAGAAGACAATTTGTGTGACCATATTGTTTTTTATTAACTGTTTTACTATTATTTAAAAATTTTTTTCAAATTGAGTTTTTATTTTAGTTCTAGTATAGTTAACAGTGTTATGTTAGTTTTGGGTGTACAATAGAGTGATTCAACAGTTCTAAACATCATGACTCAGTGCTCATCATGATACGTGTACTCTAATTCACATCATCTGTTTCACCCATTCTCCACTCACCCCCCCATATGCTTTATTTTATTTCATTTTATTTTATGCAGGGCTTGAACTCATGATCTTGAGATTAAGACCTGAGATCAAGAGTTGGATGCTTAACTGACTGACCCCTGATATGTTTTATTTTAATGAGTACCCTCATTTAAAGTTGTGTGTTTTTTTTTTTCCAACAAGGAAATTTTTTTTACCTGAAGCATACTTCAGATACACGGTTCTTAAAGATATATATAAAACATTCCATCCAAGAAAATTAGAATACGTGTTTTCTTCAAATACACAGAAGAATCCACTGGTTAAATCACCTAAAAGGAGACATAACAAATATTACGAATTTAAGAAGACAAAAATCATACCAAACATATTTTTTAAATTACAGTAGTACAAAACTAAAGATCAACAATAAAACCAAGTTGGAAATTCTACAATGTAAATATTAAATATTTAATACATAAATATTAAACAACATACTACTGCACAAACGATGGGCTAAATAAGAAACAGCAAATCAAAATATGTCTCAAAACAAAAGAAAAAGAAAGCCAATATTGCAAAACCTATGGGATGCAGCAAAAGCAGATATTAGAGTGAAATTTATGCTATAAATGCTTCTATTAAGAGAAAAAAGGTTCACATAAACAACTTAGCATTATGCTATAAGAACTATAAAAAGAAGAAACTTAGTTGAAATTTTTTAGTAGAGGCAGGAAAGAACAAACAAAAATCAGAAATGAATAAAATAGAGACCAGAATAAACAAGAACATGACATTGAAAGTAATGACCCATTTTTCAAAAAAATATTGTTACTAGCTAACATTTATTGTGCTCTAAGTCCTGGCCCTTATTTTTAGCACTTCACACTTATTAACTCATTTAATCTCTATCTTCCAAGTAAGGAGATCAAGACACAGAGTGGTTAAAGTCACCAGACTGTTTCTGGCTATGATGAAACGCAGGCCCCTTGGCTGTGATCTGTGTGTGTTAGAAACACGCACATGGCCACACACCCTGTTTTTAAATGTTGTTGTTTATGTTTGTTTGTTTTGGGTTTTTTTTTGTTTTTTGCCACTTTTATGGTTTACCTCTTAGTGCAAAGAATCACTTAGGACTATTGAAATCCATTCCAGTATGAAATCAACCCACATCGAAGGAGGTTATGTAAATAAAAAAGATTTCTTGATTTTTACCTTGAGAGAAACCAAATTTAAAAAAATTTGTGTTTGTTTGTTTTCCCTTTGAAGAATTTTGAATCAGCTCACACTTAGGAAAGACCCATTTAGGTCTTTAGATGTGGAATTAATTTCTTTGTGAAGATGGGATTTCTATTTGAACCTGAGGCCATCATTCTGACTGGGTGGAGAATGCCAGGTAGTTTTCCCTCTTGACTTCTCTCTGTTCTCCCCTTCATCGCTGTTCCCCTGGATAACTCCACTGGGCAGCTAGAACGATCCTTTAGAAAGTGAATCAGATTACGGCAATTGCCTGTCTAAATCTTTTGGTGGCTTTCCATTCCACTTGAGACAAACTCTAAATTCCTTCCCACGGCTCACTATGCTCACGATCTTGCTCTTGCTTATTTGAGAAATCATCTCCTATACCTTAGTTCCCTGATCATTTTCATTCCATCCAGTTCTTGGACCATGTCAAGCTCCCCTTCTGCTTCAGAGCTTCTAGGCTGCTGTTCCTCTGCCTTCCATCTTTGCCTCCAGGTTCTTTTTGATGCTATCTTTTCCCCTCTTCTATGTCCCAAATTATTAAATGCATTGCCTCAGGCAGGCCTTTTGCTGATTATGACAATAAAATAGAATTCATCCAGGGCACCTGGATGGCTTAGTCAGTTAAGTGTCTGCCTTCGGCTCGAGTCATGATCCCAGGGTACTGGGATGGAGTCTGAGTCGGAATCCCTGCTCAGGGGGAAGCCTGCTTCTCCCTCTTCCTGTGCCCCTAACATTTGCTTGTGTTTGCACATATGCACACTCTCTTTCTCTCTCTCGTGCATGAGCATGCTCTCTCAAATATATAAACAAGGTCTTTAAAAAAAAATCTATAAACATATAAAATTCTTCCTGATATTTCCTATTATGCTCTCCTGTTAATTGTATGCACAGCACTTTTTAATACATGAATTTATGTGTATTTGTTTTCCTTGTAAGTCAAAAGACTGAAAGGAAAGGGATCATGGTTATTTTATTCATCACTGTGTATCTAGCATCCAGCACAGTACATTCAGCAAACTAATGAATGGTTGAATGGATTAAATTTCAGGCAAAAAAAAAAAAAAGAAAGAAAAGAAAAGACGTGCAAAGATACGGTGGCATGACGCGTGAAGCGACAGGTCATTTTGGGGAGTAGTCAAAGTTGTGGGGGTGCCTGGGTGGCTCAGTTGGTTGAGTGTCTGACTCAGGTCACAGTTTCCGGGGCATGGGATAGAGCGCTGTGTCAGAGTCTGCGCTCAGCAGGGGGTCTTCTAGGAATTTTCTCTTTCCCTCTCCTACTACCCCCCCCCCCATCTTTCTCAGATAAATAAATAAATCTTTTTAAAAAGCTGTGGAGATGGCTGTCACTGGGCTGGTTTTGGCAGCTAGAAGAGATGATATATATATATATATATATATATATATAAGGGGTTAGATCATGAAGGATTATGTGGGTCTTGCCAATGAGTAGGAGCTTTATCCTCTGGAAATGAGGAAACACTGATGGGTTTTAAACAGATTATTAAATGCAGTTGAGGTATTGAGTCAGAGAGAACATTCTATTGTCTCACTGTCTTTTAGAGTACTCAAGAGTCCTTAGAGTGACTCTCATTATTGCCCTTTGTATTTGGAAATTACATGTTCCAATTATGATTTTGCTACAAGGATTGCACAGGCAGAATATCAAACAGAATTCTGGAAATTAAAATATACCAAAGATGTAAGTGTGCTTGTTTATGGCATAGCTTGGTGTTTTATCTCTCAAATGTGGATGAGTCAATGATAAAATAAAACCAAACATTTTAGACAAGTAAGTTATTAGCTGTTCAGGTGATTCAGCTTTCCATATAATGAAAAGAATCTTGAATTTGGACATTATCTCTTGAGTCATTTAGGTGGTATGTGGCTGGCTTTAGGCTCTGTTTGGTAGAGCCGACTTTTACATTCACTTGATAGTGTTGCTTTGAAGGAGGGTGCTATATGGTTCTGCCCTGTGGATCAATTATATAGTGACTGTCTTGGGACCCTGCCCTGAAAGGACAATACTATCGTCTTTGCACAGCTCCTATTTATTGAGCATCTACTATGTGGCAGGCGCTGAACTAGTCATCTTACATTACATGTGGGCAAAACTTTATCGCATCTGTTTGTGGTAGATGCATTCCCACCGTACAGATGGAGAAACAGGTTCTGGAAAACGTGGTAAAATGGTCTCCCCTTACCCACGGTGTTGCTTTCATAGTTTCAGTGATAGAGCCTGATGCTGCTTCACCATGCCTACATCGTTCATTTCTCTTCAGCTCACCACAGAGGCATTTTAACCTCTCATATCACAAGAAGGGTGAGTACGGCATGTACAATAAGATCTTTTGAGAAAGAGACTACATGCACATGACTTTTATTACAGTATACTGTTATAATTAGTCTATGTTGTTATTAGCTACTATTGATGATCTCTTACTGAGCCTAATTTATGAATTACACTTTATCATACGTATGTGTAGGGAAAAAAAATAGTATGGTTCAATACCATCCATGGTTTCAGACATCCACTGAGGGTCTTGGAATGTATCCCCTGTAGACAAGGGGGGACTAGTATAATTCTCCCAAGTGAGAGCCAGGGGATTAAATTCAGATCTGACTCAAAATGCCCCGCTTTTATTTTAACCCTCTGCTGGACCTACCTCTGTAGAGGAGAGAATCATATAGGACTATTGAGATGAATTAAACATACCTGTACTTGGAAAGGCTCATAGAAATAATTGAAATCTGACTTAAACTGAATATTAAAAAAATTAAAGAATTCTTTTTTTTTTCTTTTAAAGATTTTTATTTATTTATTTGGCAGACAGAGAGAGATCATAAGTAGGCAGAGAAGCAGGCAGAGAGAGAGGAGGAAGCAGGCTCCCTGCTGAGCAGAGAGCCCGATGTGGGGCTCGATCCCAGGACCCTGAGATCATGACCTGAGCTGAAGGCAGAGGCCTAAACCACTGAGCCACCCAGGCGCCCCCCAAAAATTAAAGAATTCTAATAATTTTTTTTTAGGGGGGAAGGGAGAGAGGGAGAAAGAGAATCTGAAGCAGTCTCCATGCCCAGTGCACGAGCCTAAAGGGGAGAGGGGGGAAGTGAGGAGGGTCTCGATCTCACAGCCCTGAGATCATGACCTGAGCTGATATTAAGAGTCTGATGTTTAACCAGCTGAGCCACCCGGGTGACCCTAAGAACACTTCTTTAATTTGAAGAACTTTTAAACTAATTTACACTTAGGCAGCCATTTTATTCAACCTGTTCATTTTGATTCAGCCCTAGTAAGATTAGTTTCACTGATAAGAGCAGGTCTCTGAACAGAATCTTGATGGAGAAGCGTGAACATTGGGACAGCTGTGCTGCCTTCACCTACTGGTCTCCTCACCACAGCCTTCTCTTCATTTGCCATTCTGCAATGACAGTAGCCAGAAGGAACTTTTTAAAAATATAAGTTGATCGCTTTCCCTTGCCTAACTGGTCATATTCTGAGCACACCCCCCCCCCCCACAAAATGCAAATAATTTGCAAATAATAAGGGGTTAATAGCCAAATGTGAAGAACTCCCACAATTCACTAGCAAAGAAAAATAATCAAATTAGGAAATGGGCAAAGGGGGCACCCGGGTGGTTTAGTCGTTAACCGTCTGCCTTCAGTTCAGGTCATGATCCCAGGACCTTGGGATTGAGCCCCACATTGGGTTCCCTGCTCAACAGGGAGCTTGCTTCTCCCTTTCCCACTGCTCCTGCTTGTGTTCCCTCTCTTGCTGTGTTTCGCTCTGTCAAATAAAAATAAAATCTTGAAAAAAAAAAAGAAAGAAAGAAAAAATGGGCAAAGGCTCTGAGTAGACATTTTCCCAAAGAAGACATACACATGGCCAGTAGGTACCTAAAAAGATACTCAACATCACTAATCATCAGAGAAATGTAAGTCAAAAGCACAGGGAGGTATCACCTCAGACCTGTTAGAATGGCTATTATCAAGAAGATAAGAAAAAACAAGTGTTGGCAAGAATGTGGAGAAGAGGGAACCCATGTGAACTGTTGGCGAGGATGTAAATTAGTGTAACCACTGCAGAAAACAGTATGGAGGTTCCTCAAAAAATTGAAAATAGAACTACTGAATAAACAAATAATTCCACTTCTGGGTATTTATCCAAAGAAAATAAAAGCACTAACTAGAAAAGAAGTCTGCACTCTCATTTCACTGCAGCATTACTTATAATAATAATGTCCAAGCCAAGACATGGAAATAACCTAAGTGTCTATCGATGGAGGAACGGATAAAGGAAATATGTGTATATACTTAGAGATATGTATGTGTTTGTGTATGTGTGCACACGCACATGCATGCACACACAAACACGGAGAAATATTACTCAACCATAAAAATGGAAACCCTGCCGTTTGCACTTGAAGGCATTATGCTAAGTGAAATAAGTCAGAGAGAGAAAAACACATACTACGGGGTCTCACTTCTATGTGGAATCTAAAACAAAACAACACAAGACAAAAAAGAACTCATAGATACAAAGAGAACAGATGGCCTGAGGTGGAGGGTTGGAGGGGTAAGATAGGTGACGGGATCAAAAGGTATAAACTTCCAGTTATAAAATGAATGAGTCCTGGGGAGGTAATGGGCAGCATGGTGACTGTAACTATTAATACTGGATTGCGTGTTTGAAAGTTGCCAAGAGAGTAGGTCTTAAAAGTTCTCATCACAAGAAGAAAACTTGTAATTATGTGTGGTGACGGACTTTAATTAATATCCATTAATTGTGTTCGTTTTTGCATTATATGCAAATAGCAAATCATTATGTTGTATACCTGAACCTAGTATAATGTTATATATTTATTATATCTCAATAAAAATGCTTATGAGATGATCTTGTTCTAACTGGCCTAACTGGTCAGTGGTTTCCCTTCATTTGCAAGAAATTCCAGGATTTTTGTCATGATTCCATAGGCCTGCATGACCTGTTCCTGCCTTCCTCTCCAGCCTTCAAGGCACTTATCCTTTCTATCTCTGTCTTGGCTACTCTGAGATTTTTTCAGCTCCTGGACCTGAAACAGAACATTTGTGGTGATTGGTGGGCAGCACTGTGTGACTCAAGCTTAGGCTGGACTGAGGGAACTGCTGGGAGATTAGGTAGCTTAAGCAGTTTGGACTTGACCTTGTCCAAAGAGCACCTTAGGGACGTTTTGGTTGATGACGGCTTTGAGACATTTTATGCAGAAGACTAAATGTGCTGGAACCATTGATCAGGAGATAGACTATCCTATTGTCTTAATGACTTTTTAGAGTGTCTGGAGTACTTGGATTGGGTCTGGTTTTCGTTCTTTTTTTTAAATTTTTTTTTTTTTTTTATTAATTTGACAGAGAGAAATCACAAGTAGACAGAGAGGCAGCCAGAGAGAGAGAGAGAGGGAAGCAGGCTCTCTGCTCAGCAGAGAGCCCGATGCGGGACTCGATCCCAGGACTCTGAGATCATGACCTGAGCCGAAGGCAGTGGCTTAACCCACTGAGCCACCCAGGCGCCCCTGGTTTTCGTTCTTTATATTTAGAAATTACTTGTTCCAATTATGGTAGCCTTAATGATGACACAGAAAGAATTTTTATCAGAAAGCTGTAAGTTAAAACATGGCAGTGCCTTTTCTGTCCCTGTGTGTGGTACATTCAGTCACAGTTAAGGAGCGTGTTCCTTGAAGTCGAAGAGCTGGGCTGAAGTCCTGTACTGATCCCAGACCACAGTCTATGTGGCTGCTTTAGTGAGGTTGCTATTTAGTGAGGTTGCTATAAAATACCTAACTTTTGGGTGAGCAAATACATCAATCCATTTGAAAGTGCTAATAAAAATAAAATATTCTTGGCAAATAAAGCTAATAATATAGGTGGTCGAATTTCGTTTAATCAGGGCAATCCTAACTTTAGGAGCAGTCCTTTGAGCCCATAGGTCACTAATGGGACAGTTCAGGTTCCTTCTGACATGGATAAACAGTTCATGTTTGTAATCTGAAACTATAATTTTGGGCGTGTGAGATACTTCTGACCCACTGCCTATTAAGCACCTGCTGTTTCCCATCCTGGAGGAGAGGTGCGGCTCCATACTACTGTCCTGGAGCACCTGTTTCTTGAACAAGACCAGGCTCCAGACCTCAAGTTAAGCACCACATATATATATATACGGCAGATAAAGTTTCTACCAGCCTGTGACTGTTTTGTAAGCCCCCTGTGAGTCTGCATTATTAATGAGGAAATGTAGGTTTAGTAAATCCTTAGAAGTTAAGGGGTTAGAGAAGTTAATTGAAAGAGCTAGTGGACCTAGGGCCAGAGAGTCCAACTCTGTTCTCACTGACTCCCAAAAACCATGCTCTTAACCCCAGCCCTGTCTAGACACAAGACTGCCCTATACGTAGGTCAGAATAGTAGGTGGGAATGGAGAAAGAGATCTTCCCTGTAGACCTTAAATAAATAAAAAACTCATTTTGTGGTCATTTTTCTGAAGCCCATCTTTGTCTTGGGTTTATTTCTCTAATTAGAAATATACTTTGTTTTGCCTGATAGATTTTTAAAAAAAAAGATTTATTTGAGAAAAGAGAGAGAGCGCGCACACCTATGCAAGTGCGGGAGGGAGCACGGAGCGGGGTTGTGAAGTGGCTGGGGGAGGAGGAGAAGCAGACCCCTCCGCTGAGCAGGGAGCTGGCCACAGGACTTGATTCCAGGACCCTGGGATCCTGACCTGAACCTAAAGCAGACACTTAACTGAATGACCCAAGTGCCCCTCTCATAGATTTTTAAAAAAATAATAAGTAGTATAGGCATCAGTCTTTTGTAAACTCAATCAGGATTAAGTAAGGAGAATTTCTAAAATAATAATGGTTCCAGGTGTTCTTATAAGCGTTTTTTTTTTTTTTTTTAAGATTTATTTATTTATTTATTTGACAGTCAGAGATCACAAGTAGGCAGAGAGGCAGGCAGAGAGAGAGGGAAGCAGGTTCCCCACTGAGCAGAGAGCCCGATGCAGGGCTCGATCCCAGGACCCTGGGATTGTGACCTGAGCCGAAGGCAGAGGCTTAACCCACTGAGCCACCCAGGCACCCCTCTTATAAGCGTTTTATAATGAGAGTTTCAAATCTGAGCCTCACAACAGTGCTGTGATATGGGTGCTATTATGGTGTCCATTTTACAGAGAAGGAAACAGAGATGCAGAGAGGCTAGATGAAGGGGTAGTGCCTTCATGGTAGGTGACATGTGTTACGGCAGAACTGACTGCATGCTTCGAGGATCTCATGCTTGATTTAATGTTCTGCACTTGCTGTTGAAAAGTTCTTCATAATTTTGAATAAGGGGCCCTGCATTTTTATTGGCCCAGGGTTCTCCAAATTATGTAGCTGGTCCTGCCTAACTTCACTTAGCGGTGAGCGGCAAAGTCGGGATTCAAATCCAGACTGCCTGACCTTAAGCTTACACTCTTTCATTTATGTTCTCCAGCTCCCCATATCCCGTATTGCTTTTTTAAAAAATTTATTTATTTGACAGAGAGAGAGATCACAAGTAGGTAGAGAGACAGACGGGGGAGGGGAAGGAGGCTCCCTGCTGAGCAGAGAGCCCGACGCAGGACTCTCGATCCCAGGACCCTGAGATCATGACCCGAGCCGAAGGCAGAGGCTTAACCCACTGAGCCATCCAGGCGCCCCCATATCCCATATTTTTTTTTCTTTAGAGAGAAGTCTAGTATCTTTTGTTTGTTTATTTGTTTTAGGTATAGATATTTTGATTTTGATTTTTTTTTTCATATCCCATATTCTTAAAGCAAGCTCCCTCCACCTTCTTTTCCTTTGCACCTATCTTTCGAGATAGGTGGCTCAGTTCATCTCTGTGGAATTCTTTGGATCTGAGTTTTGTTTGTTGGGCCCTCTATCTGATCCATACAATTTCCAGTTTGGTCTGTCGGAGAGCAGTAAGGAAGATTTGAAGATGTGGCAAGAACTGCGTACCTTTGCCATAATGAGAGAACTGTAGCCTAAAAGTAAACAAGAATAAAGTGGAAATACTGTAACGTACTTGCTTTACACAACTTTACTAGAAAAAATAGAAAAAGACAGCTCCGGTGCCTGTGGAAGGGAGGCAGTCCCTCAGCATAGCCTGCCTGCATGCGGAGCTCTGTGGATCGGCAGCACTTAATTACCACATACAGTTTTATGGACTGTTTTATGAGAAGCTGCTTTTTAGCCTTGCATGGATTGCTATAAAGGGAAATATAGAAAGACAGGAGAGGATTTACATCATGTTGGCAAAAATCGTCCCTCCATGGTTGACGGTTACAACCGGAGACATCCCAGGATCCATCTCTCAGCGTTTCCTGAGAACTTTCTGTGGAGAGGCAGAGGCCAGCAAGACGCCAGAGCTCAGAGGTGGAAGGAGTAAGGACACGGGGCGCCCAGGGCCTTGACCGAGGCACCCATTTGCCACAGGAGCCCTGCGAAAGCATCTGATGACATTAAGAGGAGTCCAGGAAGTTTGGGGGAATTCTCTAATAAGAGAGGTGAGAAAGAGTGTCCACGATGGAGGGAACAGTGAGAACAAAAGCGAGGCGGCCAGGAAGGTTGTGGTCAAGGTGAACTGCAAGCACATGGTCCTGGCCAAAGTCTTGGACATGATACTGGAGAGGTGGGTGGGGACCATGTACTGCTGAACTCGTGTGCTAACCTAGGGAGTGTAGGTGTATAACCCAAGGTATTAGGGGTGACGATGATGCTGATAGCAGACATTAATGAGGACTTCTCTGTAAGTTGTGAACATCCACGTGGTCCCTGGCCACACGTAAACCTGTTAGAGTGACAAGATGTGCACACTCAGTCGTCATTGTTGGTGTCTGAGATGACCGCGGACTTTAGGTCGCCTGGGGTCCTCACACTGCCATTTACGGCAGGATCTGGGAACAAGCCTTGAAGCATTTTGAACCTTTGTTCCCTGTTTCTAAACTGTGCATAATAATCATATCTGCTCCACTCTTTGTTGTCAGGAACAATATGAAGAAAGACTATGTACTCTGTAGAAATGATATTTGTTTAAATTGTCTTTAGTGTAAGGAATTTTATCTACTACTTACTCTCTCTCTCTCTCTCTCTCTTTTTTTTTTGTATCATTTGTGGTAACTTTATACATCATTTCAAAACTGGGGGAATTCTTCTTGGACCCTGGTTAATTAGTTGCCTTTTAGGAAGACTGGGTGAGTCATTGCCATCAGTTTTCTTCAGGATGTGGGTCAGACTTCTCAAGGAGCTGTGATCTTGGACACATCACTTAACCTGTCTGAGCCACTGTTTTGTCCTGGAAAATGAAGACAAAGCTGACAAAGCTGCCAACATGTAGGGACTATTGTGAAAAAGATTTAATGAGCTATTTGATGGAAAGTGTTGGCACATAGCAAGTGTTCAATGAATATTTATTCCTGAAGAGAAATAACACTGCGGCGGTTGAGGAGTGGGGTGAAGAGCCCGAGAAGTGTTTTTATGCTTTCTCCCATCTCCTGTCTTTTTCTCCCCTCCAGGCTGAATGAGATTGGATATTTTGTAAATGTGGTGACCTCTTTGCCATAGCACCCTCAGACATGCGCATGGGACACTCTGACCAATGAATCAAAACAACAGGCGAGGGTTGTTGGTTGAATTTGCTGACTTTTCATCCCCTCACGTGCAGGGATGGTGCCAACTCTGCCTGGCTTAGTCAGCCCAGGCGGATTGGAGGAGCCGGCGTGGCTGGTGGAGGGCTTGGTTACCTAGGCAACATTTACCGACGCTGACGACAAAGGAGCTATCACCACTGCCTAATGCATGCACAAGTGTATCAAGTTATGGGGAAGATGGAAAGACACAATTTTCTCTTGAAATGAGATAGATGCAGGTGTTAATTTCTTCTGAATGGCAGCTAATTTCCCATTTTCAAAGAGCAGGACAAGCTTAAACTTTCACTTGTGGCTGAGAATACTCAGTTTGTAATCCTGGCAAGCGTCTTAAGAAAGAAACGTCCTGGGGCTGGACTGTTAGGCTTCCTGTCTTTTCGGAAGCTTATTGCATTTATTTTACTGCTTTGGGGGATTAGAAAATAGTCTCTGAAGGACATTTCTTTAATGACTTGGAATATTTATGTGGAAAACTTGCTTGTTGGACACTACAGTGATTGCTGTAGCTTTTGTCTCTAATTAGCTATTGGATCCTTCACTCTGAAGTTTTTTGTTTTTTTTTTAATGTTTTCTTTGATGTGAAAGCTAATGTATATTAAGAAAATACACAGAACAATTAAATAGTCCAATGATTTGTCATAGGTGAATATGTTTAAAACTGTTACCTCTCCTGGGGTGAAGATAGAACATTGCAGGTGTCCCAGAAATGTTCCTCCTCCTCCTTCCCTACGCTTATGTGCTCTCACTCCCCACAAGGAGTCCACTGTCTTGACTAATGAATAGTGAAGAAGTTGGTACTAGAAGTTTTGTTACTAAAACATGTATTTCTGAACACTGGGGTTTAGCTTTGTACCTCTTTTGAATTTCATATAGATGGAATCGTACGGTATGGTTTTATGTTTGGCTTAGTTTTTTTCCAGCATTTTCTTTTTCTGAGGTACTTTCCTGTTGGGGTGTGTAACTGTCTTTCATTCATTTTACGGGCTGTACTTTATTATCTGAATATATCACAGTTTATCTACTTGACTAGTGATGGGTATTTGGGGATGTTTCTAGTTTTTAGCTATTATAAATAATGATATTATACACATTTTTTTTCCCCTTTTTAATGTAGGCTCCATGCCTAGTGTGGAGCACAGCGCAGGGCTTGAACTCACAACCCTGAGATCGAGACCTGAGCTGAGATCAAGAATCAGATGTCTAATTGACTGAGCCACCCAGGTACCCCGATGTTATAAACATTCTTGCACATGTCCCTTGGAATATAGATGCATGCATTTCTGTTCGTCATGTACCTAGAAGTGGAATTGCTGGAGCATAAGATATATGTATCTTCAGCCTTTGTGATATTAAAGGATTTTTTTTTAAAGATTTTATTTATTTATTTGACAGAAATCACAAGTAGATGGAGAGGCAGGCAGAGAGAGATAGAGAGAGAGAGAGGGAAGCAGGCTCCCTGCCAAGCAGAGAGCCCGATGCGGGACTCGATCCCAGGACCCCGAGATCATGACCTGAGCCGAAGGCAGTGGCCCAACCCACTGAGCCACCCAGGCGCCCCTAAAGGATTTTTTTTTAATAAAATCATTACTCTCATACAAATATAGAATGAACATGTGCAAAGATTTCATTTAACTCATTAATGAGGGAATCGCTAAGTTATTGTAACAGGTTGAAAGGAGAATTGAAAGAACCCCACATAACTAGGCAATGGGAATACTGAAATGTCTATCCGTAAGGCAATAATCCATTGCATTCTATCAGACAATTCATTAATATCTGTGTAGTTAGGAAGCATTTGTATTTTTATCAGTTTCTACATTTGGAGAAATAGTGCAAAGCAGCAAAAAGCAGAATAACGCAGAAAGGTACATTGGACTGGACACTCGATACTCTTTTTTCCTTCCATATCCAAAGTCTTGCACAATTTTTCCTGGCAGTCTATGATACCAAACTGTTTTCCAAAGTGATTATTTCAAATTACTGTCCCACCAGAAAGGTACTAGAGTTCCTCTTGCTCCACATCCTTAACAGTTGGTGTTGTCAGGATTAACATCTACCATTCTGGTAGGTTATCAGTGGTAGCTCTTTGTGGTTTTGCCTCTCCCCGGTAAGAATGAGGTTGAACTGCTTTTCAGATCTTATTGGTTGTTTGAGTACCTGCTTGTTCTAGTTTTTCTTCCCATTTAAAAAAATGTGTTACTCCCCCGCCCCCCATTTTTTGGTAGGGCTTTTTTATAAGTGTTCTATATAATAATATATTATACATTTTCCTGTATCTGTTGTAGATATCATCTCCCACATTTTGCCTGGTTGTCTTTTCTTTTTTTTTTTTTTTTTTTACTGGTGTCTTTGATAAACAAAACAATTTTAATACAGCCCAGTTTATTATTCTTTTATTCTATAGTTGATGATTTTTAAAATCTCTCCTTAAAAGGCTTTCATTACCCAGACTTCTTGAAAATATTTAAGTATATAATACTAACTCCTAGAAACGATATTATTTGGCCTTTCAAATCTAAATATAAAAACCATGTAGGATTTATTTTTCTGTAGAATGTGAAATCAACTATCAGTGCCCCTTCCCCTGCCCTATTATAGAATGCAGTTTACCCAGCACCATTCATAAAAAAACTGTCCTCTACTCCTGCTTGGCAGGGACACCTTGGTCACATATCAAGTGTTCATACGTGTTTGGGTCTGTCTCTGGGCTTCTTGTTAAATTCCATTGATCTGTTTGACTGTTTTTTTGTAAAGATTTTTTTTTATTTATTTGAGAAAGAGAGAGGGAGTGCATGCATGGGGGGCAGGGCAGAGGGAGAGAATCTTAAAGCAGACTCTGCCCTGAACTTGATGCCTGGGGTAAGGGTGGGGGGTGAGAGGGGCTGGATCTGATGACCTGAGCTGAAACCAAGAGTTGGCTGCTTAACAGACAGAGTCACCTAGACCCCCAAACACCAACATCACAGTGTAGTGTTTTTGTAATGTATTTTATCATGAGTTTATTTCTGGTAGAGCCAGCCCTTCCACCTTCTTGTTCTTCTTGAAGGCTATTTTATATTTCCTTTTGAATTTGAATCCTTTATATTTCCTTTTGAATTTTAAAATTAGTGTATCAAATTCCACAAAAACTGTGGAATTTTATTTGTGGTTTTTAAAAACTGCATTGAATCCCCAGAAATTTCACTCCTAGGTATTTATCCAAGAGAAATGAAAGCATATGTTCACAAGAAGACTTGTATATGAATGTTTATAGCACTTTATTCATAATTGCTCCAAACTAGAAAGAACCAATATGTTTGTTCATACAATGTAAACTACTAGGCAATGAAATGGAATGAACTACTGATATATCCAATAACATGCTTGAATGTCAAAAACATTATGTTGAGCAAAAGAACCCAGGCACAAAGAATATGTACTGTGGGACTCCATTTATAACAGGTTTTATAATACTCCCAGCTACTCTATAGTGGTAAATATCCAATCAGTGGTTGAATGGGGTAGGCAGTGGAGGAGTTGTGGGTGGGGGGAGGTGAACGGCACAGGGGCATTTGGGGGCTGATTGGGGTGGTGATTACAGAGTTCATCAAACCATATATTAAAAATGTGGGGGGACGCCTGGGTGGCTCAGTGGGTTAGGCCGCTGCCTTCGGCTCAGGTAATGATCTTGGGGTCCTGGGATCGAGTTCCGCATCGGGCTCTCTGCTCAGCAGGGAGCCTGCTTCCCTCTCTCTCTCTCTCTGCCTGCCTCTCTGTCTACTTGTGATCTCTCTCTGTCAAATAAATAAATAAATAAATCTTTTTTTTTTTTTTTTTTTAAAGTGGGTATTTGTCTAAAGTTATACTAAAAAATGTGGGTTATTGTCTATAACTTAGAGTTTGGTAAGGTTTGTTTTTAAGACTCCATTAACTTTATAGGTCTATTTGGGAAAATCTGATATTTTTAATAAATTGAATCTTTCAATCTATGAACATGGCATATAGCTCCAAAGAGTATTGCCTTTAAATTCTCTGAATAGGGGGCGCCTGGGTGGCTCAGAGGGTTAAGCCTCTGCCTTTGGCTCAGGTCATGGTCCCAGGGTCCTGGGATCGAACCCCATATTGGGCTCTGTGCTCAGTGGGGAGCCTGCTTCTCCTTTTCTCTCTGCCTGCCTCTGCCTACTTGTGATCTCTCTCTGTCAAATAAATAAATAAATAAATAATCTTTAAAAAAAAAAAAAAGATCTGATGACCTGAATAGTATTCTGTTGTTTTCTACATAGAGATTTTTCATATCCATTTAAGAATTAATCCATGGTACTTATTTTTAGATATTCTTGAGTATTTTTTATGCTTTTTTGGAATTTACTTTTTTTTTTTTAATTTTATTAATTCATTTGACAGACAGAGATCATAAGTAGGCAGAGAGGCAGGCAGAGAGAAGGGGGGAAGCAGGCTCCCTGAGAAGCAGAGAGCCCGATGCGGGGCCTGATCACAGGACCCTGAGACCATGACCTGAGCTGAAAACAGAGGCTTAACCCACTGAGCTACCCAGGTGCCCCTGGAATTTACTTTTTAAAATTTCATTTTGTTTATACCTGGTTTATAACCAGGCAGTTTATGTTTATTTATCGGTTTTTATCCTGCAGTCTTGTTCAGCTTACTTATTGTCATTTATCTAGATTTTTCTTTGGATTTCTATATCCACCATCATATCATCTGCTAAAAAAAACTCCTTTATTTTTTATTTTTTAAAATATTTTATTGATTTATTTGACAGACAGAGATCACAAGTAGGCAAAGAGGCAGGCAGAGAAAGAGGAAGAGAAGCAGGCTCCCTGTTGAGCGGAGAGCCCGATGAGGGGCTTGGTCCCAGAACCCTGGGATCATGACCTGAGCTGAAGGCAGAGGCTTTAATCCACTGAGCCACGCAGGTGCCCCCCCAAAACCCTTTTATTTCATCCATTCTAATTATTTTATCTTTTTATATTTTTAAATTTATATATTTTTATTTTATTTATGTTTTTTTCTTACCTGATTATACTGGCTACAGCCTTTAAAAAGATACTGATTTCAGAAAGAAAACTTTCAATGTTTCAATATGTGCTAGGTTTGCATTAGTCTTTTTTTTAAGATATATTTTTAAGGAATTTTCTTCCTATTTTGCTAGAAGTTTTTAATCAAAATGGATACTGGCTTTTATCAAAACTATCTTGCATATATAAAGATCATTGTATTTATTTCTCTTTGATTCTATTAATGTGGTAAATAACATTAAAATATTAAACAATCGTGCTTATTAAAAAGTAATAAGCTTAATTATATCAAGGTGGATTAATCTTTTTATATATTGCAGTATTTGGTTTGCTAATAATTTGGTTAGGCCATAAATGACTCTTAATCTCACACAACAAACTGAGGGTTGCTGGGGGGGGAGGGTTGGGAGAAGGGGGGTGGGGTTGTGGACATTGGAGAGGGTATGTGCTATGGTGAGTGCTGTGAAGTGTGTAAACCTGGTGATTCACAGACCTGTACCCCTGGGGATAAAAATATATTATATGTTTATTTAAAAAAAAATTTGGTTAGGCTTTGTACCTCTATTTTCATGGGTGGGTAGACCTCAAATTTTTCTTTCTTGCAAAGTCCATCTCAAGTTTTGGTTATCAAGGTTATGCTTAAAGTAGGTTAGGAAATATTTTATCTTTCTATTCTCTAGAGATGTTTGAGCATGATCATTATTGTTTCTTTCGGTAGGATTAAATTTCTGATAGGATTCCCTGGGGAAGCTTTCAGAATTTGGTGTTTTCTTTGTGGTAGGGTTTTAAATGATGCATTATAATTTTTTTTAATAGCTTAATTCTTCAGATTTTTAGAATTTCTATTTCTTTTGTGTCAGTTTTGGTGAAAGTAGATTTCTAGAACTTTGACTCTTTCATTTGAATTTTCAAGGTTATTGGCATAAATTTGGTCATAAATCTTCTTATATATTTAATGTCTGTATGATCTGTAGAGATGTCCCCTTTTTAAAATTTCTGATACTGGTTTTTTTCTGTTCACTATTCCAAGGGTTTATCAGCTTTATTAATTTTTTCAACAACCCTCTGGTTGATCCTTTCTATTTTTTTTTTAAAGATTTTATTTATTTATTTGACAGACAGAGATCACAAGTAGGCAGAGAGGCAGGCAGAGAGAGAAGGGGGAAGCAGGCTTCCTGCTGAGAAGAGAGCCCAATGCCAGGTTCAGTCCCAGGGCTCTGGGATCATGACCTGAGCCGAAGGCAGAGGCTTTAACCCTCTGAGCCACTCAGGCGCCCCTTATGTTTGTTTTTTCTTCACTATTTCTGCTCATATTTTTTGCCCACTTCCTTTCTTCTACTTACTTTGTTTTAAATTTGCTGATTTAAAAAAATGATCTCTTAAAGTGGGATCCTTTGTTTACTGGTTCTCGGCTTCAATTCTATTGTAATATGTATTTAAATAAAAAGTTCCCTTTATTTATTTTTTTTAAAGATTTTACTTATTTATTTATATGACAGAGAGAAATCACAAGTAGATGGAGAGGCAGGCAGAGAGAGAGGGAAGCAGGCTCCCCGCTGAGCAGAGAGCCCGATGTGGGACTCGATCCCAGGACCCTGGGATCATGACCAGAGCCGAAGGCAGCGGCTTAACCCACTAAGCCATCCAGGCGCCCCTAAAAAGTTCCCTTTAAGTACCTGTTTTCATTGCATCCCATAATTTTATACAAAACCATTTGTTATCATTTAGTTAAGAGTATTTTCTAATTCCTACTGGGAATTTTCTAGCTGTCATTTTGTTATTGATTTTTTTAGCTTCCTTTCGTTGTGAATAAAGAATACACTCTGATTTGAATTGAGACTTGTTTGGTTCCATTGTATGTGGCCGACTTTTATACATGTTTGTTATGTCTTTGAAAATAATTTGTATTCTCTAGTTGATCGATACAGAGTTCTGTATGTTTATGTAGTCAAGTTTGCTGTTTCTGATCTTCAAAGTTCCGATATGCATACTGATTTCTTTTTTCTTCTTTGTTCTATATATTTCTGAGATAAGTGTGTTCATATTCCCTATAATTCCCTGCAAAAAAGATTTTTCTTTTTCTTTTTTACTTTTTTCAATGATGGCTTTACATAATTTGGAACTATGTTGGAGAAATTTGCTATTGCAATTGGTATATCTTCCTGGTGAATTGAAACCTTTTTGACATTACAAATGTCACTTACATACACTTAATTAGTGTACACTTAATAAGAATTTTTGTCATATGTGCTACTTTGACATTAATAAAACTACACCAACTTTCTTTTGGTTAGTATTTGCCTAGCATATCTTTTTAAAAAATGCTTTTAGTTTTTACATTTTTATATTCTTATGTTTTAGATGTGTCTCTTGTATATAGCATAGCGTTGGGTTTGACAACTTTTGTCTTTTAATTGGAACATTTCGTTCACTCACTTTTTTTTTTTTTAAGATTTTATTTATTTGACAGAGAGAGATCACAAGTAGTTAGAGAGGCAGGCAGAGAGAGAGAGTAGGGGAAGCAGGCTCCTGCCTGAGCAGAGAGCCCGATGTGGGACTCGATCCCAGGACCCTGGGATCATGACCCGAGCCGAAAGCAGAGGCTTTCATCCACTAAGCCACCCAGGCGCCCCTTGTTCAATCACTTTTAATGTAATTATACACATAGCTGGGTTGAAATTTACTATCATATTATATGCTTCCTTTTAGACCTGAATGTTCCATGTTCCTATTTTTTTCTTTTTTTGAATTGAGTTTGTTTACTTACCCTTCCACTTTTTCTGTTAAGTTGGAAGTTTTACATTCTTTTATTATTATTTTGAGATTGCATTAGAGATTTTATTTTTTAATTTTTTCTTTCTTTTTTTTTTTTTTTTAAAGATTTTTATTTATTTATTTATTTGACAGAGAGAGATCATAAGTAGGCAGAGAGGCAAGCAGAGAGGGGGGAAGCAGGCTCCCTGCTAAGAGCCCGAAGCGGGCCCTGATCCCAGGACTCTGGGATCATGACCCGAGCCGAAGGCAGAGGCTTTAATCCACTGAGCCACCCAGGCGCCCCACATTAGAGATTTTAATATGTGTCCTGATTTAGGCCTTAAAACACTTTTTTTTTTTTTTTAAAGATTTTATTTATTTATCAGAGAGAGAGAAGGGGAGAGAGCAAGCACAGGCAGACAGAATGGCAGGCAGAGGCAGAGGTAGAAGCAGGCTCCCCGCTGAGCAAGGAGCCCGATGTGAGACTCGATCCCAGGACGCTGGGATCATGACCTGAGCCGAAGGCAGCTGCTTAACCAACTGAGCCACCCAGGCGTCCCCTAGGCCTTAAAACACTTTAATGCCATTGATATCTCTCTTGACTTGTCTGTCACTGTTGTTGCGTATTTTGCTTCAGTACATTTCAGATGCCCAAGATAATATTATTGTTTTATATGATCATTATTTATTTTGATTTACTCATATATTTATCCTTTTCTTTGGCTCCTCATTTATTTTTGTATCATGGTTTTCCACATAGGATCACTTTCTTTTCTGCCTGAAGAACAAATACCCTTTAGTAGTTCCTTTATTGTAGGTCTGCTGGTGACAAATTCTTTCAATTTTTGTCTGTCTGAAATGTATTCATTTCACTATCATTCTTAAGGGTATTTTCTCTGAGCATAGAATTCTAGGCTGTCACTTGTGTTCTTTCAACATTTTAAAGATGTTTACTTACTTCTGGCTTCTCTTGTTTCTATTAGTAAGTTAGATGAAAGTCTAGTTTTTGTTCCTTTTTTGTCCCCCTTTGGCTGATTTTACATTTTTCTTTCGGTGGTTTTTAGCAGTTTTTTAATAGTGTGCCCAGATGAAGTTTTCTTGTTATTAATCCTTCTTGAGGTTTCTAGGGCTCCTTGTCTTAACTTCTAAGGCCAGACATTATTCTACAGTTCTGGAAAGTTTGCTGCTGTATGCTTGTCAAATATTGCTTTGCATCACTCATTCTTCTCTCTTCCTTGGGCTATAATTGCTTCTATTTACTTTTTTTTTTTTTTAAGATTTTATTTATTTATTTGACAGAGATTGCAAGTAGGCAGAGAGGCAGGCAGAGAGAGAGGAGGAAGCAGGCTCCCTGCTGAGCAGAGAGCCTGCTGTGGGGCTCGATTCCAGGACCCTGGGATCTTGAACTGAGCCGAAGGCAGAGGCTTTAACCCACTGAGCCACCCAGGAGCCCCTATTTCTATTTACTTTATTAACTATGTGGGCTTAATTACCTTCTCACTATATTCCATAATGTCTCTTTTCCTGTATTTTCTATTCTTTGGTCTTTCTGTGTTTCATTCTTGTTTTACTCTAATCTATGCTTCAGCTATATCTATTCTTCTAGAGCTAAATTCATTCATTATGTTATTAATTTTGGTTAGTATACTTTTATGGCCCAATTTTCTATTTGAGTCTCTCTTTTTTGAGTTTCCCATTTACCTTAATTTCCTAGGACTTTTATAGTAATTTCCTAGTACTAAAAACTAGATGGCCTAAAACGACAGAAATTGATTCTGTCACAGTTTTGGAGTCTGTAAGCCTGGAATTGAGGTGTTGGCAGGTCCACACCCTCTGGAGGCTCTAGAGAAGATTCTGTTTCTTGTCACTTCCTGCTGGTGGCTGTCAACTTTCCTTACCTTGGGGCCACATCCCTCTCTGTTCTGTGTTCACATTGCCCTCTCCTCTGTGCCTCTGCCTTGAAACTCCCAGGATGAGCTTCTCCTTTTAACACTCATAAGTTAGGTCTTTTACTGTAAAGGAATATTCATTCCGCTGCCACATAAAGAAACACTCATGGGTCGCAAGTATAAGGACACGGACATATCTTTTTGGTGACTACTCTTTAGCACCATTCTATGCTGAAATTCTCAACTTTCTAACTTTATCTTCTCACACATAGTAAAACTTTTAACTAAACGTCTATTCCACATAATTCCAAATCAGGAACCCTGTGGGTTCATTTCTATTTCTGTTGTTTCTGCTGGTTTTTAGTTATATCTCATCTTTTCATGTGTTTATTTTTTTTTTTTAATTGTGTGTGAGTCATTATTTTTGCTGAGTTGTTTACAGATATAATTTGAAGTCAACGTTATTTCAACTCTACAAGGGATTCACGTTTGCTTCTACAGATACTTGGGGCATTAGCCGTCTAGAAACACCTTATTTTAGTTTCAGAGATTGTGATGGTTTGAAGATAAGCCATGGGTCCTCTGTAAGGGCCTATTAGCTTTCTGTTCTCCCTTCCTGCTAAGGTGCAGCTCTTTGGAGATCCTAACCCAAAACAAATGTTATGCTCAAGTCTATTCCTGCCATTCTCAGCAGACTGTGAACACAGATCTCTGTTCGTCTAATTTCTTAAAACATTTATAGAGGGAGAGCAGGTCCAAAATGCCTTCTGGACTTCTTCCTTTCATCTTCACTTGATTTCTCCCTCCCCCACTACCCCTCCCCCCACACAATCTTGCTGGTTTTTGAATGGTTTTAAGCATTTAATAAGTATTTTTCTTATTGTTCCTATTTATCCTTGATGAAAAACTTTATCTGGCACGTGTGGGTTATTATTAGATACAGAGGTCTCGCTGAACTTTGTCTGATCTCTCTTAAATTTTTTTAAAAGATGATTATTTGACTGAGAGAGACACAGCAAGAGAGGGAACACAAACCCCAGGAATGAGAGAGGGAGAAGCAGGCTTCCTGCTGAGCAGGGATCCCGACGAGGGGCTCGATCCCAGCACCCTGGGATCATGACCTGAGCCCAAGGCAGTTGTTTACCCAACTGAGCCACCGAGGCACCCCACCGTCTCTCTTAAATTTTTATGATAAACAAAAATCTCAAACATCCCTGAAGCGGAAGAATAGTGCAAAGAACCACACCATTACCTCCATTCAGTCATTATCAAGGTTTGGTTACATCTGCTTGGACACCTCTGTGACATATCAGAAGAGAATATTGTAAAGCAGGGCAGTGTTCCGACCTGCAGCCATCCATTCACCTCTGAAGTCCACTGTTAGACAGAGAACTTGTGGCTTAGTGACTGCCACATCTCCAGCCCCTGAGGCAGGGTGTACCTGGTGCACAGTTGGCTCTCTGTGAGCTGTTGTTGAATGAATGAAGTTCTCTGTAGAACAAGAGACTGGTGGGGCTGGAGAAGCTGGAAGAGTTCTCTGCCTGTGGTAATGAACCTCAGTTTACAGATGGAGATGCCAGAATCCTGAGATACACAGAGAGGTACTGATGGTCACACAGGTGCCCAGCAGAGTTAGGCCAGGGTCCTGGCCGAGGGCTTTTTCTACTCGTCTACACTTCCTTCTCACTTTGCTAGTTTGCTTAGCCCCCACTTTTTCTGTTCTTCTGGTAACATGGAAGTTTGGGAGCCTTTCATTACAAGTGTGATGATATAATGTAACATTAAGACATGACAAGACAAGTTTTATCAGCCATTACTACTTGCCTCAAGTGAGCAGCAAAGCCTTTGACCACTCGAGGCCTATATTAATAGCCCCATAAAATTTATCCAGGATTGCGAGTGCTATTATCATCTGGCTTTTACATTTCCTAAAATTATTGTACATATACCACTTTAAACAATTTTCTTTCTTTCCTTGTGTTTCTTTCTTTCTCTCAGCTGGGAAGATTAGCTTTCTTTTATGGAGACAATTCTTTACTGGCTAGAGAAAATGGAATTGTCAGGTAGCTTGGAGCACGGATGAGCTCAGGAGACAGACCGTTGTGTGTGCACATATTTGCTCTGCTACTTACTAGCTCTTTGGCATGAGGCTAGTTTTTTAACCTCTCTGAGAATTAGTTTTCTCTTCTGTCACATAACAAAATGCTTGTCTTTTAGAATTTATACCTATAAAACTAGCATAGTGCCTTGTACATAGTAAGCAGTCAATAAATCATAGAGTGTTGTTGTTCTAATGGTGATAAATGCAAACGGAGATTTTTTTCTTCTAATTTGTTGGTTTATTTATGAGACTAAAAGTGAGCACTAACATGAACTTTAATTTAAATTCTTATTGATAGGGGCGCCTGGGTGGCTCAGTGGGTTAAGCCTTTGCCTTTGGCTCAGGTCATGATCTCAGGGTCCTGGGATCGAGCCCCACATCAGGCTCTCTGCTCAGCAGGGAGCCTGCTTCTCTCTCTTCTCTCTGCCTGCCTCTCTGCCTGCTTGTGATCTCTCTCTCTGCCAAATAAATAAACAAAATATTTTAATAAATAAATAAACAAATAAATAAATTCTTATTAATAAAAGAGCTTGGGTTGAATATTAGTTGTGTTCCAATCTGTGTTCCAAAGGGCTTTGTGTATACTCTTTCATTTAATCTGACTTCATGAGATCGACGTTATTTTTTTTTTTTTAAAGATTTTATTTATTTGACAGAAATCACAAGTAGTCAGAGAGAGAGAAAGGGAAGCAGGCTCCCCACTAAGCAGAGAGCCCGACACGGGGCTCGATCCCAGGACTCTGGGATCATGACCTGAGCAGAAGGCAGCAGCTTTAACACACTGAGCCACCCAGGCACCCATATGAGATAGATGTTATTATCCTTACTTATAGTTGAGGAAATTTAGAAGTCAAGTAATTTGTCAGGAATTTCTGGCAGATAAGAAATAGCTAATACTAAGCTCAATCTTCCCTTTGCTTGTGGTCTTAACTATTCTGCTACATTGCTTCCCTCCAGGACATTTAGAGGTCACAGTGATGCCAAGGAGTTCATTGGAATAGAAACATATCTGATGAAAATTAAAATTGAATGGGGAGAATTCAATCAGAAAAATGTTGCTAATGCAGATGGTTCTTGCTAATTTTGGAATTTGTGACCAGGCTGATGGAGGGCTTGGCTGAAAGTCTACACTACTGCTACTCTTTAAGGTGGCCTTATTTAAGAAAATGAATCATATTTCCAACAAAGGGAGTATGAACATATTTAAGGAAGTAAATTTTTCCCAAGCATCTCACCACCTCTCTACACATAGAATTAAATGCAAATGGTTCTAATGTGTTTGTGATTGCAGATTATTTCAAATGTTCTCTGCTGGTACATTTTTGGTTAGCAAAGTAATATAAGACCTATTGCTAGACAATTGCTTGTTACTTCCTTGGCATCTACCTCCTTTTTTCCTAACAGAACCTAGAAAATCCTTTTGGGTGCCATCTTATAGCTCATTTGAGAGCAGCCGCTGAGTTTGGGAGGGATGGACCCTGATTGGTATGGAGCCATTTTCCCAATACCATGCTTCTCGAGGAAAGGTGGGCAGACCTCACTCAGGCATTATCCAGTGAGTTCATAGCATTTTTCCCTGTCTGCATTGAGGAGTTCAGTGCTGTGCATTTGACCTAAGTTGGTCAAATCAGTGTGAAGTCTATGACTTTCGTTTGATGGCTGGAGAAAGAGAAACTCGTTCTTACTCAAAATGGTCTGGGCTGCCCACGTGAGTCCTGGAGCTGCTGCAGCTATTTTGCTCCCATGAGGGAAGCCAACTAGGGAATTAAGCAGACACAAGGGAGAGGGCAGAGGTGAAGGATTCACAAAGAGACTGAGCTGGAGCCCTGATCAACCCATCTCTAAAGTCTGTCTCACTGCAGGACTTTTTTATTACATGAACTAATAAATTTCTTTTATTGTCTGAACCAGTTTAAGTTGGGTTTTCTGTCTCATGCACTTGAACTTATCCTGGTCTATATAATTGCATTGTATACATTTTCTGTAGTTTGGGGTTTTTAGTAATAGAGCTAGAACCTTCCCATCATTAATTGCAGTAAGTAAAGTTTAACTATTAAGACCAAAGTACCTGGCGAAAAAAGGCAATTTGTCCATGTCCTTGATGACCCTCTAGCCTCTTGTGTTGCTATGGCAGGGTTTTAGGATTTCAGGCTTGGTTTGTAAGCCTGTCCCCCAACTGGTCACTTTCTGGTTCACCCAGTTACGTGATATAGCTAACTTGCACTTTCCTCATCTGTAAATTCAGGTTAATAATCACGCCTATTTGATTTGGGGCTATTAGGGCTACCTGAGCTGATTTATGTGCAATGTTTAGTGCAGGGTCCCTCATAGAGTGAATGTGAATGAGTGTTAATTATTACTCTTGTTGGGATTATTATTGTTGAGGTTACTAACAGGTCATTCTCTTCTAGAACAAATGTCTATTTCCTCTCTAGCCCTCATCCCTAAATAAATGAACTGAACAGTGATGATTAGAGCAAGAGGGGCAGACAGTGTAAGTTTTGCTAATGACCCTGGGAACCCTGCCATTTCCTTTGTACTCTAAGCTTCTCGGAAGTGGAGCTCTCTGAGCGAGTCTTGGTCTGCACTTTTGACCACAGTGGTGTTCCTTGTGCTTGGGATGACCGTGCCCCCCATGTAACTCTGTTGAAGTCCTGCAGGGCTCTGCAGGAATCAGTTCGTGCTGGGGAAAGTCATGTCATCAGGTGGGGTGAGGCCGTGAAATGAAATAGCTATGAAATACTGTTGTTTTTTTCTTTTTAAATTAAGCATATGGAAAAATCCATAATTCCAATATGAGGAATGTTGATTTTCAGATGGGAGACAGTGGACTTATTAGCAACAACAACAAAAGGCCGGGACGGAGAGTAATGGCTGAAATCAGTGTGCAGAAATATACAGATAAATAAAATCATGGTACTTCCTCGGGGACGTTCTTCCCGCACGCTGGGCTCGCTGCCTCTGTCATGGGATGCGTGAGCCAGGGAGCACTCACTCTGGGAAGCGGGAACACGACATACACGTCTGTGCCTGTGCCCACTCTCTTTGAACATTTTAATGGCCTAAGGACAACTTCTTGGTATCTTCCTGAGAAGTTAACTTCTGTTTTTCCCTTCCTGTGAACAAAAAGAGGAATCATCACATGCTCCCTAGTTAGAAGTTTGGGGAAAGAAACACAGTCTTCATTCAGGGTCCGCACCAGCCACGTGGGGTTCCCTTGGTCATGGAAGGGATTTCTACGGCCTATGAGCAGCTGTCATGCCCGGGCTGCCTCCGGGCCTCGTGCACTTGGTTCCTCCATCCTGACTAACTTCTTCCCTGACTCACCCCATGAATACACTGGCTCATGAGAAGAAAAGTGGCTATTGCTGGTAATCAAATACATTATTCTTAAAATGCAGGCTAATTCTCTCTCACAATAATCAACGGTCCAGTGTTGTCTGTCCTATTTTTATATTCGTTTCACTGCAGAGGAAATAAAGTCTCTGAAGGCTCAGGAACTTGCCCAGGTCACAGCTTCTGGAGGGACAGCCAGCTCTCGATCCCAGATTGGTTTGATACTGGAGAGTATGTTCTTTACCCCTACTGTATTCTCCAATGCCATGATTATTTCCTTGCCTTGTAAGTGTTCTTGCATGTGATGCTGTCCTTGTTTTTTTGTTTTGTTTTAAGTTCCTGTTATGCACAGGTTTCTTTTCTCTTGTTTTTGCTCCTAGTTCCTTCTGCATTAATCACTGTGCACCTTTTTGAGACTCTTTCCTCCTGGCCTACTTCCTAGCTCACCTCATTTTTACATCGAGTCCTGCAGGTGGACCCAAGGAGGTGGTCCATATGCAGAGGCTCATGGAAGATGCAATGTGGAGAAGAAAGGAAGAAGCTTCTCAGTTTTTTGGTCCACCTCCTCCTTCCTTCTGTACCCCAACATACTGTCTTTGTCCATTTGCTCCCGTCTGCCTTTCCATCGTCCTTGGAGCTCACATTCTGGCATTTGGTCTGGAGACCTTTACAACTACTGGTGTCTTGGCTACAGATCCCTAATACTTGAAGTGATTTTCAAAAATGTGAAAAAAGAGCTATGATTTCAGTTGATTTGGGCTGCGTTGAGAATTATGAAGAGTAGAGGAATATTTGTAAAAGAGTTGGGGGACAGGATAACAACTTGGTCTTAGCCTGACTCTTAGGCTCTGTGATACCGGTTCGGTATCTCCTAGTTTCCTTTCCAACATTATTTAAGGTGCTAATAAAGAAAAATTTGATCATGGTAGGTCAGATCATGGGGGGTTTGGAGCTGTTCTCCCTGAGTTCATTTATTCATTTATTCAACAATTACTGTCCATATTCCTCAAGGTTCCTAAATTTCATTGAATCAACCAACCCTTCTACTAAAAGCTATGGACTCTTTTTACATGAAATACACAGAATATATAACATAGATTTGCATTCAATTTGAGGGAGTACATGGACCCTTTAAAACCCATCTGAGGAGTCCTGACTAGGAACCCAACTTTGGGATGCCCCACCTGTTTTGCTTAACCATATTCTAATCTCTAAATCAAGGCCTATTCCATTATGAATAGAGGGAGGTATTCAACTTGATTCTTGGATGAACTGTGTTCAGCCAAGTTCTGTTGGCTCATCACTGAAGCATTGCAAGACTAAAAATAGAAAGAAAGTAGTTGTGCAGAATTACTCATGATCAAAAAGGTGTCCTTCACAAAGGTGCCATCTTTGTCCAGGTGACCTAGGGTCACTAAATTAGTTTGTGAAGAATTTAAATCCATTGATTGAAATAAAGATCTGAGGAGGGATGAAAAAGAAGATCTCAGCAATGGTTAGGTCTAGAGGGTTAGGTGTTTGCAAAAGGCTTGGTTACTTTGAGAAAGGAAATACCAGTACATTGAATTCTTAAGTCTGTAAACACGTATGTATGTATAATGCCTGAAGAAAGTGAAAATTTTCACATCTAAAGAAATGAGCACTTTCCTTTGGGGTTTTTCCACTCCGCGGCACTGTGACAGCTAATCAGAAAGCTGCCACACTCTGAGGGGTTTCATTGACTCTGTTTTCACATTATTTAATTAGATGATCTATAGTTTCTCTGACAGATCTGGTGCAGCCTTTGCATTCCTGGAAGGAATCATCTATAACTTGGAGCCCACTAGAATACAGGAAGAGAACAAGAGTCCCCAGGCCTCATTTGCTGTAATGGTTTATGTTGGTAACTTAGCTATGTCTGACTTCTGTTAACATAAACAGAAGTTGGTCAGTCACAAAGGAGTGAACCCAGTTTTGTGCTGACTTTCCTTCTGGTTGTACTCACTGCCTCCTGCCCCATGAAGAGTAACTGGAGAATTCTTAAGCTAGAATGGCACTGTGTTGCAGAAAACCAAATTCTCCTGTAAACTGAGCTGAGGTGGGAAGGGCATCGAGTCCAAGGGTTGGGCATTTGTCATTTGTTATTAAGAGCTGTGACATAATTGGACAGAGGGGCTCATCATCCTGAGCTTTGTATAGACCCATTCATTCTGGAATGTTTTGCCCGAAGGGAAAGAAGCCAAGCTCTGTCTTCTCCATCCTGATGTCTTTGGTGACTCCTGTCTGTTGGGTAGTATGTCCTGCTTGGGGCCTGGCTGTCTTGCTGTAGCATTTCGGAGGACCCACGTTTCTCTTTGGCCTGTCTGGATCCTGGTCGATCCCTTCTCAGGCTGCATGGCTAGAGGCTGAAGCTGCATTTGCATTGCCTGGTCCCCGGTGTAGCCTGCCTGCCAGGGCACCCTGTGGAGCCTGGGCTTGCAGACACACTTTGGATGAAGTCATTCTTCCCTGAAAACTGAGATGGGAAATGCCTCCTGACATGTAGGAACTGACTAAGGAGGTTAAGCAAAGCCTAGCTGAGAAACAAGCTGGGAGTGTGTTCTTGTGAGCGTAAGTCTGAAAGGTGGATCACGTTGCTATTACTTCTATTGTTTCCTCCACTAACAAATTATTAAGGTCAGTTTCCACTAGGAGAAAAAAATAGGCGCTTGAAAGCGTTTGAAAATGTACTGAATTACAGAGTCACTTAAAAAATTATAAGACAGACTAAGAGAAGATCAGGCAGTGAGCTGAGAATTAGCATTGAAATTTAATTTGTTTGCTTGCCTGTAGATAACTGGATGGAAACTAACAGGGCTGGCTATGCTCCCTTCCTTTCTCCGCCTTCGACCCAAAGGGCCTCATTATAATTTCTTATAATTATTATGATTCTTTTAGTGCCCTCATATTTCCCACATCCCCTCCTCCCCGCAATCGTACTCAGAAAAGAATCTGATCTTGGTTACCCCCCCCTTATACACCTTAATGTGAGTGCAAACCTGGATATTGATCCTCCCAGGGGATTCAGAGTGCTGTTACTTATTTTGAATTAGGAGACTTTGCCTCCTTTATAAAAGAGGTAGTAGCAACTAATACCTAAAGTACATTTGAAAAACAAACTTGAAACTTTCATGTTTTGCCCTGTGTTTGAATTGCCTGGATTAACACTAGGACTGGAACACAGAAGTGGGTGTGAGTAAGTCTTTTAAACAGTACTGTCCAGGAGAGATGGAGACCTGGCAGAATTTAGTCTTGCCACTAGTTCGCACTGTGGATTTGGGAAAGTGAGCTCGCCCCACCCTTGTACAAAGAAATGGTTGTGTTAGATGATCTCCAAGGGTCCTTTGGGACCCGAGAGTCCTTGGAGTTGAAGCTGAGTCTTGAAGAGACTTGAAGAAACAATCTGTGTAGACAGACCACAGATGCCCACCAGGGCATCTTAGAATAAAAAGTCAGCTTCATCGTGATCTTTGGTTCCTACAAGACCAATGTAAAATGGAGAAAATGTTATAATCTTTAGAGCTGGTACCAGACTTTTCTTGGGAAAAGTCTTTGTTTGGGGGGAAATACCATGACCAGTCATTTGGAGTAGATGGTGAAACATTGAAAACATGAGTCTCTAGTGAAAACATTAAGTTGCGGGAGCCGCAGAAAGCCGCAGAAAGACGGCTCATCTTTTGAATATGAGAAAGTTGGAGTGCCCGGGTGGCTCAGTGGGTTGAGCGTCCAGCTGTTGATTTCAGCTCAGGTCATGATCTCAAGGGTCAAGCCCTGCCTTGGGCTTGATGCTCAGTGGGGAGTCTGCTGGAGATTCTCCCTCTCTCTCACTCAGCCCCTCTCTTGGAGAGAGAGCAACCTCTCTCTCAAATAAATAAATCTTGAAAAAAAAAAAAAAAGAATATGAGAAAGTGAAAGGGACTTATGTTTTGTTCTGCCCTGGGCAGAAGGGGAGAAGAAAATAGAGGAGCAGAGACCAAACTTGGAAAATTTGGAGAGATGGCAGAAGACAGGGTGCTGTGTATTCTGCAAGGTCAAAAAGTAAACCCTAGACAAGTTAGGAACCGTATGTCTAATGTGAGACTGTAATTTGCTTTTCAGTGTGCTATCTATCTAATTTCTATAACCTACTAATCTTTTGCAACTCTAATTTTACTCTCAAATGGTTTTTAAGTGGATTACTTTGTAGACATTGAGGAAAGCATTGAGATTTCTGTGTCTAGATTTTGGGGAATTGACATGGAGCTAGTAGGTATGGAAATAAAATCTTATAGGCAAAGTTTGACAATGAGAACACAGCCTCATCTAGAAATTTGCAGAAATCTTAGTAAGATATTTATATTTCCATTGGGCATGGAGTTGAGGGGAGTCCCTAGTCAATTTTTAAGATCTAGCCAAATCTTAAGGGGCATTTCAGGTGAAGGAGTTACCATTATTATGGGGTCGTATCTGAAAAATCTGTGATACGGTAATGGTAGATGAGCAGTTAGGACAACTTTCTAAGACCCTGGCAGGAAGAAGAAGAATCTGAATGTAGTTCTTGTACGTGTTTATTTATTTATTTGTTATTTTATTTATTTATTATTTGACAGAGAGAGAGAGAGAGAGAGAGTAGTACGCACAAGCAAGGTGAGTGACAGGCAGAGGGAGAAGCAGGCTCCCCACTGAGCGGGGAGCCTGATGTGGGACTCTAACCTAAGACCGAGGTCATGACCTGAGCAGAAGGCAGATGCTTACCCGACTGAGCCACCCAGGCACTCCTCTTATATGCTTTCAACTGTACCTTTGAGATGAGGTGATGAATCTCATCCAACTCTCAGCTAGGGTCCCCTTTTGACTAGAGGGTGACTGCTTCAGAGAGGTCTAGAAAACATCATTCCCTGGTCTCATCTGTGGCCATTTGTAACCCATGATGGCTGTCTTGTCCATTGTTGTCTCCTAGGGTTTCTGAAGGAAATTCCGAGACAAACAACTACTTTGGCTGTGGAAATTGCTTTGGAAATGGTAAATGGAGTATCTATCCTCAAACCGTGTGCACTATCCAATCCCAGGTGCATAAAATGTATGCATATTTAACAAGTGCTCTGAACAATGTGGGAAGCATGGGTCTCAAAATATTAAGGGGTCCCATCATGGCTTTCATTGTATCTAACTTTATACTTTTTCTTTGTAACATTTATCAGAATTAAAATTCATTACCCCTGTGCTTTGTTATCAGTTCCTTTTCTAGGACAAGAAACTTTCTGTCCTGTGCCAGGCCCAGAGTCCTATAAACTAACCCTCTGAGCGTTGAAATGAGCACTGCTTGTTATCCTCTTTCTGATTTTCTCTATACTTGTAGCTTCTACAAGAGCTTATTCCCCGCCCCCCTGATTATAAAATATAAGCCTTACCAAAATGGAGCAAACATAGTCATGTACTCTATATTACTTTTAAGAAACGAATTCATGCCACTGAAGTAGAGACCTACAAAGACAGGTTGAGAAGTGTAGGTAAGTGGTAGGTTTCCTTCCCTAGACCTAAGACCTTGATTAGTAGAGGAGAAGAATCCTAAAAAGAGTCCAAAGTGTGCTGAGGGCGAGGAGAGTCCATCCTCATGGTAGCGGATCATGGACATGACAGCTCCATCCTCATTTAAAATAATCACAATATGTGTTTTCTTTCCACCCTTTAAAATTGCATTTTACTTTGTCAAGGAAAAAAAAATTAATGAAGCTGCTACTATAGCTTTACTAATTAATGAGGATCACGCTTTTGATGTGGTATGTTTCAGGATGTATTTTCAGGCACTTCCTGGTGGAAAGTTAGCTTCTGGGGCTTAGGCTTGGTTTTCATTTTCTTGCTTTCTCCCTTCCTTTCCTCCTCCCTCCGTCCCTCCTTCCCTCCCTTCCTTTGAGGATTTTTACATATTAATTTCAGAAAGAGAGCTCAGCTGGGGAGCAGCAGGCGAAAGGAGAGGAGAAGCAGACTCCCTGCTGAGCAGAGAGCCCAATGTGGGGCTTGATCCCAGGACCCTGAGATCAGGACCCAAGCCAAAGGCAGATGCCCAACCAACTGAACCACTCAGGTGCCCTGATTTTCATATATTTTCTGCGTCTCTGTGTAAAACTGGATAGCTACATCTCCCCCATCCCCCATGATTTGTGACAGATTTGGGGTAGCTGAGCTTTTCTTTTTAATGTCAGTGAGAAGGGAAAGAATTTAAATTTATGACAGGCCAATTGTATTCCAAAGCCACACTTAGTATTAAAACCACAGAAGGAGTCATTTACATTTGACAGGGACTGTGAGTCTTAAGCAATGATCTTTTGGCAATGCATCTTTTGATTTTAGGTTGAAAAGAACCTTGATGTTGAGGTTTCTGGTTTTCAGATGAGTGGCTATTAGCCTGTTTAGAGAAAGGCCTTGGGGACAGAACAAGTACTTGGCTTCCTGGAGTGCAGGACTTCTGCGTCTCAGTGGACCACAGTTTGACTTTGTTTTCAGGGTTGCCTTGGTGTAACAGAGTGTCTTTTATGCCTCTGGGCTTGCCCTTGCCAGCCATCACCTGCCAACTGGTGCCTGTCTATGTAAGTGTTCTGAGTTGGAAAATGAGGTGTGAGAAATACTTTATTTGATTCTAGGCCACTCCTACCTTTTGGATTTCATTAAATTTGAAAGTTTAGGATTTGGCCTGGTTTGCTTGCTCATTTTTTTTTCACTCAAACGTATGCATTGGATATTTTTTTTTGAGTGTTTACTATCATAGGGCATTGTACTAGGCACTATAGAATTAGAATCAAGCAGGAGAGAAAGGTCTGCCTTTATTAGGTTTGTAGTATGAGAGGAAAGAAAAAAGAAGTCAACCCAAAAGCTGTAGGGCCTTTCTTTTGTGGGTTTGAGCAGTGCTCTAGGCTGGGGACAGGAAGTCTAAGGAGAAGATAGGCTCAGGGGAGGTGGCTGGGTGGGAGGGAGTGCAGGTGACCTCACAGGAAGACCTGGAAAGGAGCAGCAGCAGCTGTCGTAGAGATGATGAGAAAAGGCAGTGACCAGCACTCCTATGCGAAGGTGTGTGCACCGGGGGAGGACTGAATAAAGGTCAAGGGCTAGATTCTGAGGGCTCCCAGGCCACATTGAAGACTCTGGACTCTTTATAGGCTAGGAGCTCTCTACCCACCTAAGAAAGTTGTCTGTCCTAGGAAGTATGTTTAGGTGACACGTATCATTTTATTTACCTCTAGCTTGACCACCCCTCCTTTATCCCCTCCCAGTTCTGGAAGTTGCTTCTTCATTACTCTGTGCTTATCATGGAAGCAACTTTGTTGTATTAGGCTATGCTGTGACCCTGATGAAGTTCTAGAACCTAGGTGAGGTTCGGTGGGCTGAGGTCTGGAGCCGATGACCAAGAACGAATTCTTGAGACATCTTTGGTGCAAAATGGTGGTTTATTACAGCACGGGGACAGGACCCGTGGGCAGGAAGAGCTGCTGCCCCGGGTTGTGAGGGTCGGCATGTTATATACCCCACGGTTGGGGGAAGGGGAGGGAAAGGGATGGGAGGTTTCAACAGAGTTCTCACATGCTAGGGAGGGCCTACAAGGTGCCGGGGGGAGGCCTTGCCCTTATGGCCTGATCAATGTCGTCTTTAGGTCAGGCATTAACGTCAAGATAGTTGGGAGATTCTTGGTGGGGTATTATGGTCCTGCTATCATTTACATTCCCTTCTACCTCAGTCTCCTCCAGTTTATGGTGGGAGGGAGACATTAGGGCTTCAGGAACTGAGAGTTATTTGCCTCTGGAAATTTGTGCTATTGATAAGGTAACCTCCCTGTTTAGATCTCTAGGACATCTGTAGAGCAAGGACTGTGATCCCTGCAAGTTAACTATTTATTGTTTTATGGCAGTCAGGGGTGCCTGAGGAATGCTACACATATGGAGGGGGGCAGGTGGAGAGGGGGTGCAAGGCACCAGCTCTTGCTCTGTCCTCAGCCAGCCTCCTGCTCCCTCATCAACCCCACTACAGCTGACTGACCCAGGGGTTTTTCTCCTTTCTTTTTCTTCCTTTCCTTTCCTTTCCTTTTCTGTTCTTTTTTCTTCCTTTCAATTTATTTATTTATTTGAGAGAGAGACAGAGTGTGGGAAGGAGCAGAGGGAGAGGGAGAGACAAATGCCAGTGCAGGGTGGGTGGGGGGGGCTGGTGGACAGGGGAGGGGGACCTCAGTCCCCTGACAGTGAGATCAAGACCCTAGCTGAAACCACCACTGCACTCCCCAGGGGTCCCCCGGAGGTTTTTCTTGCTTGATTCCTTGGGGTATTAGAACGGCAGCTGAGAAAGTGAAGTTAGTTTTTCTCCTGGGGGCTGCAGCGGAGAACCTGCAAAGTGAAGGGCCATCTGGCTGTCCTGTCATCGGGCCTGAGGCAGAGAGAGGGAGGAATGAAGCAAATCTGTGGAGAGAATTTAAATTTCGGTTGAAATCAGCGAGGGACGACCGACCTTTTAGTTCTCCACCTGCTCCAACCCTTGGTTCTTGATCTTTCCAGCCTCTATCATAGCCGAGGATTCCACAGTACAGTAGTAGTCCTCTAAAGACATCTCCTGCATTTTGTTTAAACTAGCCAGAGTTAGTTTCTATTACTGTATGTGGATAGTTATAGACATATATTATAATTCTGCTTTAGGCCCTTTTTCTGATTGTAAATGAGCTTCAAAGCTTGTTAATTCATGGAAAGTCAATTATCCTCCAGTTTTGTTTAAGATATAAAGGAACAGGGGAAGTTAAGTTCATCTAACATTTCTCAAGAATGGAAATGTGACCCAAGGAAACTCTGCTGCATAAGCAGAAATACTTTAGCAAGTTAACACATAATTTATGGATTTGATTGTAAAACCTTAATAAGAAATGAAATTTTACCTGTAGCGTTCTTTCTCATCTGAGTCTTTACAGCCCACTCAGGTCTTATTTCTTTTTGAAGGTGATGCAAACAGCAGTAGTATTAGCATACATTTAAAAATGTGCTTTATTTATATGTGTGATCAGCTGCATTTTCTCAGTTCTGTCTTTGCTGTATCATCAGCTCTTGGAGAGAGCAGGTTTGCTAATGGCAGGGTTACTCATGCTGGTCTGGCCTCTGGGCCTGCTAATTTGAATGAACAGTCTCCGCCAAACAGTGGTGAGATTGGAGAAAGTGCTAGTCTGAGGAGTGGGCACATTAGAGACCGTTCTGCGCTGGGGTGTGATATCCATTTAGTCTTGTTACCTAGTTACTGAGCTGGTTGGGAGGCAGTGTGGTGCGTAGGTAAGAACAGGACCTATGGATTCAGACCTGTGTGGAAATCCTCCTTCTGCCGTTTGCTGGATGACTCCGAGAAAGGTATCCGATCTTTCTAAATCTCAACTTTCTTATCAATAAAGTGGGGGTACTAATAGGACCTTCTGCCTAGGAATATTATGACTCGGTAAAATAATATTTATAAAGCATATAGCAACTTTTTTAAAAAAAGATTTTATTTATTTATTTGAGAGAGAGAGTGAGCACGAGTTGGGATGGGGGAGGCCAGAGGGAGAAGGAGAAGGAGGCTCCCCGCTGAGCAGGGAGCCTGACGCAGGGCTGGATCCCAGGACCCTGAGTTCAGGACCTGAGCTGAAGGCAGAGGCTTAACTGACTGAGCCACCCAGGTGCCCCAAAGCACACAGTAACTTTTTAGGTATTAACAATTATAGGTATTATTACATAAAGCAGTTACCACAATGCCTGGAGTTTGATAAATGCTATGGCTCTCTCACCCTGAAAATGTATAGATTCATATCCTTAAGACTTCAGTGGGTAAACCTCTCCCCTCATCTATCTGTCCTTGGATAGTAGGTTAAGAATCCCTGACTTCATCCAACCTCTCATTTCATAGGCAGGGAGACTGAGACCCAGAAGAGGGGTAGTTCCTCAATGTCAGGCAGTGCCTGGCAGAGCTGGGTCTCAGGGGCCTGTCCCTTATATCAGTTCTGTACCCGCTGTGCTGTTCCATGTGCTGAAGACCTAGAGCTTTCCTCAGCTACACGGATATGTATCCAGAGGATACGTGACATTTAGAAAAGATACATTAGAGGCTACCACAAACCACCAGACTTGTGAACATGGAAATGTTTCTCTGGATCCTTGTTTATCCCAAATCATATTTCTATCAGGATCATGTTTTCTGTGCAGAGCCTTTTATGTGAATACATTTCTTCTAAAGCATCTTCTCTTGCTGGTTGTCAGGCTTTCACAAGCACCTGCATTTCTAGTGATGTCATGGGCATGGTTGTACCTCGGGACAAGGAGGGAAACTCCAAGCCTTATTTGCAGAAAGATGCTGGGCCCTGGGAACCTCGGTAACTCTTCTGAACACTAGGTGCCTCATTTGGAATATTCCAGATTTGTACTTCAGTGAAATTCCCCACTCGAACATGTCACAGACCTTTGGAATTGCTGCTCATGAGGGATTGAGGCACTGGTAATTAAGTGCTTTAATGGTAAATACTTCTCTGTAACACTTCCATTATATTTGACATTGGCCAGACCACTGTGTTCCACTGAGGACCGTATTTTAAGAGGGCTGTAGCCAAACATAATATACGTAAGAACAGGCAGGGAGGTTGGGAAGGAGTTCAGGGAGCTGGGTTCTGTGAGGGGTGGTGAAGGAATTTGGCACATTTGCCCTAGAAGAAAGATGAAGAGGAGTGATAAAATCCGCCTTCTGATATTTTAGGGCTGTCTGGGGAAGGAGGGATTTTAGTTAGTCTGTCAGACTGGATATTTCAGGGAGACATATTTTAGGCTGTTTATGTAAAAAATGAGGTGATATTTGAGCAATAATAACTGTAACAACGAAGGCGGTCAGTTAGTGGGTCCTTAATGAGTATCAAGTCCTGTGCTAAGTACTTTCCAGGGATCATCATTATAGATGATGAAACTGAGGTGCAGACAGGTTTGGGAATTGGCCTATGGGCATCCTGAGTGGTGGATCTGTAGGTCTCCAGAGTCTCCTGAAGAGCATATGCCTCCGTCCATCCCGGGGTGGATGAGAGGTTGTAGGAGGAATGGGTTCTGGGAGTATCGCCTTCCCTTTTTCCAGTCCATCCAGGACGGGACCTCGTTCTGCCCGTGCTCAGCAAACCATCGTGCAGTGAAATGAATCAATGGATCTTGCATTGGGCGGGGGTTTGGATTTCTCTGGGTTCTAAGATGCTTTCAAGCTCACTAATACGTTAGCAGGAAAGGGGATCCAACATCTCATCACTTGGCCATTGGACATGAGCTAGTTACGTTCAGGCTGGCAAGGCTGGATTTGGGGAGAGAGTACCAGGCGGCGAGGGTGGGAAGGCTGGGACGTCCTTATGGCTCTATGAACTGGGAATGCCCCGGGCAGTCTGATGTTTCCTTGAGAATTGTGGTCATTTTTTGCCCCGAGTACTGCTCCCTGCTTCCTGTGGAGCTTGATGGGATATGGTGAGCTTTGAGGAGACAGAAGACTTTAGAAAGTCTCTGAAAAATGACTCCCATTGCCTTTGGATTAGAGGCTACTTTCTAGGAAGAGTAAATGCTTTATGTTCGTGGCATACTTGGAGCACTTGGATAAAATGTCTCCTTTGATCCTAGAGATAAAGAAGATGTAATTCCTCTTTTACTGAAGACACTGAAACTGAGAGAAATTAAGGGACTCACTCAAGGTCACATGCAGTTCCAAGCTCCCTCGCAGCTGCAGAGGTACACAGCTGCAGGATCATCTACCTCCTTGGTGTCTCCACCCGGATAGGTAATGGGCATCTCAACTCCCGCATGTCCTAACAGAGCCCCCGATTCCTGCCGCTTCTCCAGGGCTCTCTGTCTCAATAAAAGGCATCACAGTGAACTCAGATGTAATAGTTTCCTCTTGCTGCTGTAACAAATTACCACCAACTTAGAGCAACATCAGTTTTATTACTTCACAGTTCTGTAGGTCAGAAGTCTAAAATGGATTGGTAGGGCTGCGTTCCTTCTGGAGGCTCTAGGGGAGAAATCCGTTCTCCCTTGCCTTTTCCAGCTTTCAGAGGACGCTCAGATTCCACGGACTCTTGCCCTGCATCACTCCAACTTCTGTTTTGATTATCACGTCTCCTTCCCTGACTTGACCCTCCTGCCTCCATTTTTCTCTTATAATGACCCTTGTAAGTATATTGGCTCCACCCAGATAATCCAGGATAATCTCTCCATCGACAGCTCTATACTTTCAATTGTACTTGCAAGTCCCTTTTGCCATGGAAGATAACATACTCACCGGTTTGGAGATAATATGGATTATCTTTGGGGCTATCATTCTGCATACCACACCAAGTTCTAGGGCTCAAACCAAGGTCTTGCCTCTCTTCTTCCCTCCGTTCCTTCAGCAAGTCCTGTTGGGATCTCTGTCCTCGCCCCTTGCCCACACCCTGTCTCACCTGGACCATTGATGCCAATGCCGCCCAACCATTCACCCTGCACCCTCCTTGCCTCCCCACTCTCTCTTCTCTGCATAGCAGCTGGAGTGACTATTTGCTTTTTTTTTTTTTTTTTTTTTAAAGATTTTTAATATTTATTTGAGATAAATTTGAGCATGTGCAAGCAGGGGGAATAGCAGGCATAGGGAGAAGCAGGCTCTCCACTGAGAAGGGAGCTGGATGCGGGACTCGATCCCAGGACACCAGGATCATGACCTGAGGCGAAGGCAGACGCTTAACCGCCTGAGCTACTCAGGCATCCCCCAGGAGTGACTTTAAATTCTGGGTTAGTTCACACCACTCTTCTTCCTGTGAGCCATCCAGGACGTTTATATCTTACTCAGAAAAAGATAGCTAAATCGCTTTCTGTTGGTTACGGGTCCTACCGTCTGGCCCTCTTGGCTTTGCACGTCTCACCGGTCCTCTCTCTGCCTCAGTCATTGAGCTCTAGCCACACCGCATCTTGCTGTTGCTGAAACGTGCCTGGAACATTCTTCTCTCAGAACTCTGCGTGGTTTACTCCCTCCTGTCTTTCATGTCTCTCCTGAGATTTTATCTGCTCAGAGCTGCTTTCCAGTGGCAGCCTGTCCACCCCACACTGTTCTTTTGTCCTGCTTTATTTTCCCATCTGAACACTTAGCATTCCTGACAGTAGTGTGTGTGTGTGTGTGTGTGTGTGTGTGTGTGTGTGTGTGTGAGACACTATCTTTCTCTATGAGAGGAACGTTCATGAGGGCAAAGAATTTTGCATTTTCTCAGAACCTGGTATGGTGCCTTGCATGTAGTAAAAATTTAATAAATACATAAACGAATGGTGGGCTTTTTTTTAAAGAAAAGATTTATTTACATATTTTAGAGAGAGAGAAAGAGAGTGCTCACAGAGGATGGGGCAGAGGGAAAGAGAAAATCCTTGAAGCACTGAGCACAGAGCCTGATGCAACATGAACCTCCATCCCAGGACCCTGAAATTATGAGCTGAAATCAAGAGCCGGCTGCTTAACCGACTGAGCCACCCAGGTGCCCCAAAAGCTGGGCTTTAACTGCAGGTCTTCTGGTTCTGGATGGGGTATGTTCTCCCATACCCTGTGCTTCCTCACCGTGGGAGTTTAGTTGTTAGTTAGAAACTCTCACCCCTAAGAGAGGAAACAGGGTGAAATGTTGACACCTAACCTAGGGAATGGAAGCACTATTAACCATAACTGTGGTTATTCAGTTAATGCACCAGGCTTTGGAGACAAATCCAAATCCCACTGCTGACATTTGCTAGCTGTGTGACCTTGAGCAGATGACTTGACCTCTGTAAGAATTCTCTTATCTGAAAAATGGAAAGAAGAACCATGCCAACCTCACAGAGACTTGTGAGGATTAAACCGAGTTCTTGCATTAAACTAAGCTTTTTAGGCATTCAGATGAGTAGAACGGGGCCTGGAACACACTAACTAGTATATATGTGATTACCATTTTTCATTATACCCCAGGAGTGGTACAGTAAAATTTCTAACTAACAACATTTGGGGTTACTCAAAGAGAGAAAGAATGTTCTTGGTTAGGTACAGTGGTGAGGTCCAAAAGCTGGAAGAGTTGAGGGCAGCAGAATTGAGCTGGGCTTCTGGCTGTGACTACTGGTGTGCAGGTGATCTGAGCTGGGTGATTTGAGACTCCTCTGTCTGTCCTTCCTCGCTGGGGACCCCACCTTGCTGCTGATGAGGCGGAGAGAGAGCGAGCAGGAAAACCAAGTCCTGTTAGTGCCCCCATGACGAGAAAATCACATGCATTACCTTGCAAGGTAATGTGAAAACATGACTAAAAGACTTCGAGAAGTTCCAGATAGAAATCTTGACAGGCCGGGGCAAGGAGGGACCTCTCTCCACTGTGTCCCTAGATGGGGACAGACAGCCCTTCACCTCCTGTGTGTTGGCTTACTCTTCACGGGGAACCAGCTCTGATCTCCTTTTCACAGCAGACGCTGCCTGCTGCTCTCTTCAGCAATGAGCATGAGGTCTGTCAGTCCCCAGCGTCTTTTCCTTTTGTGATAGTGTTAAAGAAAAGGTTTCCCGATTTTCTCAATTCTTCCTCATGTGCATTTGATATCCTGCTTGCTTCCTAGATATTTCAGAGAGCTCCTGGTGTCCTATACTTTCTCAGAGCTTTTTACTTGTTTACATAAGATTTGAGGAAAAGTAAGTTGTTTGTATACAAACCATAAACCTGCATCATCCAATATGATAGCCACCAGGTCCATGTGGCTCCTGAGCCCTTGGAAGGTGGTCAGTCTGAAAGAGATACGCTGTGAGACCCCAAGGTACCTACCAGATTTCAGAGACTTCATACCAAAAAAAAAAAAGTAAAATGTCTCATTCATCATTTGTTAATATTGATTACTTAGTGAATGATAATATTTTGGATATATTAGGTTAGAATAATTTCTCTCCTATTTTTACTTTTTAATGTAACTGCTTGTGGTTTAAAATGACAAATATGGCTTATGTTTGTGGCTTACCTTGTATTTCTCTGGGATGGTCCCTCAACCTGTTTGACCAGGAAGCAGCCAGCAAGGTTTCTGTCTGCTGTAATCCATTCTTAGAGCTGAACATCAAGGGAGTTTAATTTTTTCCCCAGGATTTCCTCCCCCTTCCTCACCCCTTGCTTTTGTCTGTGATCCTGGACCCACGAATCAGATTCTCTTCAGGTTTTAGGCATTGAGACTGCTGATCACCGAGAGGCTCCTGGTTGGCGCTTGGCCTCATCTGCTAGTCTCTCTCTAGGACTCCTCCTCCGGTGTCCCCAGCCGGCCAGCCCTAAATGTGAGTGACCTCACCGTTCTGACTTCAGCCTCTTCCTGCCCTTCCCGCCACGTGCCTCCCCTCCCCTTCTCATTTCCCATTGCCCTCGGGTGACCCCATCCATGCCTATGGGCTTCATGTATCATCTTTAGACAGGTGACGCTCAAATTTGTGTCTTCTGCCCCCACCGCTCTCCTGACGTCATTAGCTCAGCCCCTGCCTGGATGACCACACTGGGTCATCCAGTGTGTAGGTACCTCAGAGCTTAGTATGTTCCCAGTGGGACCCGGACTCTTCCTCCTCCCATGTTTGTTTCGGCCTATTTCATCTTCACATCTTAGGGAATGGTGCTCAGATCCACCAACTTTTCCAAGTCAGGCACTCGGACAATAATATCCTTGATGCTCTTGGTTCCCTACATCTGGTCAACGTGCTGGCTCTGTCAGTTCGATGTCTAAATCCTTTGGAATGTACCCTCTTCTCCACACTCTCTGCTGTGTGAAGAAGCTCAGGACCCCATTGCTCCCTCTATGTCTGCCTCAGCTGCCCTGAGCCCTTCCTCCTTGCCTCTAGTTTTCCACTGCTCTTGGCCATTCTCTTCAGCAGCTGTGATTGTTCTCGAACACAAAGAGTTTCACTCTTAGGATCATGTCCTATTCCTTTATGTGGCCTCCAAGGACCTGTACTTTCTGGCTTGCTTTCAGCCTCCTCTGCCCCCCCCCCCCCTCGGCCCAGCTCCTTGTACACCAACCAAACTGCACCTTCTTTATGCCTCACAAGTCCACCTGCCCTTGCTTTGTCTTGGCCAGTTTTCTCAGTTTAGGTTAGGGGCTCCTCTTGTGCCCCAGGCTTCCTGTCGGCTCCTGTTCTGAAGAGGGCTGCTGGGCTGTGGTTGTCGATTTAGTTGGTTCTCCCTGCCCTTCCTTCTGTGAATCCAGGACACTGGGGAGCCTGTGCTTGTCCATCTGTATCTCGGGGATCCTGTGCCCTGTCCAACCTGCGCAGTGACCTCAGTCAGTCTTTGTGGAGTCAATGAATAACGATTTCGGCTATTAGAGGTAGTTATAACAGTAGATGGGAAGTGGGAGCGGGACTCTCAACCCTTGGCTCCTTGCCTGTGGGTGTGGTAAGAACACAGCCACTCAGAGAAGTGCTGACTGACCATCCCTCCCCGCCACCCCAGACTGGGTTCTGCTCCCTCAGCAAGCTCTCCACTGGGTCCTGGGGAGCCCCAGGGTCCTAGTGACCATTGACCACCCACCTGGGATGGTCTGATTGGCACATACTGGTGAAAGATCTGACGAGCGAGAGGTCACACTTAAGGCCTCAAAATAATTGTTTTGTGTTTGCGTGTGACTAGGGCTTTCGTTTATTGACCTGCTTGTCCCTGCGCTCCTGAAGACCCAGCATCAACTTTGGAACACTTGATAACTGAGATGTGCATGAGACAAGATCTCTGTGAGAGCCTGTGCCTTTCTGGCTGTGTGCAGCACGTACCTGGAACCCCCAGAAGGATGTGTTTAACCTCTAGACAGTTGCAAGCAATGACCGCCAAGTGCAAGACTGAGATAGTTACACTGACGACATAAAATGTGGAAAATGGGCTTTGTTTCTTGCTGGACAGTGTATTTCATGTCTCCTTAGAGATATGACTTAGGAGTGTGATGTAACAGTTACATAGCCCCCTGGTGTCGGGTCCTGTCCTACTTCCTGGCCCCGGAGCCCCCCGCTCTGCTGGAGGACATGGGTAGCATCTCACTGTCCTTCTGAGCTGTTTTTGCACTGAGTTTGCACTGCGTCCCACCCACTTGGTCATGACTTTGGTAGGTTCTGAGGATCTGAAACCATTTAGGTATACATACAATGGGATGATGAAATGCTGACAGCTTGTGGTTAGAATATGAATGGTTGCTTGGGTCTCAGATTCACATTAACATCTTCCAGCTCCCGCTGTAAGATTCGTGGTCCATCTGGAAAGAGCCATAAAGCGTCTTTGTCATCTTCTGTTAGTACCTGGAATACACTCAGAAGATCAGAAGCGGGTTTCTCTGTACAACGAGGCATGTGTTTCCCATCAACAAACAGCAATCTCTTTTGTAGCTGGGTTCAAAATCTTTGTCGTGGACTCCTTCTGGCATCTTTTCCCCTTTGGTGGATCTGCGGGATGATACCTTTGGGTTTGTCTGCTTTCTCTTTAACACCAAGATCTGCTTCTTCCCGGTATATTTTTAAATACCAACTGGGAGGAGTGCCTGGGTGGTTCAGTGGGTTGAGCCTCTGCCTTTGGCTCCGGTCATGATCTCGGGGTCCTGGGATCGAGCCCCACGTTGGGCTCTCTGCTCAGCAGGGAGCCTGCTCCCCCGCCCTCTCTCTGCCTGCCTCTGCCTACTTGTCATCTGTCAAATAAATAAAATCTTAAAAAAATAAATAAAAATAAATAGCAATCGGGATATGCAACTTGTGTCCATGCGGAAGTGTCCACTGATATCCTCCAGACCAGTCTCCTACTTTTAGTCCTAGTTTCTGGGATAGAACCCTGTTTAGACAGACAGAGCCAACTGAGCAGGTCCTGCTGAAAAGCCTTATTTGGTTAGTGTAAGTCTTCCTGCTGGTGTTGGAGACAGCAAGGTCTCCTGGGATTCCATCTGGAAATCTTATTGGATTTGCAAGGCGTAAGTTAATATACGGGTATATAGTTAATAGGGTAGTGTAGGGTAGTGTAGGGCCTCATGTCTTTGCCTTGAAAGACATTTTCAGAGGTCAGTCTTAAAAGTTTTGCTGATAAGGAAGTTACTTCTAATATTTCAAGGGAAACAGAACACAAAAACACTTTTATTTTCTTAACACTTTTTCTATCCATGCCCTTCAGTGCCTTCTATCCCTGCAGTGCCTTCTTCATGCCTCTCCCCTACATTTCTTCTCCTCTTTCACTCACTCATTAACCTTAGGCCCCTGCTTCAAATGGCATTAATTACTAACCATGAAACTTAGGGAAAAGTCTTTCATTTTCCCCCCCGCTTTGGTGAAGAATGAAGGTCTCTTATAGACATAAATGAATACATTTCATGATGAAAAACATTTATATTTTTTCCTAAATCAAGTGAGCATCTCCTTGCTCCCATAAAGGATATGGTTCCCTGACGACTGTTGCTCTGGGAAGCAGCATCTGACAGAAGAAAGAGCGTGGGCCTTGGAATCAGAGCCAAGGGTTTGAGACCCAGCTTGGCTGTTATTCTGAGCAAATGATGTCACTACTCTGTATTTCCATTAACTTGTCTGTTACATGGAGTGAATAATATGTACTTTGCCACGCTGTGTTAAGAATTAAAAAAGAATGAATATGTGCTTAGCACCTAGTGGACATTGGAATGGGAATTCGAAACAACTCCCACCAGGATCTTTGATAAACACTTTATCTTGGCCTTCTTGAATCCAGCAAAGATGTCATCTTCATGCCTTCTTTAAACTAGATTGTCTTCTCTCAAAACCTCATGAGGCATATAAGAGACTGATTACAACAAAATTCCAAGTTTCTCAGTTCTTCACTGATGCTTTTAAAAGGGAAGTTTTGAGGTACGAAATAGGTTTCTGGAATCCTCTTGAAGACTTTTGTATTCTCCTTTTGGTGGGCTATGTGAAATGCATGGCCTCAAAAATGTGGGCTGGTGTATAAATGAGGATCTACTGTTCCAGGAGCCCAGGAATGCTGGAGAGGCTCAAAGAGCTTCTTCAGGGAAGAAGTGACTGTCCCTGGGGCCTGGGCTTTTAATCAGTGTTGAAAGCCATCATGAGGGTTCCAGGGCATTAGTAATATTTTTATGGGCAGCAGAGTGATACTGTATCTGCTTTGGCAGAAAAATATGAACTTCCTACTCTCTTGTTAACAGAGGACAGTCAAGGGGCAACTTGCAGACTGCAAGTTTGTGTCCCTGCCCCCACAAATTCATATATTGACCCTAATCCCCGTGATGGTTTTTGGAGATGGGGCCTGGGGGGAATTAGATCACAAGGGTGGAGACCTTATGCTGGGATTAGTATCCTTATCACAAGAGACACGCAAGAGCTTGCTTTCCTTCTGTCTCTCCTTCTCTCTCTTCCTATCTTCCTTTCTTTCTTTTTTTCTTTGTCTTTCTCTCTCTCTTTGTCTCATCTCTCGGTCTTGACCATGTGAGGTTACATCCTGAAGGTGGCTCTCTCCAAGTCAGACAACGGATCTGCAAGCGCCTTGATCGTGGACTTCCCAACCTCCAGAAATGTGAGAAATAAATGCTTGTTTAAATCACCCAGTCTACAGTATTTTTGTTACAGCAGCCTAAGCTAAGACAGTAACAAAAGTATTATGGCAAGAACTGTGTTCTTGAGTGCAGACTTTATCGCAAATCTGAAATGGAAATAAAGTTAAGGCTCTGTCTTTATTTACTACAATAAACTTTGTGTGTTAAGTGGGCTTTTCTATTCTTATATTTTATTGTGCGGTGAAATAATAAACATTTATTACATGATTATGACATGCACTCTTTTAAACATTTTACATGGATTTTCTCATTTATTCCTCACCTTGATGTTGAGGAAGGAATTTCTATTTCCAGTAGCACAAAAGGTTGGAGTAAAGATTCTGCAAAGGCACCTGATAACATTGGTCAGTGGTGTCTGTTGTCTGATGATGGACTAGCTGACTGCTCATTAGGGAGGCAGCCTCCCATGGGTGCTAGGAACCCTGGAGGGTGTGCCTGGAGACTGTCCATGCAAGGTAGGTGACCGTGCGCACACCCCGCCCCCACCCCCCCAACTGTACTCATCACATTAGAGCACATTTAACGATTTGACGTCACCTTAAAGGCTCTACATGACTCAGCTTCCTCTTCTGTTATTCTGCCCATGTCTCTCTTTTTCGTACCCTGCTTTCTGTGTCTATGAAGCAGTTATGGCTACCTGACATGATGTTATGTGTACAGCAGGAAGATCTGGTTAACGGTCCCTGGCCAGGATGGTCAAGAGTGTAACAGCGCCAACTTGTGGGCTCCAAGTCAACACACAGTGCTCATCTGAGGAGCTCTTTACCTAGAAAGAAGTGAGCAGCAAGATCAGAGTCTGTGGTGTGGGCTGGTCTCCCATGGCCAGTTTCCCTCCTGATGGCCGGCACTGGGGGCCTGGACTACACATGCTGTTCTGTTGGCAAAGATCCCATTTGCTCTCTGAGGAGAAGGCAGGGGTGTTGGGGGGCCAGATATACTAGTGGATCTGGCCAGGTGCCATAAAGCACACATTTAATGCAATACAAGGACATTTGCTGCCTATCCAGAAGAGGGAAAAAATCCTCCTAATAAGGAAGAAGAATCTGGAGCCAAGTGACAGCTAAGCACCTGGCCTTCATCTAAGGGGATGGTCTAGGCTCAGAGCACCCACGGGTTGTCCTGGGATGCTTCCTTAGTCATCCACCCTCCACTCTCACTGATGCCAAGAGAAATGAACAAACAAGCAAAGCATGTTACACTGGATAGGGCCGGTGGCTATCCTGAATACGGAGATGGAGGGCTATCCTGTGTGGTCTGGGTGTGATCCGAGCCTCCCCAGCCAGCTGAGACAGCATGTGTTCACGGCCACTAACAGCCCCTTCTAAGGAGGAGGACCAGACCTCAGACCTCTCTGGGCTATGCCTGTCAGCCAGGAGCCCCAGGTATCAGGGTGTAGCCAGCTGAAAAGGTCAAAGAATGAGTGTTAATGGGAACTGTGAGTTTACTGATTATGGTGTGTGGATTTTCTCAGTTCTGTTTTGACCTTCCCCAAATTGTGGATACCCACACAGCCAGAGTTCTCGGCCATGACAGGCTCTATCCTGATTGCAGGAAGGTCACAAAGGAGGATCCTGTTACCCATCACCATCTTGTGTAGCTTGTGTATTATCTTTTCTGCAGCCCGTACGCTATTCTGGTAGTCGAACTTAGACAGTCACATGGAACCAGTTGTTGGCCTGCCCCTTCAGAAGGGTGTCACCTGCTGCCCTGTGACGAGCCAGCAAGGTGGCGACATTTCAACCCTCCATGCAGTTATCCATGGGGACAGTGGGTCCTCGGACCCTGAGGCAGCAAGGCTCTTCTCTAGGGGAAAGGCGTTCCCTCACCTATTAAGGTCCACAGGGAAATGTATTCTAGAGGAGAATAACTGACCTCCGTCAGGGTGTTCTGGTTGTGTCATTGACTAACCCAGTTAACGCTTGTCTCTGCCGGCTGTTGTCTTCTTGTGGCTTAAAGAGAAAAATGTACCATCACGTTATAGGTGACATTAAAGCAGAGGACATTGGAATGATCTTGCACCTTAACTTGTATCAGTGGGGTCACTCGATGGGTGGGTCCCTTGATGGCCTGAGGAAATCCTGTGTCTTATGGATTAACTGGGCCACCAAAATGGGAGTCTGAGGTAAAGGGGATCTCAGCTTTGGGTGCCAGATCCAGTTTTGTTTCTGGGCGTTTCCCTTTGCTACAGCAGTGCTGATTTTGGTGAGGGTGTTATCAGTCCAGACATCACTATGGGTCTAGGGAGGGGAGATAGAGATCAGTGTCCCCTCTCCTCACTTACCCCCTTACATCCTGAGGAAGGAGATATTCCTGTGTCACTAGAGGTGATGTGTATCCAAAGATGGCCATCTAGTCCCTCTGTCCTAACACTGGGGCCAGTGCGCCTCCTCAGGAAACCATTGTTCTAGCTGTCTGACCCAAGGCTTTCAGCCCCATCATTCAGTCCAGACAAAGAGGTTATATCCTGTACAAACTTTGCATGTCCTATAACATTACCCACCAGTGCAGAGAACTTGGAAGTTTCTGACACTACCAGGGGAGATCTGGTATCGTGCCTTTCTGGGACCTCCTTACCTGATGGAAGGCCAGTATGGCGTCTGAGCATGTGGCATTGATTTTTCTCCGGTGTGACTAGGGTGGTGGTGACATGTGGGTGCCGTATGAGGATAGCAGTTCCGTATCCAGAATAGGTGTCAATGGCTGTGAGTCACCAGAGGAATCCACAGCTGGGTATTAGAGCCCAGTGTGATTAACCTGCCAAACTCTCGTCTGCAGGAGGCCTTGCATACATGTGCTGATTCTCTTCGTGGTACTGCTTGGCAGGAATCACAAGATTGCACTGTATCTTGACCTTTGCAACTTTGAGGATTACTCTCATGGATCTGGCTCATTTCTGCATTTCAGGTGGGCTGCCATGACTGGTTTGCTTATGCACCCAGCAGGCTACCATTGTAGCTTATTGGCTCAGGAGTTCCGGTCGTGTTCTTGTTTGAAACGTCCTTTGCTATGGGCATGCACACGAGTGACAAAGATTTAGTCATTCCATGTGGCAGGCTGTTGCTGTTGTCTTGTCCCCAGACAGAGGATACCCTTAATAATCTTTAGTTGCCAGTCTCCTACCCAAATGGCTAGACCGGTTGTCATAGCCCAGGCATCAGGGAAGATTTAGTGAGGTGTGTTGGGTCGGGGCTGTTTGCACAGCCATCACCACTGCCTGCAGTCCATTGGATAAAGTATCCTCTTCAGGTGTCCAAAAAACGGGGGCCGTCCATGTGGTGGACACCATGGCAGCCCAGTGGACTACTCCAGCTTTTAGTTTTGCGGAACCATTGGTAAAGGCTTTCAATCAGAACCTCTTCAAGCAGCGGTCCCCCGGTGCCTGGGAGACCTCTACAGGATGCTCTGCTCCCTCTGGCAGGTTTACCACCTGCTCACGGAGTCCGCTGCTCCCCTGGGGTCCTGGTCGGGCTTGGTCTTGTGTGTACCATTTCCACATAATGATGGAACTCTGCTGCGCTTGTCCGGTTTTATGAGTGGCATTTGTGAGAACCCAGGTAAGGATGGTCCCCTGAGGCCTCCAGGTCCCATAAGGTGCTTTGATGGTGAGACATTCAGTCTTTACCAGAGCCCAACAGGAGGGAGAACCAAGGGTGCATATCAGGCAGTAGCTCCAGGCAGCTTGTGTGTCCAGAATCTGAGGGACCAGCCCCCGGGTGTGGTCCCCTGCTGCCACAGCCTCACTCAGCACATGTGCGTGTTGTGGCCACTGGCAGTTCCACACACCTAAGAAGCTCCAGAGGTCCCAAGGCCAGTGCCTGGGCTGCAGTTTGTTGAATGGCTTCCAGTACTTGTGTTGAGAAGAGCCCTGTTCTAAGGTGGCTCCAGAAGCCTGCGCATCCCGGGAGGCCCACTAGCTGCGGTGCTTCTGATTAGTGCTTGCACCCAGGGACCCTGAGCCACGTTCAGCCTCCCCAGAGTATCCCTTGACTCCTGTTTGTGTCCCCTAGGAAGCGTGGCGACTGGACGCTTGCTGTGGGCCCGATGCTCCCCGGCTGCTTAGAGAATATGCTAGCTTGTTTCCGTGTCGTAGAAACCACCCATCTTCAGACAAACTGTGTCTTTCCACAACGGTTTTTTGTTTTTTTTTTTCCCAAAACGGTTTTAAACCCTTTACAAAGACTGTAAAATGTTGCTATTAGAAAAGCAATATTTTCTTCCTAAAACAATTTGGAAAAGCAGAAAAAAAACCCTCCACAGAAAAGTCGGTTTGCGAAGATTCTAATATGTTCCCTTTTATTCTGTTTTGTGTGTTTGTTCAGTCACACAAAGCTGTGGGTTTTGCATGTTGTCCCACGGCTTGTTTTAAGAGTGAATGAAATAGCGAGTATCTACCGATATGACAGAAATGAACTGGGTGTTTCTATATCAGTTAGCTCCTTTCCTACAGCACTGTAGTGAGGTGGACAGTACTCTCCCTTTTTCTGCAGTTGGGGGAATGAAAGCTCTGAAAATTTTTAGTCACTTGCCCGGATCATAGAAGAGCCAGAGTCAAAATTCATCCAGCGTGGGGCTGACTTCAAAAACCTATGTTCTTTGACTTTGCATTTTACTGGCCATCTAATATCCCTTCTCATTATAGAGTGATGTGAGCGGACTATCAGGTGAGAACATCCTGGGTAGGGACATCTGCCACCTGAGGCAGAACTCCGCCTTTTCAGGGGTTTCTGCCTCCCAGACCTGACGGGGCATACAGCCATGAGGTGAAACATTCTGCATGTCTTCCCTGTGTAGCTTCTTATGCGAGGGGGCTCTGCTGTAATATTGGGCACACATGATTGATTCCAGGTGTCACATATGTCCCAAGCTGGGTTGTGGCAGAGGGGCCCACAGCAGTGCTCTTGAACGGCTTGGCTCTGTCCAAATTGTACCCCTGACTGTGATTTGATTGCACACTCTAGGCTTTTCTGCCCTGGCTCTGTTGAAGACTTTGGCTCAGGAGGGGGGCCCTTTTGAGGTCACGCCTTTGTGCTTGCTCATGTGCAATCTTCTGGAATCCATTGCACAGAACTGAGAAGCAGCCCAGCCTGCCCCTACCAGGCTCATGGTAGAATTTTTAACCCAGGTGTTCTATTTTAGAAGTTTATATCCTTCATTGTAAATAGCTAATAAAAAGAGACAGCTACAGGCCATTTATAAATGCAGTTCTTGAATCCAAATTCAGAAGGTTTACTAAATGCCGGGAGCCTGGTCAATAGCCGTTTTAAATGCATTTATTTCTGTTGGGAGGCAAACTTTCTCCAAAATAGCTTTGCTGTCAATAGACTCTTTGTTCCTTGATGTACAGTTTACAAATAAATGAATTTATAGGACTTGCTAATGTGTGAGGGCTTTGAAAATAGTGCTAAATTTGCAGTCTATAGTATATTATCTAGTCATCTTTGACAAACTCAATTTTAATCTTATTAAGCAGTATCTTCTGTGATTATGTGTAGAGATTCCTAAGCTACTTTTATCCTACTTGGTTTTTACAGGGGAAAAAAAATCTTCCAGGGGGCTAGTCAGCAGTGTGCGTGTGTGTGTATGTGTGTGCGCGCGCGCGTGCATGAAGTATATCTTTTAGATGAAGAGGACCCAGAAGATGGGGGATAATGAATAGCTTTCACAGTTGGTTAAGTATCAGAGCTGGGAAGGCATTTGACTCCAAAATCCTGTGACCTCTTTTGGGCCTACCAATTCTGGGAACTTTTTTATTGGTGTTTAGGTTTGAAATATTTGGGAGGTTATGTCTTTTCACTCCCTTGGTTTGGAATTGCAGACTCTGTCACGATCTCTTTGGTGATATTCCCCCTCCCCCCCCAACTGTGCTGACTCTTCAGGGCCTCAGAAATGGCAGTTCTCACCCACATGCTCGTAATCATCCTAGCCTTCCTTCATCCAGTGTCAGAGTCAGCTCTGGGGGCTTGAACAACAGCATCTCCCCTAATCTTTACAATAGTTCATGAGGTTGATATTTTTAGCTTACTTTTTTTTAATGAGCAAACCAAAACTCAGACTGGTCTGGTACCTTGGTCGAGATGGTACACCTGAGAAGATAGAGGAAGGGCTGCCCGTGAGGTTTGCCTGCCATGGAGCCTGTCCCCTCTGCCTTCTGTGCTGCTGGCCTGCCTGTTCCTGCAGAGGGGAGACCACTGCCAGGCCACCTGACTACCTGGCGGAAAATTGCAGAATAGGTCCTTTCTATCAGGTGATGTCTGTCTGGGAAGCTGGAGTGTTTGCAGAGATTCCTATCCCCTTTTTAGGGTCGTTTAGCGGTTGTTTGCTGCTTTACAGACCAGAGGTCTGGGAGAGTTCTTGGGTCCAGTGGCCAGTTGCATGTGCATGAGAAGACTTTTTTTAACTTGCTCTAACTAAACATGCTCCCCAGCTGACGTGTGTTGGCAGAAACACATTTCTAGGAGGCAGGTGATTCACGTATTGATGGTCAAAAAGTATGAAATGGATTCAGGTAGAATTCAAACAACTGCAGTGAAAGTTCAGGACATTTTGTTTCAAGTAGAAACTTCCAGTAAAGGAGAATCCCTTCCACACCCGCACTTCTATGAGCTCAGAAGATTTTGATTTAATAATCCTTTATGGGTATTGGTCAGTATTTGAGCCAAAGGCATTACGGGCTCCCTCTCTCATTAAGTGGAGGCCATGGCTGGGCAAAGAGAAAATGTGGGTTGCTGCGGGTTTCAAGGTGGTGATTCTCTAGGCTAGAGATCCTTCTAAGCGATTTAGTCCTGTAACCAAAGCCAAATGCTTGTCTCGTTCAGCAGGAAATGTCTGTTTAAATATACTCTTCTGGCTTTCAGCTGCTTGTGACTCTAAATTCACTGGGGTCCCGAGGAAGTCTTCCCAGACCCTCCTTGTGAAGTTATTGGCATGGAACTCAGTGTATTGGCCTATAGCTAAGTGACTTAGGAGAGCTGCATGCCGTTGCATCATTTTAAGAAAAAAATCTTCTTTCTTCTGTGTTCAAACTTTGGTCCCTATGCTCCTCAGACATATGTTAGGCAGTATCCCCATTCACTTAAATGTGTGCCATGCACCATGTCAGGCCTTGGGAATATGGAGGAAAAAAAAAAAGCATGGTCCTTGTTCTCAAAGATCTTACAGTCTAATGAAGAAGGTCACAGTCTCAGAATGTCAAAAAAAGCTAACTGAAAAAATGCTACCCTTTTTTTTAAACGTAAGAAAAAGTAACATCATTTTCAGGAGGGATTGTAAGGGGGAGGTGTCTGGCCCTTAGGAAGACATGCACATTGAATCCGTTAGTGCATTAGCGGGGTGGGACCCCAAGGATGTGTCCTGCAAGTTTCTTCCCAATGCGTGATGCCAGGCCAGTGTTTAAAGGAGGCAGCCTTAGCCAGGGCCAGAGTTGATGACTGGATTCTTGTTATTCTAATGCTCTTCTAAACACCTTCCCAGCCGGTCTTTATACGCAGATACAAACAGCTTTCCAAATAGAATTTCAGTGCTCACCTCACCAAGTATTTGCGTGATTTCTGTCTGATATGGAGAGAAGGGAAATCTCCTGAGCATTTTTTAACTTGTGCTATAGCTTCTTATATGTGTTTTTTAGGCTTCTGTTTACTCTTTAGAACTGTAGTACAGTGACTTTTTCTGTCCACCGAACACTAAAAAGGGCTGCCAGGGGACCCCCAGTAACTCTCTAGGGAGCACATGCATAGTTTTGTAAAGGCAATTAAAAGCCCTTTTTAGAGATTCTGCTATTCTCTTCCTTTCCCCACACCCCATAAATACAAGGTAGAATTATGTGTATACGTGGGTAAATGTGTACCCATACATGTGTACATGTTTTTGTGGCTGTGATTATGTGTATACGTGGGTAAATGTGTACCCACACATGTGTACATGTTTTTGTGGCTGTGATTATGTGTATACGTGGGTAAATGTGTACCCATACATGTGTACATGTTTTTGTGGCTGTGATTATGTGTATACGTGGGTAAATGTGTACCCATACATGTGTACATGTTTTTGTGGCTGTGATTATGTGTATAAGTGGGTAAATATGTAACAAGGTATACACATAATCACAGCCACAAAAACATGTACACATGTATGTGATACTACTAGAGACTGGATGTTTGTGCCCCTCCCCAAATCCATGTTAAATCCCAACACCCAGTGTGAGGGAAGGTGGGAGGGGTAACTCTGGAAGTTGGTTAGATCACGAGCATGGAGCCCTCATGAATGGTGTTATGTTCTTACAGAAGAGCTCTCTAGCCTCACCCACCATGTGGGGCACAGCAACAGGCCAGCTGCCTACAAACCAGTTCTCACCAGACATGGAATCTGCTGGCAAACTTGATCTTGGACTTCCCAGCCTCCAGAATGGTGAAATATAAATTTCTGTTGTTTATAAGCTACCCAGTCTGTGGTATTCTGTTATAGCAGCCATAATGGACAAAGATATGTATGCAAATCCACAAGCAGGACCTTTACAAACATGTACACACATATTCACAACTCTCAGACACACATATGTATGTATGCACCACTCATACTCACACACACACACATACATGTCAAAACATGCAGAGACACATGTAAGCACATGCCCTCACATGCACATACACTGTGTACTTGGGCAAAACCCTCTTCTGATGACAGTGACTTCTTTTTCTCTTTGCACATTTGTGCCTTGGCCGTCATCCCTGTAGCAAGCCAGGCTGAAAACTTTAAACAGCTACAGCTTTTGCCCCGATAGCGATGTTTGCTGACATAGATTCTCAGAAAGAGAGGAATATTGAAGGAAAAAGGTCTCTAAGAAAATCATAATCTTCCCCAGATAAGCACTTGTCTAGCACAGGTTCTAGGCTCACCAGGGAGGAGTGGAGCAAGCCCTCAGCTGAGTTCAGGACTTGAGTTCTGATTCTGATTTCACTAACCAGCAGGGCAAGGCATAAAATGAGCAACTAGCTAGATGATCTCTAAGATTTTAGCTCTGAAATTCCAGGCATGTCTTTTTCCCAGTGACAGAGGAAGTTCAAAGCAGAATAGAATGGGAGTAGCCTGTGAATAAGATCTGAGTCCCCACCTGGAATAAAAGCAAAAGCTATTCCTGAACAAGAGAACCTCTTTACCTCCTCACCGCTTTGCTCAGTGCTGGTGTTAGATGTATCTATCAATCATTGGTTTATTCATATGGTGCCTCTCACCATGAAATCTAGGCTCTTGAACAATATAATTGGTCTAATTTTGGTTTCCTGACTGCAGAAACGGATGCTTCCCCCGCGTGTCTCTTGTCTCAGCTCTTATTGATTTTGATGGTGAAAGGGATTAATCTGATGCGCCGTGGAAGCAGACATCAAGATCTCTTGAGCAGAGAGAAGTTTCGCATTCTGCCCATTTGGCATTTACAGGGTATTTCATTAACACCACGGGCGATTCGTGCCCCTTGTACTTTTGGCTGCCCTGGCAGTGCTCCTGAAAAAGGAAAGCCTTTCTTTTGCTAGGTAAGGGGCAGAAAAAGCGGTGGCTTAACACCTCCCTGGAGTCCCATGGGCATTCCCTTCATCCCTGCTGCCCCTGGGAAACCGGTATTCCCCTGCTGACCATTCTGTGCTCATCTCAGCTACTCCCCAAATTCTTTTTTTTTTTTTTTTACAGAGAGAGAGAAATCACAAGTAGGCAGAGAGACAGGCAGAGAGAGACATGGGAGGAAGCAGGCTCCCTGCGGAGCAGAGAGCCCAACGTGGGGCTCGATCCCCGGACCCTGGGATCATGACCTGAGCCAAAGTCAGAGGCTTTAACCCACTGAGCCCCTACTCTCCAAATTCTTACACTTCTTTAACCTAATGTTTCTGAGATTGTATTGAAACGACCTGTTTACTTCTGCCTTTCATAGAATTTAAAAACCTCATCTTTGTCTTATTTCTTATCATATCCTCTGCAGTTTGCCTGTAGTAGGTATTCAATAAATATTTCTTGAAATCATTACTGCCTTGAGTTGATCCGGATGCAAGCAGGGATGGAGAGAGGACACTTTTTGTAACCTTTCTGCATGCTGTGACGTCCCTGGCAGCTCTGTCTACTGAAGTGGCACTGAGGACCTGCCAGTCTCCTTTGTGGCCAGCCGAAAGCAAGTGTTTACTGGCCAGTTTACTGGCTATTTTGTAACCCTAAATTGAGACACCTCAGCCGGGATTTCTGCGTTGTGTCAAGGCATGTTCTAAGAGCTGGGCCATTCCCAGATTGAAGAGAGTTACTCTTGTCTGTGACCTGGGGAAAGTGAGCTTGGTATCCATCTACCTTGTCTGTCTGGGAATGAGTTGAGAGGTGGTCCAACCACTGGCATACCATACAGGGAGAGTCTCATATTCCTTATAGCCAATCCCTGAAGCAAACCACAGCTCGTAGGTACCGCCATGGCTCCTGGAGGGCTTGTGTTCAAGTCACTTGAACTCCTAGAAAATCCAGGTCCGAGGAGGGGAGTCAAGATCTAACAAAAGATAGCATTTTTTTCCCTTAAAGATTTATTTATTTATTTGAGTGAGACAGAGGACATGAGCAGGACAGGCAGAGGGAGAGAGAGAATCTCAAGCCAAATCCACGCAGAGTTCAGAGCCCGACCCAGGGCTCCCATCTCATACCCTGATATCACGATCTGATACCCTACTGAGAGTAGGACGCTTAACTGACTGAGCCACCCAGGGGCCCCAAAAGCATGTTTTTTTTTTTTTGTTTTTGTTTTGTTTTTTGTTTTTAAGATTTATTTATTTGACAGAGAGAAAGATCACAAGTAGGCAGAAAGGCAGTTGGGGGTGGGAGGGGGGAGCAGGCTCCCCGCTGAGCAGAGAGCCCGATGCGGGGCTTGATCCCAGGATCCTGAGATTATAACCTGAGCTAAAGGCAGAGGTTTAACCCACTGAACAACCCAGGTGTCCCAGCATTTTTTTTTTTTTTTTTAAGTGTGAAGGACAGAAGCTTGCCTTCTATGCATATGGTCAGCATTGTATTTGCTTGTATCAAAAAAAGCCTTTAAAAAAAAAAAACTTGGGTATTTTTGTAATTAAAGTATATGGTATATGTCCTGTTCTATAACAAAGTTTTGGGTATTTTTGTAATTAAAGTATATGGTATATGTCCTGTTCTATAACAAAGTTTCGGGTATTTTTGTAATTAAAGTATATGGTATATGTCCTGTTCTATAACAAAGTTTTGGGGGGAAATAAAGAACATGGATAGCTCCTCCTGTCCGGAAATGAAAGGAACGAGCAAAATTGTTTGAGTGTCTTCATTGTGCTAGGTATTTGAGCCTGTGCTTTGTCTCTTCATGACAACTACGGTTTAAGGATATATTCCTTCAAGTCTTCATGAGAGAAGCAATGCAGCATCTTAGACTTTCTTGGTATGCTGCTTTGCCCTCCCTTAAAGACATGAAGGAATATACTCACGAGACAGAGTTCTTTCCAGTGAGCCGAAGTTTCAGATTAAAAGGGCAACAGAATTTCTTTCTTTCTTTCTTTTTTTTTTTTAATTAACATGTAATGTATTATTTGCCTCAGGGGTACATGTCTGTGAACCACCAGTCTTTCACACTTCACAGCACTCACCATAGCACATACCCTCCCCAATGTCCATCACCCAGCAACCTCGTCCCTCTCCTGCATCCCCCAGCAACCCTCAGTTTGTTTCCTGAGATTAAGAGTCTCTTATGGTTTGTCTCCCTCCCGATGTCATCTTGTTTCATTTTTCCCCTCCCTGCCCCCCACGACCCCCCGCCCTGCCTCTCAAATTCCTCCTATCAGAGAGATCATATGATAATTGTCTTTCTCTGATTGACTTATTTTGCTCAGCATAATATCCTCTAGTTCCATCCACATCTGGGCAACAGAATTTCTGAGGAACGGGGATCATGTTAATGCTTGGACCTTAGAGAGTGAACACATTAAGTCTGGAAGAGGACACCCCATAATGGACAGGCACCCCAAAAGGCTCAGACATGCAGATGGGAGGGCATGTGGAGAAGCGTTGGCAGATTCCATCTTTGTTGGGGTGGGAATCCAGGAGAGTGAATTTGTTATGTAAGAAGCTAAGCTATTATAACAAAGAGATTAAAAAAAAAAAAAAAAGCAAACAAACAGTAGCAGTTACATCGTGTTTCTCTTTCACCTGCCAGTCCAGATGTAGCTGGGTATTTAGAAAGGGAAGTTGGCTCTGCTTCAAGATGCCTTCCTGGGACATCCATCTCTTTTGTTCTGGAGCTCCGTCATCTCCTGGGGTGGTCACAGATGGCGTGCCACTACTGCCACTGGCCAGGGGCAAGTGGAAGGAAGGCAGTCTCCTTTTCGTGAGGTGTGGTTGCCTGTGGCCCTCCCCCCGAGTTCGGATGTACGGCCACCCTCAGCTGCAAGGAGGGGCGATGACGTAGCTTCTGACTGGGTGGCGTGCGGGACCTGCTGCTGAGGGAACAAAGGGGGGCCGGTCAGTCATCTCTGCCATCAGGAGATAAAGAGAATGGGAATAAAAACCATGAAGGACCTTAAATACCGTTAATCAGAGAGCTCGTAGTCTTTCTAAAGACAGGGAGAAGCCTGTTTTGGGCCTCTTCAGCCAGTGAGGGGTGCAGTGGGCAGAACCAACTGGGAGAGGTCACACTTCACTGTCTGACACACCTGACACTTCTTCGAAATTGTGCATCTGCTTCAGGATCACATCACTGTGAGCTATGTTGGGTCAGTTCATGGGAGGATTAGACCTGGGTGCGCTGTGTCTTTCGGTTCCTTGGTTTGATTCTGTTTGAAATGTTGGCTGGCAACAAAAGCAGGGAAAGGGAGAAGAAGGGATTACTTTCTTATCACGAGGGAATGAGATGTCTAAGCTAGAGTGTCGTGATATTTTTTAAAACAAATTTTTAGGGAAATTCAGCTTATCCTGTTTACCCTTATGGTAGGCTTTCTGGGCCATGAGAAGGAACCTATTTTTGCACTTAATGAAATGGATCTTGGCAGGAAAGGGTGTAAAACTAACTTTAGATTTATTTAAAAAGTAATGTCTGTACCACTGACTTATCTTCTGTCCTTAAAAAGAGAATTTTTACAGTGCTTGTAGAAAGAATAAGCAATTCTTCTCCAGTTGTTGGATGGTCCCATTAGCAAGCTCATTTGTCAAAGCCTTGTTAAGTGATCACAGAGGTCCTTGCCCAGGACCCAGTCTGGACTTCTCACCAAGCTCTCTATGTGTGTGTATCTCTGTGTGTATTTGAAATCAGTATTCAGACATGTCAGTATAAAAGAGAGACTCGCAGCACCCATTTTTCCTCTGATAAAATGCTATATCCAAGAAGAGGACTTAAAACATATAAAAAACTAATAAATTGAGCCGTTCCACTGAAATATAATATAGGACATTGTGGTTTTTTTTTTTTTTTCCTTGCCTTTGTATGTTGGAGGATCCATAATCACTTTTCTCTCCATTCAGTAAATTACACTGTGGCATTCTCAGGTTGAGGTAGGTACTTGGGAGGACAGTTATCTAATAACAGTATCCAGCTTTTGTTTGAAAAGAAATAGAGGCTGTCTTCCCTATGGAAGCAGGTGGGATTATTCCTATACAGTCTGAGGTGCCAGACACGTGCCTGAGACAAAGTCTGTGACTGGTGCATCCTGAGGACTGTGGGGTCCTTGAGGTTGTCACCCGGAGAGGCAGTCAGAGCGATGGCTGGAGGAGTGGGCTGTAGAGGCAGACTGCCCAGGTTTTAAGTTGCGTGGCCACTTCCTCACTGGCTGACCTTGGGCAAGTCAGGAGGAGCCTTTCTGGCCTCAGCCCCTTCATCTGCAGAACTGTGTCCCGCCATCTCACACGGTTGCTGTGAGGACCAAGTGATGGATGCCGATAATGTCCCACAGCAGCGTCCGTCACACGGATGTGCTCAGTGAATGGACCACTTCATCTGTTACCCTGTGTCTTTGCCACTTCATTTGATACCTCACTAAGAAATGGGGGCAGAGTGGCGTACGTACCAGCAGCATGGACATGGCCAGGGAGCAGGTTAGAAACATGGGATCCCAGGCCTCCCCTCAGACCTCCCGAATCAGAATCTGCAGGTTGGGTCGTCCCGCACGTCCCGCAGGTTGGGTCCTCCCCCGTGCTTGGTTTTTCTTCATAGTCCTTACACCTCTTAGTTTACTTATGTCTCCTGTCCCTTGTCCATCTTCAACAGCATCCGTCTCCTGAGTGCCTCTGCGTCAAAATACTAGTCAGGCGTGTTGTTCTTTTAAAATAATGATAATTATTAGTGACTTGAAACTCACTTCGATTCAGGACCACAAGGCTGTTTAAACAGATACATCTGCCCCGGCGCTGTCCTCACCTCACCGAATTGATGCCATTAATGAGCCAGCAAGTAAATGGTACGTATGTCAAACAATGAGATAAATTTCAAAGGACGGTTTAATAGGGGATTTGAAATTCTAACATGCGTTAAGTCATCTGCTTTCTCAGTGCATTTTCCCGAGTAGTGGAATCAGAAAAGAAGTTTATGTTGGGTCTAAGTTTTTGTGTGTGTGTTTTCCCACTGTAGACTTACAAGTGATTGATTTACAAATGAACTCTCTGAGTGAGGAGGTGACATTGTTGGCCGGGCCCATGCAGGTCGGCGCTCTAAGCCAACTTGGGCAATAAACGTAAAGAGTGTCCTAGATCTTTGTTTGTGAAGAACTTATGGCCGTCTAAGGGCTGGAAGGCAGTTTAGTAAATACAGACAAACTGCCCAACCGCCGGAGGAAAGAGATGCTTGAGTCATACACGCCTGTGGGAGTGGACAAGGTGGGCTTTCAAGATTAATGATATAAGATGTTCTTTCCATTCCTGGCCTGATTAAATGAGGCTTAACTCAGAACCACACTTTCTCCTTTTCTTGCTGCTTCAACATTCGCCGTCCGTTCCCGTCCTCTCTGGATGGAGCGTGCGGCTGACCCCGCGTGCTGCCTGTCTACAGCCCTAACTTCTCTCTCTTTTTATAAACGGAAGATTGTCCCTTTCTTAATTCCTTGCTTTTATTGCTGTCAGATGGGAGGCTTTCCGAGAAGTGACTTAGCATTCATTGTACCTTCCCAGAAGGTGGCTTGCCTCTTGATGGAGATGTTCTTGAGGATTCCGATAGTGGCACTTGGCGTCCTGTCCTCTCTGACTCTCACAGCTCCTCCCCTGTCCCCTCCCCACACACCCCTCCATTCCCAGTCAAGTGGTCGCCCTGGCCGGTCGCCCTGGCCTGTCCATCTCTTTTGGAAATCTATTCTCTGCTTCCAAGGTATAGGGTTTTATTACTTTCCCTCTTGATCAACATTTCACAAAGCTTATTCTGCCAGGTTTTCCTAGGTATTCTGCCTCCCCTCAGCCCCTAAAAAGTGAATTGGCCAGAAAAACAACGCAATATGCTGATTTAGACAGACCTAAATATGGTTCTCTTTGTTGGTGTAACCACAGGACAGCCCAGAACATTTAATACACTGCCAGGTGGGATTGGGCTGTTGCATGCCTCATTCCCTAATTTCTTTCCCGGTAGGACCCTCTTGGGAAGGATCTAGCGAGATCAGTGTGCAGTGAAATGCACCTTCCAGTCTCTTCCTTGGTACCTCTGCTGTGTGCTTCTCTGCTTCCCATGTTGTGTCCGATGACCCCATGTGCTGCTGCAAATTCTGTATCCTCAGCTTCACCCCGGATTAACTGCTACCACCAGTAGCCAACTTCCACCGACCACTGACTTTTAACCCCAGCTTTTTACAAGCATTTTCTCGGAAAAGCTCCCTCGCTGCTTCAGTGCATGGCAAATCAAGTTCAAACACCTCACCTCTTCCTCAAGACTATCTGTGTTCTTAGACCAACCAGTACCAACCACCCTTCGGCCTTCCTGAACACCCCATGTCGTCCCCCGTGCTTGGTTTTTCTTCGTAGTCCTTACACCTCTTAGTTTACTTATTTCTCCTGTCCCTTGTCCATCTTCCCTCAGCTGGAATGTAAGCTCCACGGGACCGGGATCTTTGTTTTGCCCGTGGTGCTGTATCCCAAGCATGTGCGGCAGTGTCTAGCCCCCTAGGAGGTGCTGGGTTCAAGTTTCAAATCTACGTGAATGAATGACTGCGAATTTTTAGTTTCACCTCCTGCCTGGGCTCCGCGTTGACTCTCTGCTCTTTCTTGGTGTGCATCCACTCTCTCGAAGCCCCTTGTCTTGATCCGTCATTACTTCTCTGTACCCTTCGGAGTCTAACGTCCTAAGTACCGTGTCTCCCAAAAAGTCTCGGAGCTCTTTCCCCATCAGAATGTTCCTGCATTTGGAACGTTGTTGTTTGTACCTGTCTTATCGGTAAGTACATTCTGCCTGGTAATCCAGTTCCATGTAAGCTGAACAAGGAGCGTGGGGCATTCGTGTTTGCCTCTTTCTTTACGGTGGACTATGCTCAGTAAATGTATAAATGACTAGAGCAAATCCAACATTGGGTTTCTGGTACAGCAAGCTGCATGTGTGTCTCCGGCTGCCGAGTGGGCTGTGGCGTTGTGCTCTGTACATCTGTGTCCTCATCGAGCCCTTGAGGCGAACGCTTGGTGTCCTCGAGAGACTGTGAATGGGAATGTTTCCTCAACATTTCTTTTCTCCTGTAAGGCATTTCTTTGGTATGTAACAAAGCTTGGGTTGCGGAAATGTCAACTGCTCATCCTGGGAGGAGAGAATGGTCTAAGAATTCAGGTGGGAGGGTTGTGAGGGGCTCGAGGACTTTTTCTTTCTGGGTTTCTTTTTTGCATTTCATCCCCCCCCTCCCCACCCTTTTGGGCAAATAGGTTTCAACTTTTAGGCAAGTATGCTTAATTTTTTCCCCCCATATATTTTTTAAAATTGCTTTCTCTTTGTAATTGGCTCCCCGCCCTCCCCCCTCCCCCACCTTCCCTCAGAAAGAATCCAGACACTCCCACAATGTATAAACAAATGCTGGGAAATGGCAGTGCTCTTTTTCACAGAGTACGTTTTCGTGGGCGACACTAGGCCCCATGTGTGTTTTAAGGCTGCCGACGCTGGCTTTCCACCGAGCCGCAGGAAAGTATGTCATTCTTTCTCTTCCACAGCATGTCTCCTGTCCCCAGGGGGCTCAGTGGCAGCCAAGTCATAACTTGTCCTCTCTCTCATAAACCCTCCCTAATCTCCCAAGCCCTTTCTCATACAGCTTTTCTATTTTTCCTTATATCACCACCTTAAGTGTGTTCTGCTCCAAGGTGGGGATTACCTAAATGAATAAAAATATGTATTTATTTGGGAGGTAGGATAGCAAAGGCTTGAAACCAGGCAGACTTTTATCCCCAGATTCTCCCATTGGCTAGTTGTGTCACCATGACTGATGGTCTTTTCTAAGCCTCAATTTCTTCATCTGTGAAATGGAGACAGCAGTGCCTGCCTTGTAGTGTCGTGGCAAGAATCCGATCAGATAATTCATGTGCAATTTGAAGCACAGTGTGGGCGTTTGGTTATCACTCATTAAATGGCCAAGATAAAGCAGGTTATACTCTCTGGTTTTCCAGGATGTGGGGTCCTAGGGCCTGAATCTTTTTCATTCTATGTGTGCCTGACCCGTAATAATCATTTTGGTTTCGAAGACAAACATGCACTATTTTGCCTTCACATGCCATTCAGCTCAGTAAAGTGAGGAGCACAACATTGCTGGTCTCTGCCTTCCGTGTCCAGACATGTAAAAGAAAAGGCTCATACGTGAAGGTGACTCCATGATGCAGTAGAAAGCAGTATATTCCCTGGGAGTCTGGCATTCCCTATGAGTTTATAAGCAGATCTGTAGGCAAAGGAGAACTTTTAGGAGGTGTTTGGTATGCTGGGCGACATTTCCTGGATGATATGGTGACATTCTTTTTTTTTTTTTTTTTTTAATGTTTTATTTATTTATTTGGAAGAGTGCAGGGAGGGGTGGGAGTAGTGGCAGCCAGAGAGAGAAGTAGGGAACCCGACCTGGGGTTCGATCCTAGGACCCTGGGATCAGGACCTGAGCTGAAGGCAGATGCTTAGCTGACAGAGTCACCCACGAGCCCCGGAATATGGAAACATTCTTAAATACAGGGGCCCTCCCTAGAGCATGAAGATGCTGTGAAGTTGTTCACTCCAGCAGCGGTGTTGGAAAGAGCTCTGTTGAGAATCGGAGCTTCCGTGTGACGCAAGTAAAGCCTACATGTGTCTGGATGGCCCTTCCTCCTCTGCGAATTGAAGAGACTGGGCTTGACGACCTCTAAGAACATCTAGGACTGAAGGTCACATTCTCCATCCCCATTTAAGGGCCGCTTTATGTTGCCTGTAGGGACATCTTCGCCAGTCACCACGCCAATGGGCTGGCTTTGACACCGAGTGCTTTGGTGCGAAGGGCACCATTCTTTTAAGTTGATGTCTCACTCCTTGCTTCCCACCTCTGTTCTAGCTGGACGGTGACAACTACAGCCCCTCAGACTGGGCACAAAGATCCCTCCAGAGATGCTCTCAGGGTAGCCCGGATGTGCAGCGGGCGAGGACCCAGAGGTGGCTCCCTCCATAGGTCTTGGCTTGTCTCTGCCAAGCTACAGATGGGATGGTTCTCTGAAGAGCTAGGCCTTTCTACACCTCTGTTTTGGGCCTGGCTGGGCCTTGGTATTTCAACCACTCTGGACTCTGAAAGGGAGGGGCTGGGCCTTGAAGCTTAAGGCACAACTCCCCACTCAGCCTGCTTCTCAACCTGACGTTGCTGGCCTTCGAGCCCCTTTCTGAGCCAGCAGTAACACACTGGTAAACCCTACCCTAGGGGATGTGGGATCGCGGCCCTCCATTCTGCCGCAGGGAGGGGAGATGCGCTTAGATCGCTGCCTCTGCCTTCGCCGGAGCTTCTAGACTAAGGAGGAGCCTGCAGGAACTGCCTTGAGATACTAGCAGGGAGATAAGGACACCAAGCTGTGTTACTTTCAAAAGTTTACACTCCAGTCAGCCTACTGGAGAAAATTGCCTATTTCCTACATCACAAGGAAGGATTAACCACATAAAGACAGGCTGTTTAAAAAGCCTAAGCCCCCGATAGGAAGGCGTACAACTCCCTGTCCTAGTTTGAGTTCCCACAGAAGCGGAAGCTGAGAGAAGGATTCCAGAGCACATAATTTATATGAGAGCTGATGCCAGGACACACCGGCAGGGGAGTGGGGGGGAATGAGACGGGGGAGGAAGGCTGTTTTCAAGCTAGCGATCCTTGTTGCAGTTGGACCTCAATCCCAGGGGGAGAGTCTGGGATGCCCTGGAGCACAAGCCCCTCCAGGTTATCCTGAGAGGTGTAAAGGGTCTTCTGGCAAGGAGACGAGGGGCTGGCTGTGCGAGGTCAGGTCCATGTGCTCGGAAATAGTAAAGGCTGAGTGCATGTGAAGGAGTGCCGGCTCTAGTCCATCTATTACCCCATATCCCTTCTAAAAGTTCCCAGACTTTTTTTTTTTTTTTTTTTAAACAGAGAATGAATTCAAAACTCAGAAAGGCAACTGAGCCCCAAGGTCACAGAGCCAGTTTTTGAGATACAAGGTCACAAGGATCCAGGTTTCCTGACTCCCACTTCAGTGCTCCTTCCACTTGGTTACTCAAGGCAGAAATTTAGATTTGTCATGATTTATGAGGCTCCCTGCGCCTGATTAATGGAACAATATCTCCCTCACCAACGTGGGTTTGTTAGTCTTTTTCTGAGTGAAAAATTGTCAAAGGGATTAAATCCCCTTCGAGAGCCAGAGAAAGAGCGAAAAATGGCTGAGTGTGTAAATAAAGTCTCCCAGGAAGATCATATTTTTGAAGGCATTTATTATTCATGTCTTCTTGTCATTGTCATGTCTTTAGTGTTTACTTGGTCTTCTAGGTTTTTGCTTTTCCAAGGGCACGGCTGATCCATCCTAGAAGAGCCCGACAGCCATCGCCTTAACAATGGCTCATTACTGTCCAGGTTATTGAAGACGTGGTGCAAATATTTATCACAGAAAAGCAGCTTCTAAGCATGCCTCGCCAGGTGTGATGAGGCGTGTGACTTTTGCATATCACACGTTTGGGGAGCTCCTCCGGATGGAAGGGTCAGGCTTGTTTACAAAGCACTGCACTAGGCGAGAATGGGCTCTCTTAGATTCTGAAATGCCTCCCAAGCCTTTGAGAATGCCAAGAGTGAAGCATCTGTGGGATTCTCCAGGCTGAGCCTGAGGCTTGAACCAGCCTGTGCCCAGGGGGACACATCCCCTGAGGGTGTTGACTGTGGTCTCCTGCAGAAACAAAAGGCCCCAGCAGACCAGAAACATTTACATTGGAAACAAAATGCTTGTGTGGGAATCCAACTCCTGAAACTAGCTAGAAACATGACAAATTATTCTGAGCTCTGCTCTGCAGAGGCTTCCAATCATGGATTAGCCAAAGATCATGTCCACTGGACAAGTGAGAAAAAGATCCAGAGCTTTCATCATCATGTTCCCTAATTCTTGGATGCATTTTGGCATTGATTTCTGTCCTTTCGTTTGCTTACTTCCCAGAAGCACAAAGTTTAAGTCCTATTATGCGATCATTCATAAACTTTTGAGAGAAAGAGCTTCATGTTGGAAAAGCTTGCCCAAGTCTTTCTTTAGAACCCCCAGAAGGGAATTGCTGGGTGTTCAGGAGAGCACGTTTTTTTAAGGGGATGCTTCTGGTTTCCAGAAATGGGGAAAACATTTTTACACTCTCCATTGTCGTGGTTCCTGGTGTTTCTTTCCTTGGGTCTTCTTCAGTAAGGGATGTGTCATTCTTTTCCACTTGGCCAATCCGATAGGCTGAAGATGATACAGCATCTCCCCTTTAATTTGCATCTCTTTGAATACAGCTGTGGATATTTTTTCTTGTGGGTATTGCCCATTTGCATGCCATGTGTTTGCCTGTACTTGAAGGACACTGATAATGCTCTCCTCCTGTCCTTCCCTTTTTGCTGCCAGAATGACTTCAACTACACCAGGCCAATTCCTGCTTCCCCAGGGCTCCAAGTACATGCAGGCTGGTTAGAGAGTGCTTGTGAGCCTCTGGGAGACAGATCAGCCCCTAGGATTGCTCCCCTCTCAGGGCCTCACCTGCCTGTGTGTGCATATGAGACCAAATAGCTGTCTCTGGCCAACTCTTTGTGGGAGGGATTCCAATCAGGCGTATTCCTCATTCTTTTCAATAAAGCACAGAATGAGTCCCGGGAAGGTGGTCCATTCCTACTTTTTCAAGTCAGACTCTTTTGTGGTTTATTGTTGGTATAGCTTGTTCTGTGTTGCTAATTTTAAATAAAAAACAAAAAACAAAACTGTATTTTGTTTGAAACAATAAACACAGTTTTCTTTGAGTGACTTTATTTTGCCTTCTAATGAGGTGACCCGGTTGGGAAAAGTCATATTCTGTATCAGGCCATTGATTCCGAGCCCCTTTGCTTCTTATTTTCTTAGGTCTGAGAGAAAGGTCTGTTGAAATCAGGGAATCTTCCCCTTTCTGGTGTTTATCCAAAGGTGGGCCCCTTGGAAATGGGCCTTTTTTTTTTTTTTTTTCCCCCAGTCACATGTGTTCTTTACCACTTTTACTACTGGCTTAGTGAGTTGACTTGATCTTTGTTAGTGGGGAGGAGATGCCGGTTCTGGGATCTGCAGTCAGAGCGGCATTTTCAGGGTGGAGAACGAGCTACAAATCCAGGCAGTCACAAGTTGGAAGAGAGGTAAAGCTGAACCCGGTCCAGTCCCTCTGAAAATGAATCTGTTCATTTCCCCTAGGAATTTTCTTGTGCTTGCGGGGTGGATGATTCTCTTGGAACACCACTAGGATTACGAAAAGGAGAAAACAGGAAGCAGGAACCAAGTGCACTACACCTGAGCAGTACCTGGGGCGATGGGCGCGGGTTTCCACCCTGCATGCACGGTCCTTTATCCCCCACTAGAGGGCACTGTCGCCACTCTTAAAGCAATAGTACACGGAAAACACTGGTGGTTTTCTTAGTTGGAGTCCCCAGAAGTGGATTGCGTTTAAGGTGCTACTTGGTGTCCCAGCCTCCACTCTCAAGGTGTGTTAGGAATAGAACAACACTCTCCTGCCCAGCCAGGCAGGGGGAAGATTAGTGTCTGGAAACTCCTGTTGTAAATGAAGCCAGTCCCTGCTTATTTGTGTTTCATTAATGAAATGTGATTGTAACCTTGGGGCTTTTTTACACTTCCCAGGGCAAGTGCTGTACATCCAGCCTGCTCTTGTCCCTTGCCCAGGTACTTGGTTCAAATGTGGCTGCAGCACGGTTGTGTTGAGGTTGGGAGAGGAGGACTCAACTCTCTCTGTCCATCCTGTTTATTTGGGGAAGAGCTGAAGAGTGCCCATGGTTGGTAAGGATCAACCTGACGGAAGATTTTCCATTTAGAGAGGATTTAAGACTTCAAGCAAGAGAAATACAAGCCGTATTTCACTCTCAATACATCAGGGAGTTCTATCATTTAACAAAACCACCGTTCTGACTTCTGGGGCTTTTAGGTCATCTGGCAGCTGCTGTGCGGGGTCAGTTCCTTGGCCTTTGGTCAGAACTGCCTTCCTATTACGAGGCATCTCTTTATTGAAATATTTACGTTTCCACCAATCTTTTTATCTATTTATTTTCTTGTCAGCCTTGGAGAATGTATGAGGTGACCTGTTTTTTAATTGTGGGATTGGAGGAGCTTCTCCCTAGAAGGTCACCAGTGTTAATCCAGAGAGCTATGGGCAGTGCTGTTCCTGGTTTGCTGTACACGGTTTGGGAGTGGTAGTTGCTTGGGAACTAGTACAATGGCAGCTTATTTTCTGGGCCTGTGAACCTGAATTTGTACAGGAAGAACATAAAGGACTCACTTAGGAAATCTTCCCCCTTGGGCTCTACCCCAGATCTATGGAGTCCCACCATCATTATAGCTAATAATTATATAGCATTACCATGTTCCAGGTGTGGCTTATTTCTAATTGTTTGTTTTCATGAACTTTATATTTTAGCACAGTTTTAGATTTACAGAAAAACTGTGAAGACAGTACGGAGAGTTCCTATATACCACACATCCGGTTTCCTCTATTATTAGCATCTTACACTGGAATGGCACGTTTGTTGCAATTACTGAACCGATAGGGATACACTGTTATTAACTCAAGTCTAGGCTTTATACAGATTTTTTTTTTTTTTTTTTTTAGTTTTGACCTAATGTCCTTTTTCTGTTCCAGCATCCATCCAAAGAAACACACACACTACATTAGTTGTCAAGTCTCCTTAAGGTCCTCTGTTTCTCAGACTTTCAGCCTGTCTCTCAGACTTCCCTTGTTTTTGATGACCTTGGCAATTTTGAGGAGCCCTGGTCAGGTATTTTGCAGAATGTCACTGCATTGGAATTTGTCTGGGGCTTTCTCATGATTAGAATGGGGCTATGAAATTTTGAGAGGAAGACCGCAGAAATAAAGTGTAGCTCTCATCACATCATATCAAGGGCATATACTGAGTTATCATGGTTGTTACTGATCTTTACCACCTAGCTGAAGTAGTCTTTGGCAGGTTTCCTCCCTGTGAAGTTACTATCTGCCCTCCTCCCCACCCCCATCCATAATGTGCCATTGGAAGAAAGTCATTATGTGCCTCCCACACCTAAACAGTGGGGAGATATGCTTCACCTACTTGATGGCAGAGTAGCTACACATACTTTTTTTCTTTTTTTCAGTTATGTACAGGAAATTTGTCTCTTCTTGCCCATGTATTTATTTATTCAATTATTTTTATCAGTATGGATTCATGGAGATTTATTTTACACTCTGGGTTATAATAAAATACTGTTTAATTTTGTTTGCTCCAGTTTTTCCAGATTTGTTCACTGGGACCTCATTCATTTGGCTCTTGGGTCCCTTTGACCTACCTCCATCACTGTGAGTTTCATTCTTGTTGCTGTTGTCTTTGAGCACTTACTTATTTTCTAGCACTACAAGATATTCTAGGTTCATCTGGTACATCTCCTGAACCATTCCTAGAATCAGTCACTTCTCCAAGGATCCCTGGTTTCTTTTATTGGAGGATAGTATAAGAGACCAAGATCTGGGCTCTAGGTATGCTTGTTGCTACAAGGGTACTATTGTCTATGGGTTCTCCCAGCTGTCAGAGGAGGGAAATATATGTGTGTACCCTAAGCTATAACTGTATTTACATGTAGCCATCTGTATCTGTATTAAGCTAAGGGTTCATACTGGTATCTCCAACTCTGATCAGTTGCCGCATGGATCTTTCCAGTCTCCTCCCCTGGCTTATCTATACTCTCCTGCTCCAACACTGATGAACTTTACTCCATCTGCCAGCATTTACTTAATTGTTCAGTCCACTACACATGTATACTATCCGAGGTGTTAACCCATGTCCCTATGGAAATAGTTTTATCAATTAGAGTAGAGCACTTATGTACAGTCTCTTCACTTCCAAAGTCACTTAGGTCGCACCATTTTTCTTCACTATTTATTAAGGTTGTTTCATACATTTTTAATACAGGTAGATTATTCTGTCACATTCTGTATTTCATCCTAAGATTCCCCTGAGCTTCTAAATGATTATTTTAAGTTTACATGTATTAAACATTATGCTAAAAATTTGTTGTTTCACCTGCTCATCTATGTCACCCTCCTCCAATTCTTAGAAACTATTTGTTTTTTTAAAGTAGTTTCCATGCCCAGCATGAAGACCAATGCAAATTTGAACTCAATGACCCTGAGATCAAGAGGCAGTTGCTTGACTGACTGAGCCACCCAGGTGCCCCCAAACCATTGACTTTTTAACTGTCTCTATAGTTTTGCCTTTTCAAGAATGTCATGTAATTGTAATAATGCAGTATGCAGCCTTTTCAGATTGACTTCTTTTACTTAGCAATACACATTTAAGACTTACTGGTATCCTTCCATGGCATGATAGTCCATTTGCATTTATTACTGAATAATATTCCAATGTGTGAATTTATTCCAGTTTATTTATTCATTCACCCATTTAAGGACATCTTGGTTGCTTCCAATTTTTTAGCAATTATGAATAAAATGGTTACAACATTTGCGTGCAGGTTTTGCTGTGGACATAGTTCTGAAATCAGGTAGGTAAATACCTTTGAAGTGAGATTGCTGGATTGTATGCTAAGACTATATTTAAGAAATTGTCAGTCTGTCTTCCAAACTGGCTGTTGCATTTGCATTCCTACCAGTGAAGAATGAGAGTTCTTAGTGCTCCATCTCCTCTCCAGCAGCTGGCGTTGTCAAATTGTTTTCTTATTTTAGCCATTCTAACGTATATGCAGTGGGATCTCATTCTTGTTTTATTTTGTAATTCCCTAATAACAAATGATGTTACATATTTTCATATTCTTATTTCCTATCAATATATCTTTTTTTGGATCCTTCATCCATTCTTATTGTTTGTTTGTTTGTTTGTTTGTTTGTTTTTAAGATTTATGTCTTTATTTTAGAGAGAGAGCGAGAGCAAAAGAGAGCGTTTGCATGAACCAGGGAAAAAGCAGAGGGGGAGGGAGAGGGAGAGAATCTCAAGCAGACTCCCGCTGAGGTGGGGCTTGATCTCAGGGCCTTGAGATCAGGACCTGCCCTGAAATCAAGAGTTGGATATTCAACTGACTGAGCCACCCAGTATCCCCCACCCATTTTTAAAAAGACCTTATTTAGGGGTGCCTGGGCAGCTCAGTGGATTAAGCCTCTGCCTTTGGCTCAGGTCATGGTCTCCAGGTCCTGGGATCCAGCCGCGCATGGGGTTTTCTGTTCAGCAGAGAGCCTGCTTCCTCCTCTCTCTCTGCCTGCCTCTCTGCCTACTTGTGTTCTCTGTCTGTTAAATAAAATCTTAAAAAAAAAAAAAAAGACCTTATTTATTTTTGGAAAGAGAGAGAGAGAAAGATTGCACAAGCAGAGGGGAGGGGAGCCTGATGCAGGGCTTGATCCAGGACCCTGAGATCATGACCTGAACCTAAGGCAGATGTTTAACTGATTGAGCCACCCAGCCCCTACTCCCCAAATCCATTTTTAACTGGGCTTTCTTGTCAAGTTTTATGAATTCTGTGAATACAAGCCCTTTGTCAGATACGTGTTTACAAATAACTACAACCTTCTGTGGTGGCTTATCTTTTCGTTCTTTTAACAGTTATCTTTTGCAAAAGCAAATGTTTTCAATCTTAATAAAGTCTAACTTAGGTTGCGCTTTTGGAGTTGTCTTTAAACACTCATTTCTAAATCCAGGGTAACCTGGATGTCCTCCTTTGTTCTTTCCTAAAAGTTTTATCATTTTGCATTTTACATTTAGGTCTATGATCCATTCTGAGTTAATTTTTGTGAGCAAGGTAAGGTCTGTGTTTAGCTGCTGCTTCTTCTTCTTCTTCTTTTTTTTTTCTTTTGCATTTGGAGATACAATTATTCAAGCACCATTTGTTGAAAAGACTGTCCTTTCCCAATTGAATTCTATGTTCCTTTGTCAAAGATCACTTGAGTCAATCTGTGTGGCTCTGTTTCTGGACTCTCTATTCTGTTCCATTGATCTAAAGTCTATTCTTTCATCAATATGGTGCTGTTTTAGTTACTGTAGTTTATTGTACGTTTTGAAATCAGTTAGTAAGATTCCTCTAACTTGTGGTTCTTCAGTACTGTGTCTTCTTTTTTAGGTCTTTTGCTTACCCATGGTTTTAAAGGCCTTACATATATTACTTCACTTAATCCTCATCGTGGCCCACAAAGAGGCCCAAAGAAGTTGAGCAACCTGTTCAGAGTCACACAGCTAATACATGGAGGAGGCAGGATTGAAGGCTTGGTGGGGTGGCTCCACCCAGCAGATGGTCACTGAAAATAATACAGAAGGAATGCTTATTTATTTTTGACAACTTAGTGAAAATATTCATGAAGCCATTTCCTGGATCCATTTTGTTGGAAAATAGGCCATGGGGAGTCTCAGAGTTCTTGCTTTAATATCAGAGACTCGGTTGGACACCTGGCTCCATCAAGTACAAGCCACAGGACCTTGGGCAAACCTGGGTTCTAAAACCAGAGTCTTCACTTATGACATCGGAACACAGTAGATCCCTGTGGGAATGTCTTGCTGGCTGACTCAATAACTGCCTCCCCTCACTAATGGTGTGCTATCTGTGCAGTGTGGTTCTGCTCCCCGGCCATGATAACTGGTTGAGTCAGGCCAGTTAGCTTCTCTAGGCTAGAAATTTGAAATGCAGAGGGAGGGGCCCTCGGTGTTGAGGCACCATTGTGCCTACAGTCTGGAGAGCAGGTACATCAGCTGTGGCTGCTGCGGTTTTTGGGGTTGCCCCTGGTCCCCACCCAGCCTGGCCTGGATGCTTTTAGGGATTGATTAGTTCTTTGAAGGACTCCAGTATCTTAAAAAAACAAAAACAAAAACCAACCCATTCCCCACTTCTTTTCTGTCTTCTCCTTATTAAAACAAAACAAAACAAAACAAAACAAAACAAAACAACGCTTAAGCCAGGCAGAACCAGTCCTTCTTGCTTACCTTAATTACTGTTGGAATAATAGTAGCTATGGCATTGTTTGTAAGGATTAAATAAGATAACGAACAAAGCACTTAGCACAGTGCCTGTCAGTAAGTAAGTACTTGGTAATTAGTAGCTTTTACTATTATCTAGTAAGAGCTCTTGATATTTACCTAGTGCTTCATACTATAAACTATGCACTCTTCTGTTACCTTCTTATTCTCCTTAACGACTGGTTGGAAACTGTGTCCGCACTTTTGGGATGAGGAAATTGGGCAATGTTAATGACTTTGCCCAAGATCATACAGCTGTTGAGTGGCTGAGTCGGGAACCCTGGTGAGGCCCTTTGCTGGCAAGCGCAGAGGGCCACCCCTGTTTCAGGCTCCCGCTCGTTCTGAGCAGAGTTGAGTGATGACAGAGAGGGGAGACAGTTTCTTTTTCCAGTTTTTAGGGAACGAGCGTGGCGATAGGAAAGTACAGACACTTTCCAGAGGCCAGAGAGCAGAATAGTCCAAGTTGAAAGTGGTGTCTCTTTCTGTAGTTAGGGTGATTTAGGTTGGGGGATTTAGGCCTGGCGTTCTTTTCTGAACTGCCTTCTGAGGCATGAGCAGTACCTGGAGTCAGGCACTGTTTCTGGCAGTTTCTGGCTTCCCCTATCTATAGCATTTCACATGTATTGAACACCCCATTTTGATTAGTGCCTTCAACGTGTCAGACATCGTGCTATGGGCAGAGATGAAGGGATACATGAAACCCATGAAGTGTTTATATCCTCAGAGCTTATAATACGTCAGAGAAAGCACAGACAGGGAAACTGAGGCACAACGATGTGAAGTCACTTGCCTGAGGTTCTACAGACGGGAGGAGTCAGGTTCCAGAACCTGTCCCGTTAATCATGGCACTAAACAGCTTCTCAAGAAGGTCTGAGTATGGAGTTCCTTCTGGGATAGTTGATGAGACTTCTAGAGCAGGTGTTCTCCGAACCAGCTGTTAAAGGATGAATAGGAATTTATAGGTGGATAGAAGGGAAAGAGTATTCTGAGTAAAGGAAACAACATGAGTGTAAAGCACAGATGGACGAGGGTATGTAATGTGTTTTGGGAATGACGAATAAGCCCAGGGATTAGGGGTGTCAAAGAATGGCTGGTGATTAAACTCAAAGGTTAATCCTATTCTAGTTGGCAATGGAGACCTCGCAGAGATTCTGAGCTGAGGAGTGGCTGTTTAGCTATGTCTCGAAAAGATTCCTCTGGTAGTCGCGTGAGGCTGTTTGGGTGTGTGTCAGAATAACTTGAAGCCAGGGGATCTGTGAAGGCTCTCCAGTGGTCTGCGTGAGACGCTGCATCAGCCTCTGAATGATACAATGGATGTGCCTACTCTTGGCAGTTTCGGGAGGTTGTGCCTTGCGGAATGAAGAAAGAGCTGCCATTAGAGGTTCATTCGAGTCCCATGGGGAAACGCCCACCCTATTGCTCTTTAACACTGCTCCGCAACGCAGCCAGTCTGTGAGCTGTTTATTACCCTTTGGGCCAAGATGAGGGGCTTGCATCGCAGTGTGAACCGATAGGCTGCTTCCTTCACTAAGAAAGTCTCGGTGGACACAGAAGCACACCTGAGGTCAACCGGAGCAAGCAACATGCTGTGCATGTCTAGTGTGAGCTCCCAACTCCTTGAACAATGTGTGGACCTTCACCAGTTCACAACCACAGTTGGAGCAGCATTGCTCTATGATCGATTTTCTTTGTTATAGGTAGGCTCTACACTTTCCGTATCTTTTTTCTCTATGGCCAGACCTTGTACGCAGACAACGTATCTTCAGCATTTTAAGTGGCAAGCCACCAGTATCCAGGACTCCTCTTTTCTTTTGTATTTTGGAACCTCACATGACTACTTCACCTTGACCAATTAATTGATCACTTTCCAAAAGCATGAACTAGTGACCTCTTCCTATTCTCCAGTATTGTTAAGAGTTAGTTGTTTTTCAGACTTCAGGCTGTCTTCAACCTCCAATGCTCAGGTCACAGTGTCTTCTCCAAGGTTCTCAGAAGTTATAGAGCTCTAGAGAGGTGATGGAAGTAGATCCCCTGGCTTCAAGTTATTCTTCAGTGTACAGCATAAACTGAATCAAAACTTAGCGGTGATGTCATAAAAGACATTCAAATACTGGGAACACGTCTGAGCTAACAGACCTTTTATATTCTTTGCAACCCTGAATTTTTTTTTTTTTTTCATTTTATTTGACCACAGTCATACAGCTAGAGCAGCAGAGTGTGGCCAGCACCTAGGTCTCCTGACCCTCTAGCACACTGTTGTCCTACTAGCTTTCCATAACCCCCCTCCCCGTCCTTCCCTAAGAGCTGTTGTACGAATGACAGGCTTCCCAGGGGCTCAAACAGATGCTGTGGGTCTTCATTTAATGGTGGGACCTTTGGAGGTTTTTCTCTCTGCTAATGACCACAGCAGAAAAAGGCTTTACATAGTGTATTGAGATCTAAATTTATATAGCAGATGGGCTGACATTGATGTTCTAAAGTGCATGTTGGGGAAGATAATTCCTAGTCTCCTGAGGAAAGAGGTGTCAAATTCAATTTTACTGAGGAGCTGATCCGTAATTTGGCTCTTCCAGCTTTGGCTTGCCCTAGCAATGAGCCACATAATTTGCCTTGAAGGGCCACCCCTTGATTTGGACACTGTCTGTACAGATGCCGATTTAACATGGTGCCTAATGCTGAGTCTGTGAATTTCTGTTGGTTTGCCTTTGCTAAGTGCTGTTTCATTATGACAGTGTCCATTAGTGTTTCGATTACATTTTCAGCCTTTTGTCAAAACCCCCTAAATAAAGATCAGAGTTGGTCAGAAGAAGTTATTGGAAATTGACGTTTATCAATGTCAGTCAGCCAAAAACAGTTGGCACTGAGCTCAAAGAACAGGGTCAGGAAAATTTCCCGCCCCCCCAATATGCTCCCAAATCTTCTAAATTTACCCTTGTGGGGTCCATTGTTGTCTAAACTTCCAGCTCACAATGTTGGCTTTTCTGCTTGCCATCTGTGTGGGTGGGCACATTACTTAACCTGTCTGAGTCTGTTTTTCCATTGTAAAAATAATAAATCCAAACCTATCGGGTCATTGTGAGACTAAATAAGATAACCCCTCTCCGAGGTGCCCATCTCACTGCTTGGTATGTGGCAGGTCCTCAATGCACGTTTAGTTTTGTTAGGTCCGTTATTAAACGAAACGAGACTGAGACAAAGTGAAAGTTATTTAAAGCTTTATTTTATGCCAAGCATTAGAAGTCAGACTGACCGGCCAGGGCTGTCTCTGAAGAGAGCGACCCCTCCCCATCTTACAGACTACCTTTTATAGAGCAAAAGCCTGGCCACACATAGGTGGCCAATGAGATCGTAACACACAGAGAAAGTCGCATAGTCGTGTTAGGTCACACCCAGGTGGCCAATTGAATTACAATTTACCCTATAGTAGCTGTTTGAACTAACCTATTATTCTGGTCAGAATTGGCGCTCAAGTTTGGTGCCCAAAAGGTGAAGTTTACATTCTTTGGTTGTTAGGGAGGCAGTATGTGTACTTTTACTGATTGGATGTTTCCACCTGGCCTGACTCGTCCTTGTATTCTGGGCTCTATTATCAGGAACTGGCTGACTACATTTTACTGGTTTCCCGAACTTGTTTCTAAGTAAGTTTTTCTCGGGGGGAGGAGTCAATTTAAGTTTACTGCACAAACAACAAAATGGCTATTTACCCAAGATGGAGTCGCTCTGGCTAAATAGGTCCTTAGAGTTTCAATCTATTCTGTATGCATCATGCATTGTAGCAAATAATCCTCTCTGTCCCATGTAATGCCATTGTGTTCCTGCGTCCATGCCTTTGCTTTTGAGCAGGTGGAGGGTATGGCCTAATGGTTAACAACATGCCTTTGGGGTCAGGCACATCTGGCTGGAGTGTGACTTCTCTGTCGTGAGACATAGGTTAAGTTAATCGATCTCTGCAAGCTTCACTGTCTCCTTCTGGTAACATGGGAGAAATTACAGTCCCTACCTTACAGTGTAGCAGTGGGGCTTGAATGAGGTAATGCTGGTGAGTGCTCCGTCAAAATAATGATGAATCAGGGTATGGAGCTCCTATTCCGTGTTAGTCCCGGAGGCAGAGCAGTAAGCGCCCTCCAAGTTCCTGCTGCCACAGAATGATCAGGTCTAATGGATGTTTAACTGTAACACTTAAAACAAACTTTTTTTTTTTTTTAGATTTTATTTATTTATTTGACAGAGAGAGACAGCAAGAGAGGGATCAGAAGCAGGGAGAGTGGGAGAGGGAGAAGCAGGCTTCCTGCTGAGCAGGGAACCCGATGCGGGGCTCAAATCCACCTGAGCTGAAGGCAGATGCTTAAGAACTGAGGCACCCAGGCGCCCCACAAGTTTTTGGTTTGAAGCAAATAATTACAGGGATGCAAAGCATTTAAGGGAGGGAGTGCTGTAGGAACACTCAGCCAGGGAACCCAGCGGGGTCTAAGGATCCATTAATACTTCTCAGAGGATGCAGCACCCAAGGTCAGTGTGACGGACAAAGACAAGGTAACCAGGTCCAGAGCAGGGAAAGGTGGGTCCAAGCAGGTGAAATAGCATGTGTTTAACCTCAGAGGCAGGAGAGCAGGTGGCATGTTTTGAAGAGCTGAGAGAAGTGCTGCATGGAAGTTGTTATTCTAGATTCCCTCTCAGGTGATGGAATCCAAACTCAAAATTGGGGTCTCATTTCCCTCCCTCCTTCTTGGTTTCTTTCACCAGCTCTGAACTGTTTCCATGCTGAAGACATACAGCATTTTAGTTGGTGCTGTAATATTTTGACATTTTAAGATATGCTTTTAAGAAACCACTCCTGGGGCACCTGGGTGGCTCAGTGGGTTAAGCCTCTGCCTTCAGCTCAGGTCATGATCTCAGGGTCCTGGGATTGAACCCTGCATTGGGCTCTCTGCTCAGCAGGGAGCCTGCTTCCCTTCCCTTCTCTCTGCCTGCCTCTCTGCCTCCTTGTGATCTCTGGTTGTCAAATAAATAAATAAATAAATAAAATTAAAAAAAGAAAAGAAAAGAAACCACTCCTAAAGTTAATGTATCTTTCTTGAATCATCAAAAGAGATGATTGAAAATTCCAAGAGGAAAGAGCCCTGATTTCACATTATTTGGGTCTCCTGAGGGCTGAGCAAAATGCCGAGTCTGTAGTAATCAACAAATATGTAATGCTGAATGTTGGAAATAAATCATCTAGCTAAAAATTATCATGTACCCCAGGCCATGTGTTAGAGTTGGGAGAATGTGCATTATGGATCCAAATGGGGGTTGAACCCTGACTTTGCCATTTCCTATGTGTGTGATCATACAAAGACAATGCACTCTTCTCCAGCTTCAGTTTCCTTGAATAAAAAATGAAGTTACTGCTGTAGTTGATTGACTGTAAAATTCCTTGATTATTCTTCACATTTTAACATTTCCAAAACTTGGATGTTTCTTACAATGAACATGTGACTGTTAAGTTGGCAGTGTTTTTTTTTCTTTGTTTACATAAAATAGTGGTGTGTCTTACGTTCAGTAGCATTTTAAGATTTGCTGAAATACAGTAGCTTTTGCTTTTTTTTTTTTTTTAAATATTTTATTTATTTATTTGACAGACAGAGATCACAAGGAGGCAGAGAGGCAGGCAGAGAGAGAGGAAGGGAAGCAGGCTCCCCGCTGAGCAGAGCGCCTGATGCGGGGCTCGATCCCAGGACCCTGAGATCATGACCTGAGCCGAAGGCAGCGGCTTAACCCACTGAGCCACCCAGGCGCCCCTCAGTAGCTTTTGCTTTTTAGGATTGTTGTGAAAATTCGAGATAATGTACGCAATTCATCTGATATTTACCCAGTGTTGCCATAACAGCTAAAAGGTAGCTGCGCACTATAATTCTAGTCCCGTGACCCAGGACCAGCTTTGCAGGCTGCCACAGTTAAAAACAGTTACGGCCCATGTTTAATAAAGCACAGTGAAGTTCAAAGCCATGCACCTTTAACCTTAATTCCTCCAAAAGTATTTTGCCCATTTTGACATTGTTAAGTTTCATGGCGGAACACTCAAGATGATGAGGACTTTGAGGAAACCCTCCTCCCTCTCCACGTAGCCAAACTTACTCTCCTACCCAGGTTCTGAACAAATTGAGAAATTAGATGAAAGAACCAGTAGAGGGAGAACCAAAATTTCACTAGCTCTAGGTTGGAGTATGGGATTTATATATATGCCTGAACAGGCTCCCTGATACTGTGCCCGGAATTAACTACGGCAGTCCCACGTGCACCTGTAGGGGAAGGTGTGGAGGAGCATCAGAGGCCTGGTGCTCTGGGGGCAGTTCATGCCATGGAAAGAGGGGAGGAGGAAGGAGCTGGAGCACATAGGAGGCTCACCGATCAGAGGTCATCTACACCAGGAGAGGAATTCCAGCAATGCCCCACTGAACCAAAGGAAAGTTTCAGAGTGGGGCAACACCTTGCATAGAGTAGGTCTTTATTTTTATTTGTTTTTAAGATTTTATTTATTTATTTGATGGAGAGAGAGAGCGAGCACAAATAGGGGGAGAGGAAGAGGTATAGGGAGAAGGAGGCTCCCTGCTCAGCAGGGAGTCCGATGCGGGACTCGATCCCAGGACCCTGGGATCATGACCTGAGCCAACGGCAGCCACTTAAATGACTGAACCACCCAGGCATCCCTGCATAGAGTAGGTTTTTAAAAGATGGTAACTGTTAAAGAAAAGCACGACAGCTTAACAGACATTGGCATGATCCCAAAGTTTGAAAATATTCCATTATTTGTTATACACAACCCTTAAGTAGACAGTTGAAAGCATTTTTATGTTTATCTGGGATGTCTAAGCATTGGTTCCAGTTAGATTTTCTTAGTTCAGCCATCACTTAACTTGGCCGGTTATGCAATTCAGAAATTGGATGAATTTAAAAGAATTAATATGTCAGCAATTTTTACATACCATATTCAAATTGTATAGTTACCTCAAGTCCATAATAAAAGTATGGCAAATTTAGGAATTGCTGTCATAATCTTCAAGAATAGGGATAAATAAACAAATAAGGAAGGAGAAAGGAGGCTCTTAATTAATGCTGAGGCTGAATCATAATGAGAGGAATATGGGTGATTGAAAAATGTGGGCATCTATCTCCAAGCTTTTTTTTTTTTCTCATTTTAATGCAGATAGTACTAATAAACTGTGCTGCTTGAGAGAGGAGACAAAAATGTTTATGAAGACATTATTTCCAAGGTCTGCATAAACCCAGGATTCTGCAGAGCCTGGTTCATTGCTGGCCTGTTTATCTCACTGGTTAGGGATCTGGCTTGGGAAGAGAGATCCATCCGTGGTGCTGAGAAAAAGCCATGAGTGTGGTTTGCACTGTACAGGATTTAGCTTTGTTTGTGTATCACACAAGCTAGTTTAGTTTACAAATGGAGCTTCGATACACTCAGGACTGCGAATAAGTGTTGGGGGGGGGTCTGGTAAAAGGCAGACAAACCACAGTAGTTCATTTCCTTTTATTGATCCCAGCACAAAGCATTGCTGTTACATCTTAGAAATTAAAATGCTAGATTCACAGAATAGGCTGGCGCAATCTGGAAAGATGTTATCATGGTCTCTCAGGAGTAAATAATATGAATTTTTAAACATTCCTCAGGAATAATTTACATGATTTCAAGTGTTCTAAAGCATCAGGATGTACAGTATTTCTTACAGTAGAGGGAAAAAATATTTTGGGAAAAGTATAAAGGTAGAATTGCTTATTGGTAGGATTTTTTTTTTTTAAGGATTAAATATTTACTTTATTTGTTCTTCACCCAACAGGTGTTCACTGAGGTTAGTGTATGTGTGCATTTTGGGGAGAGTGTTATCCCAAATATTAATATCACGTAGAGACAGTCTATAATCTCCCACTTACAGACTCTCCATACTTAAAACCAGCAACTTCTTTCTCCCACCCCCTCTTGCCATTTTTCTACTGGAGCTATTGATGTTGTTACTTTCAGTATTCTGCATTAAATTAAAAAAATAACCTTTCCTCAGGACACCTGGGTGGCTCAGTGGGTTAAGCATCTGATTCTTTGTTTTGACTCAGCTCATGATCTCAGGGTCCTGGGATTGAGCCCTGTGCTCAGCAGGGAATCTGCTTGAGATTCTCTCCTTCTGCTACTTCCCCAACTCACCTTGCTCTCTCTTTCTTAATTAAATAAATAAATTTTAAAATAAAATGAAATAAAATAAACAACCTTTCCTAAGTAATTATAGAAGGTTCTACTTAATTTTATGATTAATACAGAAATCCTAAAAATTGTAGGAGTGCCTGGGTGGCTCAGTTGTTAAGCGTCTGCCTTTGGCTTGGGTCACGGTCCCAGGGTCCTGGGATTGAGCCTTATATCAGGCTCCCCTCATCAGCAGGAAGCCTGCTTCTCCCTCTTCTACTCCCCCTGCTTCTGTACCCTCTCTCACTGTATTTTTCTCTGTCAAATAAATAAATAAAATCTTAAAAAAAAAAAAAGAAATCCTAAAAATTGTTGACAAACACAAAGGAAAAGTTACCACTGTTTGCATTTTAGTGAATGTCTTTCTAATATTTTACTTATTTTGTATATGTATACATCTATAATAAAATTATATATGAATTATCTAAATGGAAATATAAATTATAAAATAGTAGTATAATAAATGTGTGTGTTTTCTAGTCTATCCCTTCCTTTCACTTAGCATGAGGAGTTTTCCGCATAGCAATAAATATGTTTCTATGATGAGCTACTTGATGGTATCCATGTATTACAGAGTATGGGAGTCCCGTTGTTTATATAGCAATCTGCTCTGGTCAGACATTCACATTAATCAGTAAATTACGGATTTTTCGCTATTTTAAAAAGTGACATCTTTAACATCTTTGTATACATTCATCTTCTTGCACATCTTTGATTACTTCTCTTGTACAGTTCTCAGCGGTGTTTTCATTGGGTCAGTGTTATACTTTTTTTTAAGACCTTGTATGTGTATAGGCAAAGTGCCCTCCGGAGAGGCTGGACTCAGTTTACACTGCCTTGGGGCTTGGGGGGAGTTATTATTCTCTCCTACCTTTTCATACTGGATAACTTCATTTTTTTAAAAAAACATTTTTAGCTCATCAGATGAGAATATGTTTTCTATGGAGTTTCTTTGACTTTTTTTGAGGCACATAGTGCAAAGCTGTTGTTTTAGAGTAAAATGGAAAATAGGAGGGTTTATTTCATCCGTATACTAGTGTGATACATTGGCTTCGAATCCCTTGGGTCAGCTGCCTTGAGAGATAGGACATTAGGGTTGCCCTGGCCAAGATGGGGACCCATTTGGGAGACAAGTGAAATTAAGGTAGTTTGAGAATATCATGGTTCTTGTAAGAGAAGTGCCAGAAGATGGGAAGGAGGTACAGAAGAAAAGAAACAAAGATATTAAGGACTGTTTTTTTCCTTTAAGAATAGTCCTCCAGGGGACGCCTGGGTGGCTCAGTTGGTTGGACGACTGCCTTCGGCTCAGGTCATGATCCTGGAGTCTCGGGATCGAGTCCCGCATCGGACTCCCAGCTCCATGGGGAGTCTGCTTCTCCCTCTGACCTTCTCCTCGCTCATGCTCTCTCTCACTGTCTCTCTCTCAAGTAAATAAATAAAATCTTTAAAAAAAAAAAAATAGTCCTCCAGGGGAGGCACCTGGGTGGGCACAGTCAGTTAAGCCACTGACTCTTGATTTTGGCTCAAATTGTGATCTCAGGATTGTGAGACAGTGTCACGTCGGGCTCTGTGCTTAGCGAGGAGTCTGTTCTCTCCCTTCTCCCACTGACCCTTCCTCCTGCGGTTTCCCTCTCTCTCTCTCAAGTAAATAAATCAATCTTTTAAAATATTCCTCCAGGTCTATACTTTGCTATGAGATGAAGGAAGAAAATTTCTTTTGCCCCTGCAATGCTGTATTACCACTTGGCAACTTTTCCAGAACTCAGGGCAGACTGTCCTATACTTTGGCTACGGGTGGATGCAATCATTTTTGGGTGCTCTTTTTAAGAACAAAGACCCCAGTCACGATTCTAGTATCTCTTCTCCAGAAAAAAAATATTTTCTAGGTTACTAACTATGGGAACATAAGTTACTGGTCATTTGAAGAACTACTTATCCTTTTAGTTTTCCAATTTAAACATTAACCAAGGCAGTCTGAGCTTTGCCTTTTCTCTCTTGGGTAGCTTGATTCCCCAATTATAAATAATGATTATTTAATGTCTGTTAATTCTGTCACAGTTTAGGGTGAATTCTAATTAGCCATCTCCCTAAGATATGTGGTTTGTGGCTTGAAAGCTTTTCTAATGTCTTCCCACCCTGGAACTAATGACTCAGAAACAAGAAGCACTGACACAGAGCTTTCCTTATGCTGGGGCTGCAGGGCTCCACACAGCGTCCATGCCCTCTTGGGTGTGCTGAATGGTGACAAGTGCCCACCACCCAGCCGGTCTCTGTATTGTACCTGCTCCATGTAGCACTGGAAAGGCTTTTGCTTGGACTTCCCAGATGCTCATTTCCAAGCACTGTTTTGGTTTTTTTTTTTTCAACGAGGTCCTAGGTAGTCATTTTTCCTAGTGCTTTAAGGAAATTAGGGTGTGGTTTTATGGGTAGTCATTTCCCAGATTCTTGTGAAAGGAGCTCTGATCCTAATGATGTAAATGGATTCAGAGAGGGTAAAGGAAGAGGTCTGCGACTTTTGAGTTAGCTCAGGTTAGGCTAATAGCGTTGAGTCCTAGACTGTCTGGGCTGCTAGAACAATGTACCAGGGATGGGATGGCTTATAGACAACTGGAATTTATTTCTCAATTCTGGAGGTGGGATGTTCGAGGTCAGAGCACCGGTGTGCTCAGGTTCTGGTGAGAATCCTCTTCCAATCTACAGCTTGCTGATTTCATGTTGTCTCCTCACCAGCTAGAATGAAGGTGAGTTATCTCTTTGACCACTTCTTAGAAGGCCATTAATCCAATCCAAGGGCTCTACCATCACACTAGGGATTAGACGAGATTTCCACACATGAATTTTTGGAGGACACAAACATTTAGTCCATGACACCCATCAGCACTGGCCTACGGATACTCTATGACTAAACATGACTTTCTGGAACAAAATGGCAGCTCTTTCCTGCACATAATGTATAAACGGGACTTAAGTGTGATTTAAATCATGAAGAAAGAGAGCTCTAGTTTTACCCTATGTTAGAATGAAACCTCAGATGATGTTTAAAGAATGGGAAGTTCTGTTTAGAAAATTCCATTTACAATTTTCTGATTAAGAGGTGAATACAGGGGGAATGGGAGTTGTTTAATGGGTACAGATTATCAGGTTTGCAAGATGAAAAGAATTCTGGAGGTGGGTGGTGGTGATGTTTGCATAACGTGAATGTATTTAACACTGAACTGTACACTTAAAAATAAGATTGTAAATTTTATGTTAGGTGTATATTATCACAATGAAAATCAGAATTAAATGGGATTCTCTTTTAGAGAGCTCTTGATCCACATTTTTACTTCATAAACATAGGAGATTAAATATAATTGTGTGTATCGTGACTGTTTAAGAGTCATTATTCTGCACGCAGTTCTCATTTACAGAACTAGAGAAGGCAGAATGTGTTTTGGACTCAGGACATGTTTGAGAAGGAGCTGATTTCTTTATATGGCTGTGCCTTCCTGTGATTTGCATTCTGCCCCTAAATGTGCAGGGAGAAAAATAATTGGGATCCCAATTAATTGGGTTCTAATTTATCTGTGTCTTAGGTTCTATATTAAAAGATCAGCTACCTGAGGTTGTGTTTAATGGTAACCGATTTTTGTCTGTAAATGTGCAGGAGGAAACGAGAAACGAGAATATGGGCATCATTTTTCCCATTACAGCCTCTCGTCGACCATCCAGCTTTGTGTTCTTGAGACTCTGTAAATTTTTTTGAAGGTCAGCTATGGTGCAGAGGAGAATTAATATTGAAATGCATTTAATAAATAAGCTGTCAGATGATTCCCTAAGATACCGTAGCAGCTGAAAGTCTTCTTTCCTTTTTCTTTCAGATCGCTGCGTGCAGAGGGAATGATGTTAATATAGAGTCTCTGTTGGCGTCTCCTAACAGGCCTTCAGTAATCATTTCTATCCCAGAGTTGCTCCACCGATTTCATCGCTCTTGAGTGATGGAGCAGTGTGCTCACAGAATAGGGCCCCTCCCTGGGAAGGAGGGAACAGGAAGAGTCATCTACCTGTGTAACAGTAGGAGAATAAAGTGAAAATGACAGAATCAGCAGACAAGGCTTGCACACGCTGACCCTGGACTCCTGGCAGTTGGAGTGGGATTTTGGTCTTTGTTTGAATTGTCATGATTATTGAACGTTAAACCTGTGGCATGTCATGAGGCCATGATTTTGAACTCTGTGCCCTTCCTAGGCTCTGCCTCAGGGCACAAATGCAGGAAGATTAAACAGTAATTAAAGTATCCGGAGCAACCACACAGGAGAATACAGCGTGTAAAGAAGCAGAAAAATATCTGGCCCTCTCACTAGGGAAAGTCATTTTGGAAAGAAAGGTCTCATATTGGACTTTGGAGATGGATGTAATAGGGCTTCACTAGACCCAAGAGCATGAATAATTTCTTGGGAAAGTATTCTGGCTTTGATTCCTTGAAAAGAAATTAGAAAGACTCACCGAATGTGGGGCAAACTCAGGGGCCCCAATAGTATGGAGAGAAAGTACACAAGACTGTGATCAAGTTAGAAGTTGTAACTGTCTTTGATGTTTATTGAGAAACTGTGGGTCACTGAGGGCAGGGCTGGTTCCAAAGCTCACTGTATGCCTCTCTTTGTTGTAGATTCCAATGCAGCATATCTGATGTGGGCCTCAGAAGCTGTATTTCTAAAAGATTTCCTGGTGGACAGCTTGGTTTGAAAACGAGTGGTCAAGGTCAATAGTTTTAATTAAGATGAGAGACAGGGTGGGATAGAGGGAAATTGACAAGAAAAAGGGAAGATGTTTTGGAATCCTTTGTTCAAGCCTCTGAGGGAGCAGAGTATGCAAATTCATTCAAAGCAGAACTGCCTTGGCTGAGTTGGAGGCAGCCTGGTTTTAGGTTCCCGGGGCCATACCAAGGAAGACCAGACTGAGCACCGCAAACCTCCACTCACTGGTTTTGTGCGGATGTCATAGCCCTCTTCCCTGTCGGCCATTGCGACCTTCAGCCTCTCTGGGCTGTTTCAGGCCTGTGCGCCATCTTTTCCAGCTCTGATTTTGCCCCTTCAGCTATCTCTTCTGGTTCTGCTGTCCCCTTTCTGCCTTGGCTCAGTGGCTTCAGCATGACACCTGTCTGCTTCCCCATGATATTAGAACCTCCACTTTCCATGCCTGCTGGACAGGACTGGACACTCGGGGTGAGTCTGAATGGAATTCCAAACTCACTTGGTTAGTGGCGATTTCAAGAGACCCTGGGCTTTAACATCCGATAGCTTTTCTAGAGGCTTCTTCTCAGTGAATATCCCCTTGTCCTTCCATTTGCTAGGCTCAAAATTCTTGGAGTCATTCTTAACTCCTTTCTATCTTTCGCATTCCCCATTTAAATAGTGAAACTTTTCAAATGTACTCAGAAGCCGTCTCTTCTCACCATCCCTATGGTTCACATCTGGTCTGAGCCACCATCACCTGTTGCCTGGATTATTGCTACAATCTCCTCCCTGGTGTCCTAGCTTTTCCCCTTGTTCCTTGAGTCTTCTAACACAAAAATAGAACTCAAGTCCCTTCCTTCTTTGCTCAGATTTTTCTTTCGGAGTCAAAGCCAAGCACTGCTAAGCCCTCCAAGATGTGTTTTCCCCCTTCCATCCCTCTGACCTCACCTCCTCTCAGACTGATGGGCCCCGTGATTACTTCCCCTCTGGCCATAATTTCCTCCTTGCTGCCTCTCATTTGGTCAAACACGCTCCTGCCCCTGGGCAACTGCCCTTGCTTCCCCCGCCGGAAGCATTTTTTAAAGAAATGTTATTTCTTTATTTTAGAGAGCTCCCGAGTGCGTGGGCGGGTTTGCACGGGTTTTTGCAGGTTTGCGTGCGCGCATGCGTGTGCCCCGGGGTGGGGCGGGGCGGTCGGGAAGGGAAGGAAGCCGATTCCCCGCTCCCTGGGATCCCGCAACCCTGAGACCGCGACGCGAGCCAAAATCAAGAGCCCACCGCTCAACCCGCAGAAACCACCGCGCCCCCCGCCCCCCCCCCCCCCAGGCCACCAGCCCCGCCAAGCGTATTTTTTATGAGGTATGTGTATGGTTCCCTCACTTTTCTTCAAGTCTGACCAGTTTTTGAGAGAACCTTATATTTTAAATTACTTTCTTAGGGCGCCTGGGTGGCTCAGTGGGTTGAGCCGCTGCCTTCGGCTCGGGTCATGATCTCAGGGTCCTGGGATCGAGTCCCGCATCGGGCTCTCTGCTCAGCGGGGAGCCTGCTTCCCTCTCTCTCTCTGCCTGCCTCTCTGCCTACTTGCGATCTCTCTCTGTCAAATAAATAAATAAAATCTTTAAAAATAAATAAATAAATTACTTTCTTATTAGAGAGTCTATTCGGGACCCATGTGTATAAAAACGGAGCCCCTCCATTCATTTTAGAGTGTTTTACTCTTATTCCAGCTTTATTTTTCGTCATAGCACGTTTTGTCACCTGGCATTCTGTTTACCTTGTTTATTGTTTTTCAAGCGGTAATACATACCCTGATGCAGGCTCTGTGAGGGCAGGACCCATGTGATGTCCACTGAGATCCCTGGTAGCGACAACAGTGCCCAGCACGTAGTAGGTATTCAGAAAGGATTTATTGGATGAATGTATTGGTGGTACTCATGTATTATTCGTAGGCCAGGATTTTCAGCTTAGCTTTGTCGGTTACTTGTTGGTGACATTCAGCTTGTTACTTCTCGAGGTCCAGTTTTGTCATTTAAAAAAATGCAACTTGTGGGCGCCTGGGTGGCTCAGTGGGTTAAGCCGCTGCCTTCGGCTCAGGTCATGATCTCGGGGTCCTGGGATCGAGTCCCGCATTGGGCTCTCAGCTCAGCAGGGAGCCTGCTTCCCTCTCTCTCTCTCTCTCTCTCTCTGCCTGCCTCTCCATCTACTTGTGATCTCTCTCTGTTAAATAAATAAATAAAATCTTTAAAAAAAATGCAACTTTTAATTGCATCCTATTTTATTGGATTCTTTTGCCAAACAGAGTGAATGCTTGTTTCTCAAGGAAAGTGTTAGATCCAATTAGCACTAAAAATATAATAGGTGTTATTACTATTGTTAATGTTTTTTCAAGATTCTGTTTCAGTATTTGAGAGAGAGACAGAGACAGAGCATGAGCAAGGGCGGGGAGGAAGAGGGAGAAGGAGAAGCAGACCAGAAATCCTGATGTCCTGAAGTCCTCATCCCAGGACTCTGACATCATGCCCTGAGCCGAAGGCAGAGGGTTAACTTACTGAGCCCCAGGTGCTCCTGTTGTTAGTATTGATTGAGCTTTGATTTAAGATAATTTATTCAGGTATGGGTTGGATTTCAGTGGCAGGAGAATCCACGTCAGGAGATACCCAGGATGAGAGACAGGATGGCTCTGATCCTGCATGACTTTTCTAGAAAGGAAGTTTTGGTGGTTTCTCTTCTCCTCAAAGAGTATGGGCTACCTGCTGATGGCTCCTCGATTTTTGCTTGAATGACCTTTGCATAAGTAAGGACTTCCACAGTGTCAATTTACCCACATGAAATCAACTACAAAAGGGAGAGTGTTCTATTTTTTCAATTACATAGGGTTTGTGAAGATTCATTCCTTGTCTTCTTATACTTAATCAACATGCAATATTTTATGTGACTTTATCATCCACGTGTTAAGCAGGTAATATCCATGGGATACAGCGTTAACAAATTTTTTTAAACATTAACCAAAAAAGAATGTGGTTAGTGCTCAATTCTGTGAAGAACACTCATGTGGATAGTTTGTGTGTTAACCAGGTTTGGTGTCATCCACATAGTTATAGTGTTAATAATTGCTAGCTATTAATATTGTAAATTTAGTTCAAATATTATAAATGTCTGTTCTTCCAAGACTGAATGTTAAGATTAGAATTTAGATTTTAGTACAAGTATGTATAAATCATTTCAAACAGAAAAAAAATGAATGCAAATCAGAGACCAGCTGGAGGCAGATTTGCATGATTATTTTAATGCTATGACAGGACACGAACACTTAGAAATTCGAATCAGCTTGTTTCTCATACCTGCAAGAGTTGCTGAATCAATCTCTCTTACGATGTGGTCAAGTATCATCCTGCGTTATCAGCAAATCCTACTGATACAAATTTCAGAGTCCAGTATCAAACTCACTGTATTTGTTTTCTCTGAATACTGGGTTTGAAGATTGAAATGGAATAAGCATTTTCACTATGGTGAGCAATGCTTAGCACTCAAATTATTGGTGTTCCTTAGAATTGCTCCACGGTTTTCCAGTGATAAATCATGCCATCTGATTATTGGCAATCATTTGTCCAATCAACACCCAAATACAGACTGAGCAGCCACTTTTAAGAGAGAATAAAAGAGTAACCACTGCCATTTTCAAGAACAAGTCTAGACATAATCTTTTCTTGCAGCATGAAACTGGGATCTGGCTGATTGAATCCTGTTGCAGGATCATTTCTCATACATGTGCTAATGCTTTTAGTGCTATTCATAAAACTGTTCATAATGATGACTTCATAGGGGTTTCTTTCCTCTCTAGGGATATGATTATCTATCTGCTTTTAGTTTTACCCTGTTGCACTTGGACTGTGTGTGTGTGTGTGGGCACGCGTGCATGCGTGTGTCTGTACCTATATATATAATGCCCTCTGGCCTTTTTGGCAATTATTTTCATTTTAGTTACTCAAATGAATTGCTGGTTAAACATAACCTTTCCTGGTTATGTAGAATGGGAGATGATTCTGATTTAAAAGGATAACTAGGCAAGTATTCCTGAAAATTAATAAATAAGGTTATCACTCCACATAAACAAAGTCATTTTTTAGGAACAGAATACTTGATATATTGCTTGATGTGTCAGTCTGGGATGGCATTTGAAGAGCATAAAGTTATAACATAGATTTTCATTTTAATGGGAGAGTTGTAATACCCTCGTAATTTTTTTTTAACTTCTCATTAGTTTTTACAACCTATGAATTACCTAAAACAACTTCAGTCATTTGAATTTTGACTTGCCACTTATTTTCCTATGAGCAAAATTGTCGTTTGAGAAATGGAGTCTGTATTTATGGGATTGGTGTCTAAGGCTCGACGTGTGGACTATTACAGAGTTTGCAGATGCTGCCATGTGTGATGTAGCTCTCCTGCCATCTATCTGGGGCTCTGTTCAATATATGATTATGGAGAAGAATAGAAAGGAATGACAATGAAGTAGTAGTTACTGTCAATCCTGTGGTAATATAATGAGAATTTAGGGGACTTTTCTGTACACTGGTTTAGCACTACTATTTTAGACTTGTCTGGGGAACATTTTGTACAATTTATTTTAAACTTATTTTTCCAGTTTGTTCCGTGGTATATTATTACATTATTATTTACTTTAAAAATGGTCAGCATCATAAGGCTTCCTGGCTTTAATGTCTTTTCTGTTGTTGTTGATTTCTAATACTAAATTTCAGAAATGGTTTTTTGGGGAGTAGGTAGAAAAAAACTATTTGTGTACATATATGTAATTGTATATATGTGTTCTATATATGTTTTGGGTGGGTGGAGATAAGTAATGACTATATGTACATATGCATGTTATTAAAACCTCAGTTCATTGTAAAATACATACATATACATCAACGTATGGTCATATGTATGCATTCATATAAAGTTACACATACAGGTGTGTATGTCTCCTCTTTTTCCTAGCCAGTTTTCCTCCCCCTCTCCACTCATTTCTGTATATATATATTTTTTTATTTATATACATTTTATGTATATATTTTATATATATTTTTTATCCATCTCCATTTCTATATATATGTGTGTATGCATATATACATACATATATATGTATATTTACTTCAGCTCATTTCCAGTTATTAACTGTGTTATGTGATCATCTCTCATATAAGCTAAAAGTATCTCTCCAGGAGTTTTTCTCTGATAGAGTTGTCTCTGCTTCATGATAGATAAGTTAGCTTATCCAAGTCACCAAAACTGAGATAGGAAATTTATGGCCAGCCCAGAGGCTCCTAGTTCTTCCAAGTTGGCCCAGGACTACAAGTGTGAGGTTGAGTGTTGACCCCTTGAGAATGGTCACTAGGAACAAAGCAACTCATGACGGCCATCTGTGGGAGCTGGGGCTGTTTGGAACTTGCTTGGAAACCAGGGCTCATTAGAGGGAGATCTGTGTGGTTGATTAGGGAGTGCTTTGTCACACAAAACAAATTGTGTTGGCCTGGGTAGGAGTCTCCTTTAGACAAGGTTATCAGTGGGGGAGGGTTCTTAAGTACCAAACTGTCTGATCGTGATGAAAAGTTTCGCAGATGTGGATTTGCTCCATTGTTCTGTTCATGTTCTCCAGCTGATCATGGCCCACCTCCTGTCCCTGATGAGGAGTAACAGTAATCATGATCATGATCTGAGAGCAGCGGGTTCCATTTCCTGACCATCGAGTGGCCTTCTCTGTACTATGAAGGCAGCTCGTCTTCTGGCCCTCACCATAGCCCCGTGAGCTGCATACTATCAATATTTGCACTTTACAGGATCAGAGAGGTAAAGTAACTGGTTACAGACTAGTTAGTGGTAGAGCTGGCACTCAAATCTAGGACTGCATTGCTTCCTAAGTCAAACCAGTATCCTGTGCTTCTGCTTCTCTTGATGCCTGACTTTGAGTGCAGTTCAAAAGTACCTTCTTCCTGTGATCTCACAGGCACTGTGGCTGGCATTAAGGAGTCAGAGATGACTAGGACATGGGCCTTCCATGAGAGAAACTCACACCAAAGTGAAGGAGACAGACACATAAGCCATTTTACAGTAGCTGCCTGCCTCCCCACCTCCCCAAGCCATGGTTTTTGTTTTCCATGGTTCAGTGACCCGCAGTCAACCAAGCAACTGGTCCTCCTTCTGACATAGCCTCAGAAGGTCAAAAGTAGCCTAAAGCTATGTCACAGCGCCTCCTCATTTACCTCACTTCATCTCATCGCGGTCTCAAGAAGGGTGAGTACAGTATAGTAAAATATATTGAGAGAGAAAAACCACATTCACATAACTTCTATTACAGTATCTTGTCATAATTTTTCTGTTATTGTTGTTAATCTCTTATTGTGCCTAATTTATAGTTTCAGCTTTATCATAGGTGTGTACATACAGGAAAAACATATATATTTAGTTTTTGCTATAATCTGCAGTTTCAGGCATCTAGTGGGTGTCTTGGAATGGACTCCCTGTGGGTAAGGGGGGCGGCTATACTACAACACAGTTAAGGGTCTCTGGAATGTAAGCTCCAGGAGAGGAGGGCTTTTGTCATTTTTGTTCTGAAGCATGTAAAACAAGTGATGCAACCATGGTAGGGACTCAATAAGTATTTGTTAAATGCGTGTATTAACATGTCATGGAAGGAAGCATTTTTTGTCTTGTCCATGGTTTTCATTTGTACTTTCAATTCAGATTCTACTCCTGGCTCCTGATCCCTAGGTGGCTTTGCCCACAAGCTTCTGGAACGCCTTGCTGCCATTTGTACTCATTCCCCAAATGTTTTCTGGGATATATACTATGTTCCAGGTATTGCATTAACATTAGGGACATAAAGGTGGACAGACCAGGCATCGTCCCTGTCCTCATGGAGGGATACTCTTCTACTCAGACAATCTGGAGTCAGTTCAGCTCCTCATCCACACACGATCTGTAGCCATATGCCATCCTTATGTCCTTGGCAGGTTTGGTTCTTTAAGTATCTGAATGATAGAGAAGGCCTGCATACCCCAACTATGACATAACCAGATGCCACCCCTATGAGTTTCTCTGTAAAGATCTCCTGCTATATATTCTCATCCAAAATCTACTTTGTTCCTCTGGGATTGTCTGTGGTAGAGAGAAGCAGACACATCTCAAAGTAAACCTATTGGCCATTGGGAAGAGAAAGGTCTCTCACACGTATGCTACCGCCACTATGTCCAGGCAATATATTCGGGGTGTGTGTGTGTGTGTGTGTGGTTTCTCCCTTCATTTAGTTTGCTTAGTAACCCTGAGAAGAAAGTGGTATTTTCTCTCTTTTGCAGAGAACACCCACTGAGGTTAGTGGGGTGTTCAAGCTCAGGGAATAAGGGAGCAGTAGAGCTGGAAAAGAGGCTCGGTCTCCCTGTGAACCTGCTTGTTTGGGATTGGGGTGTATTCGCAAGAACATGAATAAGGGTCGCAGGGAGCTGGAGAGTGACTAGCCCGGTGGCGCCTATTTATATCGGTGCCCTGGAAATTGTACGTGGATGTCATTAGTGTGGTCGTCTGCTCTCTGTCACCTCGCGGCAGGGGCTTCCTTGTGTTCCTCTGTAGATTTATGAGCTTATACGTAGCACCTCCACTCTGGCAGTCTTTAGAGTTCCCCAAGGATGCTCGCAGAGATCACAATTATTTAGGTTCTAAATTACCCTTGTCCAGTTTTAAGCAGATGAGCTGTATTTGTGCCCTCTAAACAATGATTCCTGAGGCTTATTGCTGCAATAATATTACATTTAGTTTCCACGGAAACTGCTTATCCATTCCTTCCCTCCGTTCCTCCCATTTGCTCAAGCCCAAGTTTGTTTGTTTGGTTGTTTGTGTTTTAACTCAAAATGTGCCATTTTAACCTCTTGCTGTTGTTAAATTTTTAGCTCCAGCACCAATTCCTAAGAAATTATTTCCTTCTGATGTTCTTATGTTTAGGATTTTTTTTTTCAGAATAGCTGTGCATTCTGAAACAAATCAGTGCCTTCGTTTTAACACGAAACAGATGAGTATATCACACTTCAGAGTCATAGCTTCTTTAGCCAAAATATGCTGCTTGTTTTACATCCTGTGGTTGTGTAATTGCTTACTTGATACTCCATTGTGAGGTCTGGGAGTAAAGTAAAGGTTAGGCGAAGATACATGGGTGTATCTCATGCTCAGTATGGGTGTGCATTCCAGTTAACTGATTGGCTAGATTCAAAAGATTTGCAGCCTCGAGAAAAATTATTGGATTTAAGCATTACTGTTCTATAGATTGTGATACTGGTGACTGAAAACATCTTTGGACATTGTATAAGCCACTGAATTCAGGCAGCCATGTTTGCCACGAAAGGCAGTGAGTGTGTATTTCCTCCAAAATGTCCTGGAGTCCTTGTTATCCTGTGGGAAGGTGTGGGGAGGGGGTAGCTGCACAGTGTTACAGGATGTCCTATGCAGACATGCTGTTGAGGCATTCGAGGTATTGATTGAAGATCGTCTCTCCAGATTCTTCAGATCTCTGTCCCCACCTACACACACACACACAAACACACACACACACTTTCTCTCTCTCTCTCTCTGCTCCCCTAAGGAGAGAGTGGCAAGCAATGCTATGTTTACGGAGACACGCTCCTGGCGGTGCCTACAGGTTTAGAGCAGCTCAGTTTCCATCACTGGGTCTATCCCAGGCATTGCCTCAAGCCTCTGTGTCTCCCTGTATCCTCTGACCCTTTGACAGAGAAGCCTATCTATGCCTTAGGGTTTTTTGTTTTGTTTTGTTTTGTTTTTCCCTTGAAAACACTGTGAGACTGAGCTCTTGGAGCCTGTGGAACTTGGGATCTGATTTGTGCTCAGAAGTGAGTCAACTTAGGACTATTTGATCGGAAATAATCTTTATGTATTTGTAGGTAAAGGCAAAAGTGATTATTATGGTGTGTTTGGGAGTAGAAAGGAATTCACTTATGTAGAAATAGGATTATGAGGCCCACTAAGGGATTGTTGTATGAGAGAAATTGATCTGCCATTTACTTAGTCTTTTTTTTTTTTAAGATTTTATTTATTTATTTGACAGAGATCACAAGTAGGCAGAGAGGCAGGCAGAGAGAGAGAGGAGGAAGCAGGCTCCCTGCTGAGCAGAGAGCCCGATGCGGGACTCGATCCCAGGACCCTGAGATCATGACCTGAGCCGAAGGCAGCGGCTTAACCCACTGAGCCACCCAGGCGCCCCATTTACTTAGTCTTTTAAGCTCTCAGACTGCCTGGGGTCTAACCAGGTGCAAGCTCCTTGGTAGGCATCAGGTCCAGATCCAGTCTTTCCAGAAGAGTTGGATGGACACAGGAGAGTATAATCCCAACCCTTTCTGGCCCTGCCAAGCTGTATGCTTCTTTCTATAGGGGAATTTGTTCCTGCACTGGGAGAATATGTTTTGTGTGTCCACCTTCATGGGGGTAAGCACTTCAGTTATTTTCCTACTGTAAAGTGAATTTGTATCTTTTACCTCTAGCACCACCATCCCTGTAATAAGTCCACGGAGCTTCCAGGACCCAGAGATGAGCCATCTGCACACAGGGCCTGTCTCCTTTGTATCCATTTCTGTTTGCAGTTACCCTGGGCTTCTTGAGTCCCCTCTTTCCAGCAGGCCAGTAGACAGTGGAGTGAAATATGAATGGACTTAGGTTCAGTTTGGTCATTGCGATTAGTGAATCTGGAATTTTTTAATCTGAGGATAAGGACCTAATGATGAATAGTGAGTAGAATGGTGCATCAGAGACTGGAAGCCTGCAAAGAGTAAATCGAACAGCTACAGATAGTCTGAAGTTTGACATTCCTTCGTTTTGACTGGGAATGTTAGTTTTATTTGCAGTTAGATTTGTCCCGCTGGCCCACATTCAGGTGGGCAAGGGAAGGGCCCTCCGGAGAGGCACAGCTCATGGCAAGTAGAGGACTGCACTGTAGAGACCCGTGGGGGCTGGGTCCAGCTGCCAACCATGAAGGGCCTTGTGGTCCACATTAAGGAGTTTCAGCATCATCTTGGAGGCTTGAAGGGACCCTTGAAGGCTAGCATGTGGAGACTGACATGGTGAGAACCTGACCCTGAGTATGCTTGGAGGCATGAATTTCTAGTCATTGGATCACAGTATAATGTGAATTCTGAGAGCTTTGTTGTGGCTGATGAAGGAAAGTCCATCTGATTGATGGATGCTCTTTTCCTTATAAGAACCTTCTGACTTTTGGGGTAGAGTCTTAACAATCCTCATTAGAAGATGACTTATTGTGTGTAGTTGTTAATTAATACAGCAAAATTAATGTAGTACATGACACGACATTTCACCATTCGAGTAATTGATGGTAATTTGTTCAGGAGTGTTCTGTGATAGTGGTAGGACTCAAAGACAGTATTATCTGCCATCTTTTTGAATAGATTGGAGGGTAGAGTAGGATGAGGGTCAGGCTCAGAGATGGGAAAGAAAGATTTCACAGAACAACGCAAAATTGTTAGAAAAGTACACAGGACACCAAGCTTTCAGCCCTGTGACTTCTTGCTGTTTTGAAATGGTTGTTAGTTCCTTCTTGGCAAGCTTTGAGACATATGCCCAGCAGTTGGAAGGATTTAGCTTACATCATATTGAAAAATAAAACAAGGCATACAAAGCAGACAAAACAACATGAAAAACCCACACAAACAAACACAAATGAAATTATTTAGTGAGGCAATTTCTTACAAATTTCAGCTAGAATGTGAAGAAAAGATTCGTGTCTGTGGTTCACAAGGGCTTCAGGAATTTCTTCAGGAATCCTTACTGATCAGAGTGTAAAATAATGTTTTCATCATTTGTTGAAAAACTTAATTTGCTATTCAGCATTTTTTTTTTTTTTAACATAGAGAGGTCTCTTTTCTTTAGATAAAGCTGATTACTTATCCAGTACAAACCATGGGACCCATACGCTATTTGCCATTGTTCTTATATAAAAAGAATAAATAAGGGTGTGCTATATTTACTTGAGACCCCGAGGAGAAAGGTGCTCTGACTCAAAGGACATATATAAACGGAATCAGGCAGTTTCCCATCCTTGGCAGCTCATTAAAAAATGGATGTTGAAAGAAATGAAATCTTGCCATTTGCGACGACGTGGATGGAACTAGAGGGTATCATGCTTAGCGCAATAAGTCAATCGGAGAAAGACAACTATCATATGATCTCCCTGATAAGAGGAAGTGGAGATGCAACATGGGGGGGGTTACGGGTGTAGGAGAAGAATAAATTAAACAAGATGGGATTGGGAGAGAGACAAACCGTAAGTGATTCTTAATCTCACAAAACAAAACAAACTAAGGGTTACTGGGGGGAGGGGGTTTGGGAGAGGGGGGTGGGGTTATGGATATTGGAGAGAGTATGTGCTATGGTGAGTGCTGTGAAGTGTCTAAACCTGGCGATTCACAGACCTGTACCCCTGGGGATAAAAATACATTATATGTTTATAAAAAATAAAAAAAAATGGATGTTGATTCTAGTAGCAAAAATAGAAGTGAAATTAGAGTATAGAAACTTCTTTCTTAAGGTTTGGCCTGCAGACCAGCACCATCACCATCACCTAGGAATTGTTAGAAATTCAGAGTCTCTGGCCCTCCGCCAGTCTTAGTAAATTAGAATCTGCATTTTCCTGGGCTCATCATTTGATCTGTTTGCATGTTAAAGTTTGAGATCAACTGGTGTGGACTGCCCTTTCAAAGCTTGACCAGATGCAACGTGGAACGGATATGGAGAAAGTCCTTGCCAGAGACGGAGCATGGGTTCATGACACTTTTTTTTTTTTTTAAGTTTTTGTTTTTTTAAAGTAATCTCTTTGCGAGGCTCAAACTTGCAACATCAAGATCAAGAGTCACATGCTCCACTGACTGAGACAGCCAGGTGCCCCTGTGTTTTTTTTTGTTGTTGTTGTTATTTTTTTTAAACTTGGACATGTCTTGAACATATATGCATTTTAGAGAAGGAGACATTTGGGAATAAGAGATTAAAGAGAAAGAAGAGAAGTGACCAAGGTTCCTGGGGAGGAGGAGGGACTAAGGTGCAGATACTGGGTGAGTGACCCTTGTTCTTCTGAGATGGGAGGGAGGAAAGAATGGAAGTGACATAAATTCACCTGAATGTTGGGAAGTTGGGAAGTAGTGAAGTTGGAAAGTTGAGTATAGTCAGATATGATGGCTTGTTCTCACTGACAATGGAGGTGAGAGTAAAGGTAAGTGTTGGTCATAGGATTAAGGAAAGTGCAGGGAAATACTCTGGGGGGTGGGGTGGGGAGAAACAGTAGTTTGAGAACAAGGAGACCTGAGTGATAGCTTGTTTTGGCCACTCTCTTAGTCAATTCAAAATACCTTCTATAGCTCTATAATGGAAGAGTTACTCTAGATCTATGTATACTGAATTTCAGTGCTAAGCATTGTATAGTTAAAGAAACTAATGGTGGCCTAAAATGTGGGACTGCATTGACTAATTTTTTAAAAATTTTAATTCTGGTCTGGTTAACATACAGTGTTATGTTAGTTTCAGATGTACAACGTAGTGATTCAACAATTCTGTACATGACTCTCCGTGCTCATCACGGTACGTGTGCTCTTAATCCCCTTTACCTCTCACCCGTCCTCCCACCCAAACTGGTAACCACTCAAACGAGTGAAGACTCTATGTTTGGTTTGTCTCTTTTTTTCCTTTGTTTTTGTTTTGTTTTTTTTTTTTTTAAATTCCACATGTGAGTGAAATCATGTATTATCTATCTTTCTCTGACTGACTTATTTCACTTAGCGTAATACTCTCTAGTTCCATCCATGTTGTTTCAAATGGCCAGATTTCATTTTTTTTTTAATGGCTGAGTAATATTCCTGTGTGTGTGTGTGTGTGTGTGTATGCCATATCTTTCTTTCTTTCTTTTTTTTTTAAGATTTTATTTACTTATTTGACAGAGACACAGCGAGAGAGAGGGAGCACAAGCAGGGGGAGTGGAGAGGAAAAAAGAGGCTTCCCGCCGAGCAGGGAGCCTGATGCAGGGCTCGATCCCAGGACTGTGGAATCATGACCTGAGCTGAAAGCAGACACTTAATGACTGAGCCACCCAGATGCCCCCTACTTCTTTATCCATTCATGTATTGACAGACACTTGAGCCACTTCCATAATTTCGCTGTTACAAATCTATAATAAACATAGGAAAGCATGTATCTTTTTGAATTAGTATTTTCACATTCTTTGGGTAAATACCCAGTAGTGGAATTACTGGATCATGTGGTAATTCTATTTTTAATTTATTTGAGGAACCTCCATACTTTTCTCGTCAGTGACTGTACCAGTTTGCATTCCCAACCACAGGGCACAAGGGTCCCTTTTTCTCCACATTCTGGCCAGCACTTGTTTCTTCTGATTTTGATTTTAGCCATTCTGACAGTTGTGAGGTGATATCTCATTGTGTGTGTGTGTGTGTGTGTGTGTGTCTTTTTTTAAGATTTTACTTTTGTAATTTCTGTACCTAACATGGGGATCAAACTCACAACCCTGAGATCAAGAGTTGCATGCTCTTATAAAATGAGCCAGCCATGGACCCCTCTCATTGTAGTTTTGATTTGCATTTCCCTGATGATGAATGATGTTGAGCATCTTTCTGTGAGTAATGTTGAGCATCTTGCATTGACTTAATACTTTCTTATTTCTAAAAAGTCAGAGCATCTTTGTACATGAACAACAATTCTTCAAAATCTGTCATCAGAGTGTGAGAGGTGGAGAATCTTGGGCCCCGATATGTGATAAATGTTACCCATAGTTGTGAACTGAGGTTAGGTACCAGGCTCTGCTAACTTAATGCGGGAAGTCCCTTCCACTAGACAATTTACATTTCATGATTTGTCAAGAGCCTGCCTGCACTCTACTTGACTTGGGAAAAGAATTTTTGAGGAGTCTTGCTCTCACAGAACATCTGTGGGAAAGCCGAAGGACAAGTTAAAGAGAGAGACACTTTAATATTTTAGTATCTTGACACACAGCCTCAGAGCCCCTTCCACTGTCCCTGCCAACAGGAAGTCATAGCTGCTTTTCATCCTTCTGGTGGCTCCTTATTGCGGGGGCCTTTGTTTTGGTAAGAGGATGTTTTGTTTCGAGGCCAGGTGGTTAAAATATTCTGCCTTAACTGGAATATTCACGGAAATGTACTTCTCAGCGCTGTATCATTTTTCAAAGCTTTTCAGTGCTTTGCTCTTTGATCAGGAAAAATCACTTAACAGTGAGACTGGAATCCACTTTCATAGACTCCCATGTGTCCTTGTTCTCACCTCCTGGTCTTTCCTTCTCTGAAGAGTCTGACCTTATGAATTAAATTCTTTTTGATTGTAACATTAGTCAGGTGAATTGGGAAACTGGGGACTTTTGTTTATTGATCCTTTTATCGTCTGCTTTTTTGCCTGTAAAGGTCATTTTTCAATTTCCCCAGAAGATAATTCTACTTCTTTTAGTAATTCTCAATAAACACTAAGCTTAAGACGTCCATATAAAAGCCAGAATAAACATTAAGTTTAGGAGTGTCATATAAAACTAGAAACCTTTATGCTTCTGAATGTTGCTTAAATCAGATGGGGAAAAAAAAATAGCCAATAGTGAAAGTAGCAGATTCTTCCACCGTGTGCAAGGTCCACAAAAGAAAGATGTGGCCCCTTCTCTTTCGGAATCCAGACTTGGAAGACTTCTCTTCATCCTTTGGTGAAAGCATCAATGCCACTTTCTCAAAGACGCCTTCTTTAATGTCTGCTTCCCTTTCTGTCCACATAATGTGTCCCTTTTTATTTTCTCTTGGCGTTCCTTTTTTTTTTTTTTTTTTAAAGATTTTATTTATTTATTTGACAGAGGGAGAGAGTGCAAGCAGGGGGAACAACAGGCAGAGAGAGAGGGAGAAGTAGCCTCTCAGCTGAGCAGGGAGCCTGATGCAGGGCTTGATCCCAGGACCCCAGGATCATGACCTGAGCTGAAAGCGTGCACTTAACCAACTGAGCCACCCAGGCACTCCTTCTCTTAGCATTCTTGTCTTCCTCCACAACATTTAACACAACTATAGTTATGTATTTTTTTGAATAATTATTTGTTTAAAATTAACCTCTCCTCCCTAGACTATAAGCTCCATGGCAGCTGAAGCCTTGGTGTAACTCTAGTAGCTATGAAATTAATATTTGTTGAATAAATAATGATAATAATAGAATACTTATTGTGCTTACTGTATACCAGGAGCTGTGCTAAATGCTTTACGTATCTTACCAGTCCTTTGTCCTAGTCTGCTCGGGCTGCTCTAATAATGTGCCATAGGTTGGGTGGCTTAAACAAGAGAAATTTATTTTCTCACCATTCTGAGGTTAGAAGTTCATGATAAGACCTGGCTGACTTGGTTTCTAGTTAGGGTTCTTTTCCTGGCTTCTAGACAACCACTTTCTCAGGCATCCTCGCATGGCAAAAAGAGAGACAACAGACTCCTACTTCTTCTAAGGAGTCTGATCCCAGCAGACCAGGGCCCTACCTTCATGATCTCCTTTCACTTTAATTACTCCCTGACTCCAAATATATCCTCAAGGAGGTTTAAGTCTTCAGTATCTGTATTTTAGGGGGACACATATGCCTCCCAACAACCCTAATGAAGGTAGGCACGTGCTTATCTCTGTCTTACAGATGAGGAAACTGAGGCTTAGAGTTAGCGCCTGCCCAGAACTGCACTTAGTTAACCAGTGGGAGATACTGCTTATTGCTTGTGTACTCAAACTGGGCCTAGAGGTGTAAAGGTATGTACAATGAGGGACTACAGACTAAAGAAGTGATTAGAGTTGGTTGGGTATAAACCAGGGGACACTTCTGGAAGAGAAGTACTCTGAGATACTGAGTAGGATCTCATGGAACTATACAAAAAGAAGAGAGTTTCAGAGACTAGAACAATACTGCTTAAAGCAGTGTCTTAGAACCCCATTATACTCTTGAGAAGTATATGGGAATCTTAAAAAGCTTTTGTTTATGTGATTTATATCTATTGATATTCATAGTATTAGAAATTAAAACTTGGAAGATTTAAAAATATTTACTAATCCATTTAAAAGTAATAATAATAAACTTCTTACATGGGAACACAAATAATATATATTTAAGAGAAGTAATAATATTTTCCAAAATTTAAAAAAAAATCAGTGAGACTATTAACAGAATTTTTTTTTTTCTTTTTGAAATCTCTCTGCTGTCTGCCTTAATAGAAGACAGCTGGATTTTCATATCTGCTTCTCCATTCAATCTATTGCGTTGTGCTGGTTGAAGTAGATGTAGAAAATTCGGACTTAATGCAGGTTTGTAGTTGGAAAGGGAGGCGCCTTGAAATAGCCTTTTCAGATAATTGTGGACATTCTGCTTTGTTATTACAGCAGAACTTCAAGTGGTAGTTTTGTAAAGGTTAGTTGCAATATGAAATCTGAAACTGAATCAATGAACTTTTCATATTCTGTTATGTTAAAATCCACTGGTGTAGCTTGCACTTGGAATGGATTTTTTACCCATGTATGATTTTGTAACATCTTGCATTGGTCATTTGAGAATATCGGTTCACTGAGTTAATGCAGATCTTTCAAATGTTGACACATTTCATTACACAATAGTCCAAAATTGCATTCCTTAATATCACTACTCAAATATCTCATCAGAAAGGTCTTTAAGTACTAGGAAGCTGTCAAGCTCATGGTGGCAGACACAGGTCTTATAAAATCCTAATTTTCATTTAAAACTAGATTTTTATCACTGGTATCAAGTAATGTTCGTTGTTTTTCTTGAAGTGGTGGGATTACTTCATTCCTTTTCAAGCAAATGCTGGCATCTAAATAATCATACCTTGTTTTTCATTCAAGTAAGACTTGTCTTACTGGAGTTGAACTCATAACTCAGACAGTTGCACAGGTGCTTTTCCTTATGACCGCCATTGTGTTCACATGTGGAGGGGCTTTTGCATTTTCCCATTTCATAGAATATGAAAAGGATGTGTATTCAGGGTTTCATAAAATTAATAATTCTTACCGCTCCATTAAGAACACTTTTTTTTTTTAAGATTTTATTTATTTGCGAGAGAGAGAGAGCATGTGCGAGCCAGCACATGTGCATGAGTTGAAGGAGGAGCAGAGGGAGAGGGAGAGGCGAACTTCCTGCTGAGTTCATGAACTGAGTCACCCAGGCACCCCAAGAACACTCTTAATTGGAACTGCTGTTTATTTTACTGCAAGTGGCAGGCTTCGGGGAACACAGTGATTACAGGTGGTTTGGTGCCAGTGCCTTAATTCATGCTAGGGCACTAGCACTTTTACCTACTGTTGCTTTTGTGTCTCTGGTACTAGTGTCAACAGAGTGAAAAAGGCAAATACACCTTTGTATTATTTAACCAAAAAAAAAAAAAAAAAGGTTTGGCCCTGTAGCCCCCTAATGGAGGTCTCATGGACTCCTTCTTCCTCTGCCCCAAGATCTGTGGACTTCACCTCAAGAACTCTTGGGCTAGAGGAATTATGTCATGGGATGTGTTCCATGAAAGAAGCCAGGAACAGGTCTGCATTTGGTTTGAGTATAAAGTTCATGGATTAGCAACTCTGAAATCAGTGTGGGGTGGGGATGGACAACCCTTGGATGAGATTGGTAAGAGAAAGGTTTAGCAAAGAGTCCTAAAGCTCAGAAGCACAGATTTTGGGGTAATTTGTCCTCAAGGAAAATCAGGATTTTCCAAAATTTGTTGGGACAGAATGATTCTGTCCATGTCTTTTCCTTATCTGTAGAATGGGAATATAATACTATTATTATTTTTTGAATTAATGTCTAAAGAGCTTAGAACAGAGCCTAGTACATAGTACGACCTGTCTAAATGTTGCTATTGTAAAGATGGAATTTTGCTGTAGTTATAGGATGAATTAGGGGACTGTTCACAAACTTCAGCAGTTGGCAGAATGCCCTGGAGGGTTTGTTAAACAAATGTTGTTGCTAGGCCTGACCCCTGGAGTTTCTGGTTAAGTAGATCTGAGATGGGCACATGAATTTGTATTTCTGTCAAGTTCCTGGGAGATAGTGATGCTGTTATTCTAGGTAGCACATTTCTTGAAACTTTGAATCAGAGGGATTCACTCTGTGTCCTTTTCATTCCCAGTTAACCAGCAAGCCCATTCCTGTTATTTGATAGACTTAGATAGAAAATGATGTCTACCTATTTTTCCCGTTTAGTTTGATTTGTTTCCTTTAATTTTTCCTAAGAATTGAAATTTTCCTGCATTTTTTTTTCTGCATGTTTGTGTTTTTTTTCTCTGACCAATAACCTGAAGCAGTGATTACCTTTGAAAACATGCTCTGTTTTGCTGCACTTAATTGCTATTGAAAGCCAGTGACTGGGTTCCAAAAATTCACCTGACTGTGGTTTTATTCACCAGCATAATTTTCAATAGCTCTATGCACCCTGACTAATGTCACAGGGCATCTTTGCAATTTTCTGAAACTGCCATAGCTTACTTTCTTCCAGGATGCAGAAATATAGATAAAGCTATTGAAGAGTGTTGGCAGTTTGATGATTACCGCTGATGTTGATATTAAATTGTACATTCGTTTAATGAATATGTGAGTGCGAGACTTTGTGCTAGATGCTGAGAACCAAACAAAAGCTAAGATGGGCATCAAACAGTCTGGGTCACTGGTCAGTCAATAGGCAGTTATAAAATAGGGAAGGATAGGGAGCTGGTTGGGCTGAGGCTGGGGGGACACCTAATTCATGAGGGGCAAGGGTGTTTTCCTAGGGCTCCAGGGTAAGTGCTATTAGAGCTGAAGACTTAGGGTGACTTTGAATTACTCAGGTGGAGAAAACATGGACACTGTGGGAACAATTTCCAGCCTAAACACAGTTTGTAGAGAGACCTGGAAGAGAATGAAAGCACTGTTTTTGAGAAGAAGTTTAATTCTGTTGTTTTTTTTTTTTTAAAGATTTTATTTATTTATTTGACAGAGAGAGATCACAAGCAGGCAGAGAGGCAGGCAGAGAGGAGGAAGCAGGCTCCCTGCTGAGCAGAGAGCCCGATGCGGGACTCGATCCCAGGACTCTGGGATCATGACCTGAGCCGAAGGCAGCGGCTTAACCCACTGAGCCACCCAGGCGCTCCTTAATTCTGTTATTGAGCAGAAGTTTAATTTGGCTGGCTCCTTAAGGTTGGGTCAAAAGGGGCATTGTAAGAGGTGGGAAATCACAAGAAGATAGAAAGGTTAGGCAATGTCCCCATGTCTTTTGGGTTTCCAGTTTTGGCTCTGTTGACACTTGAGGCCAGAGAATTCTTTGTTGGGGTGGGAGTGGGGGCTGTCCTAAGCATTACAAGATGTTTAGCAGCATTCCTGTTCTCTGTCCTAGATACCAAAAATGTCTCTAGGCATTGCCAAATGTTCCTTGTGAGTGGGGGTTAAAATTGCTCTTGTTCTGAACCACTGTTACCAAGTTTTCCCTTATATTAAGAGCAGTGGAGGGAAGTTGCAATGCTTTAGTGAGGTGAGTGACATGAACAGATTTATATCTTTGGACAACCACTATGGTAGCAGTTTGGAGAATGACTGGGGGTTGGCAAGACTGGAGGCATGAAATGTGTTAGAGTGCTTTTGCAGCAGGTGGAAAATACCAGCCATCTGATCTCAGGGAGTGGCTGTAGGGATGGAGAGAAATATCTAGACTTGAGTTTTATTTAGGTGATAGAATTGACAAATGTTGGTGACTAATTATATGCGAATAGTGAGGAAAAGAGAGGAATCACAGCTGACTCAAAGTTTCTGACTTGGACCTTGAAGAAGATGGTGGTGCTGTTCATGGATGAAGGAGCACAGGAGAAGGAACAGATTTATTTGGGAGGATCAGGAGAGAATATCTTAGATTTTAGGTATGTTGGATTTGAAGTTCTTTGTGAGAGCTAACTGGAGATTTTCATCTGTAAGTGCAGTTTTGGTTCTGGAACTTAGGTGATATATCAAGCCAATCAGTAACTAGATGGAAGTTGAAAGTCTGGGTGAGGCTGAGCCAGAATGCATTGAGTTTGAAGAGCAGAGAGCTAAGTTCAGGTCCCAGCAAGAGGAGGAGGGGCTGAGAAAGGGGCGGGCGGGGGGCGATGTGGAGGAAGAAAACCAGGACGTGTCAGTGCCAGGGAAGTTTAGAAGAGCCCAGCTCCGTGAAGAGGAGCAAACTTTGTGGCCATGGCTCAGAGTCCTTTCTTTCCTTTGGTGGATTTAAGTTTCATGTGCTCCTAGGTGTTCATTAGGGTCATTTTGCAGTTACTGGAGCCTCCATGAAACAGAAGAGTATGATTACTTATGGAGATCACCACATTCCACTCTGATATCATCCAAGTAGAAGCTCTTGAGTCATAACATCCAGAGTGGAAGACAGATGCTATGCTTCTGCAGGATTGATATGGCCCAGGATGCTGAATTATATAGTAGGCTTTGTAATAGAGACAGATTTCTTCAGCCAGAGATCACTTGCCACTTCCCTAAAAAAATTTCCTTTGGAGTTGATGAGTAGTAGAAGTATGTTTCTGTTTTATAAAAGCCACTTTTGATGAAAAAGTAATAACTTTAATTTAGAGATCATGCAGCTATCACCAAAGGGTTATGATGTCATATAACCAAGTCTCTGAGATCAGCTTTGTACAATATTGTATGATTTTCTTTTTCTCCTGAGCGGTGTGTGCTCTAGATACCTAACCTTTGAAAGCAGTAATGTATTATTTACATGAAACTAAGATCCAGTGCCTGCTAAGTGGTTGTGATTTATCATGACTATTTCAGAATTGGGTCCTGTGGCCATATGCTAATTTGACTCCAAGGAAATTGTGTGCCGTGTGTTTTGGATTTCATGCTTTAAAGTTTCAGCAATAGTTCCAATGCTCTATTAATTAAAGTAAGGTGCTTCATAACTTTTCCTACATAATATGGAATGCGCTCAGTAGCTCATATTTGAATTAAAACCCTTAGATGCCTTACATTTTCTGGTCTGGCAATCTTCATTTTTTCTAATTTATGTGTTCCATTTGTCCTGAAGGAGTTGGGAAGTTGAGATTTACAGCCATCCCAACTAGAAAACTTAAGACTCTTGATTAAATGAGAGCTTATTTGTGTATTCAAATAGAAAACTATAGCTGAGCAAAATAAAATTTGTATTAAATTTGTAGTGGATTATCTCCCAAATTTAGTACCACATCCTTTTTCCTGGTAGTTCTGCCTGTTCAACTGTCCACATGGTGACTATGGGAGAAGCCATTTTTATGTAATAGAACTTTTCAGCAGTGACTGACTGAACCAGGATTAGACCTCTGTACTAAGCTTTGCTAGTCCCCCCCTGCATCTGGAGCTTTGTAATTGGTTCTACCACATTGCCAGTATGTTTTGGATGTGGCCATTTTCTGCTGTATCAATGGGGAAAATGAGAAAGCAGGATTATAGAAATAGAAGAATAAGGGGGAAGAAACAGACTGCCAGGCTTCCCTGGAGCGTCTCAGTCCACAGTTCCAGTGAGTTTCCAAGATCCAACTCATCCATGCTTTTAGGGTTTCCTGTAGACAAAGAGTCCTATATCCTTCTAATAAAGGGGTTTGTAAGACTCCTGTTTCTGTCTAATAAATCACCCTGTGTGCTTGAACTAGCTCAGATGGTTTTGCTCATGGGAGCAGTGAAATCAGCTACGTTGCCTAGAGTTTTACTTCTTGATTGGATGGTGGTATTCATATTCTGTTTGTATGCATAAAACCAGCTCTTTTATAAGTTGACTATTACTTGATGGCTTTAGGTTGAACTAGTCTTTGGTTTAAATGTTACTGTTATTTTTCTGAAAACCTATGACAATAAGGATGAGAAATGTAATAATATACATGAGATTCTTAAAACAAAGGAAGAGGGGTGTGTGTGTGTGTGTGTGTGTGTGTGTGTGTGTGTGCATAAGCAACGATTGGCTCCAGGTCTAGTAATCTAAGCCTTTTAAAGTTTGATGTGCAGACAGGGAGAAGAGATTACAATCTCTCAGTGGTAGTTAGGAGGCAGTAGGATTTGATAACTATAAGTGCCTTTGGGAGGAAATGTCTCTTCCCACCCTTCTCCCAAGAGACTTTGTTTCTTATTTTCTGCTCCTATTCCTCTTTTTTCCTTGAAATAAGTGCTTTGAGATCCCAACCTAAACAGGGTCCTCTGATTACTTACTGTTTTTAACCATTGGGAAGAAGACTGCCCTTGCATCTTTGACATTTGAAGATTATTAATAATAAATATCCTCACAAAGTTCCTGTGTCCATAGGATAGCAATGCAAAGCTGAAATGTATCCCAATGTATCTAGTGTTCCTTTTTTATTATTCAGAAACTGTAAAAAAGAAAAAGAAAGTGTGACTTTATGTCTGAATATTAATACATATTTGTATGTAGACACATGTATTCTTATGTGGAAATGGAGATGTGTCTATATGTTTAGAAAGATATTGTGATAGATAGCCCCAAATGTTACAAGTGTTTCTTCTGAGAAAATAGAATTGATAGAGCAAGGGAGGAAATTTTCAATTCTTACCTTAAAAAATTTTAAATAAGTGACATTAGAATTACATTTATATGAATTTTTTTACTACTGTAAAAATAGAAATGCAAAGTTACTCTTTTGTGGCTTGAAATTATTATAATGAGAGACGAATGATCAATACTTGCACTTAACCAAAAAATAAGTGCTTACCTAAGTATGATTACCTACCAAATGGTTGTTAGAGTAGTGCACGCACACGTGTGAATGAAAAGGTATAAAGAAAATTGATAATTGATGTCTAACTATAATGAACTGGGGAACTTTATATGTGTCACATATAAATGGTTTAGTTAAGTGAAAATTTTGATTATCTACTTTTGTTATCATGTCTTTCCAATTATTTATTGACATCATATTCATCTTGTTATTTTCTAAATGTCAGTTATGTTCATTTAATTAAAATCTTATTTAAAAAAAGAGAAAATCTTGTAAGTGACTTTTGCAATCTCAATTCATATCATCCTGGTTATGGCCTTTAACATCCCAAAGAAAGGTTCTTAGAAACTTTTAGTGCCCTTACTGTTTTCTCATAATTAACATCCTGTATATATCTACATAAATGAGGGTATATGGAAAAAAAGATCAGGAGAAGGGAAATCCAAGGAGCTAGTCCAGGTATTATTCAGTGGAAATGAGCAGTATTTCTTAGTTTTTTTTCTTGGAAAAGAAAATGGTTGCAAAATTGGTGATAAAAAGGCATACTTCTTGATTTTGTTACTTGCTGGATCTTTGATTTTGGACAGGTCATTTAACCTTTCAGAGTCTTAGGTTTTTCATTATTCATTCATTCATCAAATAGTGTGGAATACCGTGATGATCCAAAAAATCCCTCTTGGCGCTTATGGTCGCCATTGTTTCATCATCAGCAACTGCAGAGCTTGTTAACACAGATTCTGCACTCCACCTCCAATTTCTGATTTAGGAGCTCTGGGGTGGGGGCCCAGAATTTGTGATTCTAGCAAGTTCCTGGATGAAGTTGCTATTGCTGATCTCAGAACAGCGCTTTGAGGGCCACCTTCCCAGAGCTTGCAGGCATGAATCAAAGTTGTCAGATTCCAATCATGTTAAGTGCGGAAGAGGAGAGGGTCTTGGTGCTACAAAAGAGCGTATGAATGTGGAGAGGTCAGGCAGGGCCTCCCTGAATAAGTGACGCTTGAACTGAAGGAATTGTTGGGAATAAGTGGGTAAAGGAGGAATGAGACTGGGAAACGGTGGCTTTTCAGACAGAGGCTTTGAGGCGGGAGCATGGAGCATGCTGGGAATAGGCTGGCTATGGTACTGACAGCTAGAGAGATGGGGGGAAGTTACGAGGTGGAGCTGGAGGCTAGGTAGGGGCCAGTGCAGAGTCCTATTAAGGATTTTGTCCTTTTCTCAAAGGGCAGTTGGAAAGCATTAATGTTTCCAAAGAGAGAGACAGAGAGAAGGAAGGAGAGTGGACCGGAAAGCAGTGATATGATCTATTTAGTGTTTTAGACAAATCACTTTGTGATTTGGCTGCCGTGTTGAGAACATGAATGTGATGAGACAAGGAAGGAGATGATGCCGGTAATCCAGGTGAAAACTGGCAGCACCTTTTAAAATGGGGTTAATTATACACAAGTTTGTTGGGATAGAGAAATAAAACATGTGAAATATTCCATGCTGGTACATAGTAAGGGCTCAGACAATGGTAGCTATTATTATAATTAATAAAAACAAATATTTTTGAGACCCAGAAGTTATCAGGGCCATAGGAAGTGCCATAAAAATATCATCTGTACCTGAATTTTTAGGCTTCTCCTACTCTACCCCAGCTAGAGTAGCCTTTGAAAATGCAGCAGTATATAAAAAAAAAGAAAAAACAAACCCAGATTACTAAATCCGTGTGTTGAGACAGAGAGCCTGAAAGCAAAAGAGAATTAATCATTGAGATGGAAACCGAATTTATAGGGAGTTGTATGGCTAGTTGGCACTGATGACAATTATTTGTAGTTCTCTTGTGTATAGAAAAAAATAGTGGTTTCTCTGTTCTGGAATCTAGGACGTACATTGTAGGGAGAAAATAGCTGTTCAAAAAAGGAGGGCCAGAAAGAATAAACTGTGTTTCAGTGGAGCTACTGAATTAAAAGAGTAAGAGGGAAAAGAAAGATAAAAAGAGGAGGAAATCAGAGGCTTCAGAAGAAAGATAGTAGAGTGCCTTTGAGTAGTATAGTTTGGGATTCTAACAGGAAGACATGCAAAATGGCAAGAATTTGTCCTTGAATGCAGAGTGGCAATTTCCAGTTTATAATTACTAATAACCTCCATGTACATAGCATTCAGCATGTGCAAAATATATTGGCAAATGCATTAGTAAATTTAACTATCCCAAAGCTCTGGGAGCATTGACTTGGTAAAATAACAGAATCCCCATTAAAGCAAAGGTAATTAACTGACTCAGCACTCCTTCTGGGTAAAGTGACTCGATGTCAGAGATAACGGTGAAGGACACAGAGGCAAATCAGGAATTTGCTGGCTACAATAGAAGGAAGACACACAGAGAGACAAAGCCATGCATATACTGTTGACTTTGAATTTAACTCAAAGGCAATGTTCTTTACCTAGAGAGCAGGGGAAAACCATTGGTGTTTCTAAGAGAGTCCTTTAAGGTGGTGTGGATGTATTATGTGTATATTGTGTGTGCGTTTGCATGTATATATGGGCAGAGCCCTAGGCCTTGCTTTTAGAAATCTGAGCATCAAATGAGAGGGAAGAGCACCCCCCCCCCCCCCCATCTTCCAAGTCCTTCCCTTAACCTCCCCTAGTCATGGCTTTCATGAAACTCTGTAGGCAGAACTGAGGAATGTGTATGGTGAGTTGTTGGAAAGAGAAGTAGAGGTGATATTGCACAGCATCAGATGAGAGGAGCGAAGTGTGCAGTGTCTGCAATCAGAGACTGCCTCTTTTATGCTGATGAAACCAGTCAGCCTTGGATGTTGAGATCAATGTTTTCAGTGAAAAATCGCCCAAAGTTGTAAAAAATGTAGGCCTTAGTGCATTGCATTTTTAAAAGTCCTGATTTATTAGGTGTATATTGATGTGACCTTTGGGCCACTGGTGTTAAATATGGAGATCGGAATACTCTTTAGTTCATCTTAATTGTGAAGAAATTGCCTGTCAAGGAAGGAAATACTTCCTGAGATAATAAGGTTGCTGTTTTATAGGGATCCAAGTACAGTAACTTTTAACATGTAATTAAACTTTATGGGTCCTGATTAATTTGTGGGAAGTTGTAGAATCAGAGTTTAGAATATTTTAAAGGAAACTGTTATTATATATTGAAAAAAAAAAAACAAACACCTTAATGACTGTCAGCCATATGCAAGCGCTGGACTAGGTCTTAGGGTATATGCCAAAGACATAATAAGGTCGATCTCAGCTTTGGCTTCCAAGAGCTACCTGAAGCACGTTAGAAAAATCTTGAGACCCAAGCTACAACTCAGATCAATGAAAGCTTCACTCAGATCAATGGAGGCAGCACTCGGATAAATGAATGATCCACTCAGATCGATGAAGGACACACTTAGATCAATGAAGGCGGCACTCAAGTCAATGAGTGGGGCACCTAGACCAATGAAGGACACATTCAGATCAATGAAGGATGCATTCAGATCAATGAAGGACACACTCAGATCAATTAAATCATGGTCTCTGGAGAGGGTCCTATGCATCACTGGTATATAAGTCTCCCCAGATGATTCCACCTCTGAGAACTAGATCAAAGCTCTGGAGAGCTCCAGGGATGACCCCGTAGGAAAGAACTAACACCTCTGCAGATCGGGCTGGGGTTGGTAAGTTTTATAGCCTCCGTAAGTGATTCTGATGTGCATGGAGGGTTTAGTACCTGTGGTAGAGTCATTGTCCTCCTGAGGATTACAGTTAAATAAGGGTGAAAGGTGATTCAATGTGTGAAACTGTTGAGGAAAAGTACGAGAAAGTCTATGTTTGAATGCCAAAAAATGAATAAGGGCAAGTAGTGATAAAATATAAGTAGGAAATATTTAATGAATAAATAAAAATGATTTGTATTTAACATGCTGATTCAGATGGAGGTGTCTGCAAGTGTAGGAAATCTTAGAAATTCTTTTTTCTAGCATATGTTTTCACAACTTAGTCTACCTTATAGATTAAAATTTGATCCTCTTACCTGCCAGAATTACCTTACATTTTTTTTTTTTAAAAAGCTTTTATTTGTTTGACACAGATAGAGAGAAATCACAAGTACACAGAGCAGCAGATGGGGCAGGAGGCGGGGGGAAGCAGTCTCCCTGCCAAGCAGAGAGCCCAATGAGGGGCTCGATCCCAGGACCCTGAGATCATGACCCGAGCTGAAGGCACAGCCTTAGCCCACTGAGCCACCCCGGGGCCCCTTACCTTACATTCTTGAGAGGAAGAAATGGCATTGAGAACTGCTCCATTAATCTGGTCTCTAAGCATGCTTAGTTTTTCTGTTAGTAGAGGCAGTAGGGTAGAGCTGGGTGGGCTGGCAGAGCCGTGATGATGATATTATGATGATGATGATATTATGATGATGATGATATGCTTGTATGATAAAAGGCAGTCCTTTTTATCATACCTTGGAGGTGGGATCAAGGGTGTGTGTGGGAAGGGTCATTGGCCCGGATATCCAGGATCATGTATCCCAAATATGCACTACTCAGAAAATTTTCTATTGTGGGATCCCTGGGTGGCTCAGTCAGTTAAGCATCTGACTCTTGATTTTGGCTCAGGTGATGATCTCAGGATTGTGAGATCAAGCCCCACGTTGAGCTCCACCCTAGGCATGGAGCCTGCTTGGGATTCTCTCTCCCTTGCCCTCTGCCCCTCCCCTCCTTGCTCATGCTCACTCTCCCTTTCTCTCCCTAAAAAAAAAAAAAAAAAGGAAAAGAAAAGAAAAGAGAAAGAAAGTTCCATATTACAGGGCGTGTGTCTTAATGCTGAAATCAAGCAGTAGCAGTCTATTTGTATGGGGTGTAGGGATATTCACTTGATAGAATTTTTAAGAAAACTGAGAGATGAGAGATGGCATGAGAGAGTTCTTTGGCTTCCATAGTACTCTGTCAGAGTACCAATAACCTTGGAATCTTACATAATAATAGTATCTTAACTCATAGGGTTCTTCTGCCCACTTGGATGAAGTGGCATATGTAAATGCACTTAGGACAATACTGGGCACAGAGTGGGAATTCAGTAAATTTTAGCAGTTCCAGAACTTCCCCACTACTGGTGTTATTCCCAACTTTTGTTTCCTGGATGGTGAGGCCCTTTAGGGCAGGCAAGTTTTCGTTCTTATTTTTATATTCCCGATACCTTAGTACAATGCTTGGCATGGAATCAGCACTCACTAAATGTGTGCTGAGTAAAGGTGTGGCCGGTTTAAATCTGATTTGGGCCCATAGCCCTTATGTAATTTTTAAAAGTATCTTATATTAGTATTTCAGTGGTCTGCTACATGAGCAGAGAGCTCCATGTCTTCCAGATGGTCTGCCATGTCAACATTGCAGAGAATGACTGCTTTAGAAGAAAGGGCCCAATGTGTACTTGGTGATCTGTGGTCTTCTCTTTTGCCTTCCTAATGGTGGGTGGGCCACACCCCACTCCCCATCTGCCTCCCTTCCTGCTCAGTGTTCCTCAAAGTGCAGGTTAGTTCCTGCCTCCTGTTCTACAGAAGACTAATCTCAGGGCCCAAAGGATAATGGGTATGAGAGCAGGGATGAGGAGGAGATAAGAGCCTGGTGATGTGCCCGCCAGACACCTGAGCCCCCTTTCCAGGGAGCATCCTGTTCTCCCTACCTGGCATCCTCTGGGGGAAAGTTAGTGTGCATTTATGAATGGGACCCTTGCTGCTACTTTCATGTTGTCAAAGAGGAGGGAAATCTACAATGGGAGTGAGAAATAATGAAAGTGCATATATTTTTTTCTCCCAAAGAAACCAAAAGCATTTCCACAGCTATATTATCTGATGCTGCCGATTTTATGCTTCAAAGAATTGAGAATGAATACCTGGCAGTAAGTACTAAATCTGTGTGTGGTGACTGACAGATTAAGCACTGGGGACGTTAAAGGAGATTAGACCATGGATCCCCAAACAGTGAATGTCAGGATTATTTTCCATCTTGGAATCGAATGAAGTTGCCTTTATGTTTCTCACCCTAGCCGTCATCATTACATTCTCCCAATTTTGTTTTACATTACTTCTCTCCCAGGACATCATTCATTTATTCATATGGCATTTCTTGAGCTCCTTTCATGTTATGGCTTGGTGCTAGCTCCTGAGAAGGGTATAACAAAGTGTGAGACATGGTCTTTGGACTCTAGAAGCTTATATATCAAGAAACAGAAAAATGAGACCATAAAACAATCCTATGAGATCTTATATGATGCAATTCCATGAGGCCACGGTGAGGAAGGGAGCAGCACAGAAAATAGTAACACCTTTCAGGATGAGTATAAGCATGCCTTGTCTGTTGTCAGCCTGAGCCAGCTAAGGGCTGGTGGCTTTTAATTCTCCTGTAGACTTTGGAATGGGGGTGGAAGCAGGAGTATGGCCATTGGAGTTATTTCTGGATTTGAATCCCACCCTTGCCACTTTACAGTTGCATAGCTTTAGGCAGAGGACTTAATATTTCTGAGCAAACCTAAGCATATCCATACCTTCCGGAGATGTGTAAGGCATAGCGCTAATGCTCAGTTAGCAAAGTGTTGGCATTTAGAAAGCACTCGATGGGTGCTGATGGTTATTAACAACAATCGTAACAGTAAAGGTATTTCTATTGGGCCACTAAACTCATACTTAAATGGTTACTTCCAGCAAAATGACTCCATTCACCTTGCTCAGGTTAACCTGTCTTTCTTTATATGACAGATTTAATACTTTTCATTCCCCTAAATTAGCAGCATTACACAATATATCATGGAGCAGTGCTTGTTCCCCTTGAGGAAGCAATATGTTGTTTTATTTTTCATCCTGTTGACATTTCTCAAGAATTCCCAAAGAAGGAAGCCTCAGGTGGCTTCTGCCGCATATTAGGAGGGTGTTGTCAATCCATTATTTTCGGCTTCTGTTTCCTCTTTCTGTCATTCTGGTAACTAGCAATAACAGCTTATATTTATTGAGTCACTATTCAGAGCATTTGACACAATTAATCTCATTTAATTCTCCAGTTCTGTAAGGTAGATGTTAACCTCATTTTATAAATTAGGAACCCAAATGGTGTAGCTGGCCGGTGAGCAATAGGGTGGCAGGCTGGCGGTCGATTCTGAGCCTCTCCCCATGGTGCCCAGCTCACCTGCTCTCTCACCCAGCTCACCTGGGCTGCATCACCTCACTTAACGATCCCTCTGCTCCTGTGCATGGAGTTTTAGCAGCATTTGGGAGACTCTACAGGGTGCTTACCTGCCCCCCTTTCTGACTGATGCTAAAAAATGGATGTTAAATTTATCTTCTCTCTGGTGTTGATTCCCCATAGCCCATATTCTTTACTGACCATTAAATTTTCACCTTAAATGCTCCAATGAGCCTAACATATAAAATGACCTTGGGACTTGCTTCATAAAGAAGCTGTACGGTCCTTAGACGTGGGCACAGAGAACCAGGCCCCCAGGCTGCCCCTGTGCTGCAGAGGGACTCGCTTCAGTGTTTGGTCCCGTCTCCTCCCCACCATGAGTGAGAAGTCCCTGGGGCCTGGCGATGGCTCTCCTGGAAACCATGCCATCCCCTCTACACCACAGGGACCCAGGACCCTGGAATTCTCCACCCAGGTAGCACTTTCCTCATCTCAGGGTCTGCTGAGAACTTTTCTCCAGGTTTGTCTTCCTGAGGGCTGAATTGGCTTCCTGGAGGGAGCACCTCTAGGCCTGAGGGATGTGGGCAGCTATTGGCTGATGACTGTAAAGACAACAATTTTTATATCAGAATGCTTTGCAAATGATAGCATGTTGTTTTAATCCCATTGAGCTGCTATAACAAAATCCCACAGACTGGGTAGCTTGTAAACAGCAGAACCTTATTTCTCACAGTTCCGGAAGCTGATGTCTAAGATCAGGGTGCCAGTATGGTTGGATGAGGGCCCTCTTCTGGGTTGCAGACTTCACACCATACCCTCACATGGCAGAAGGGGAAGGACTCTCTTTGGAGCTTCTTTTAAAAGTTACTAATCTCGTTCATGAGGGTTCCATACTCACGACTTCAGCCCCTCCCAAAAGCCCCACCTCCTAATGTCATGATCTTTGAGGGTTAGGATTTCAACATATGAATTTTGGTAGGGGCACAAACATGCAGACTGTAAATTTCTGTATCACAGAAATTTAGCCATTGTTAAATCATGTTTGCTTGAGCAACAAATGTTCCAAACAAGACATTTAGTTGGAGAATCAGTCTATAAAGGATGAGGGTCTAGTAGGTCAGAATCTGCAGGAAGCAGAACAGAGACTCAAGCCATGCACCTCTGCCTTTCAGGGTCTGACTCTGCTGTCCTGGATGAAATCCAAGGACTTTCAGTCTAACTTTCTGAGGGAGAAATGCAGGTGACTTTTTATGTCAAGTAATTGAATCCAACCTCAAAAGACTGAGAGTGGGTCCAAGTAGAAGGTCCCATCATCTTGGGTTGAGAAAGATCATTGTACCTGTTTCTGATTCTCGTTCTCAACTGGGATCAGTGCCTGTGTTGTATGTAGCAGGATTCTTTTTCTGTTAGGATGATGGGGGATTTAAAGGCATTGTTGGTTTACTTCCTTTTTTTTTTTAAATTTTTATTTATTTATTTATTTATTTGTTTATTTGACAGACAGAGATTACAAGTAGACAGAGAGGCAGGCAGAGAGAGAGAGAGAGGGAAGCAGGCTCCCTGCTGAGCAGAGAGCCTGATGCGGGACTCGATCCCAGGACTCTGGGATCATGACCTGAGCCGAAGGCAGCGGCTTAACCCACTGAGCCACCCAGGCGCCCCATACTTCCTTTTTTTTAAACATCTGCTTCCACCATTTTCCAGTGACATTATACTTGGAGTAATATACATCATAAATATTTTTCACATTAAATGTGTTCTTCAAGTGGATTAACTGTATTGTATAGACATCATCTACTTCTCTGGGGACAATTAGTGCTGACAAGGATTTTATGGAGTTTGTCTTTCTCACCTATGCATTCTCTGTCTCTCTCTGTCTCTCTCTCTCTCTAGTGTTTTTCTAATTCTTCTTGGCCCAGTTTTGAGTTTCTTTGGTCTCAGAAACCTCCGGTGCTTCATGTTTAGAGATGAATTTATCTTTTGTACTTCTCAAAGCTTTAGTGTTTAGTGGCTCACTTGCTTACGTGCGAGAGCTTTCTTAGGCATTTTATTATTTAATTCTTCTAAGTTTCAAAGATTTCTTAGAATCTGTTAAGCTGATAGTTTAATGTTCACATGGCACATTGCTAAGTTGCATTGTCTTGAGAGTAGGTTTTTGATGTTTGGCCCATTCTAATGGCAGCTTCTACCCCTTATCCATTGTGCTGGAATGTTTCTCGCGGCCACTGAGCCTGTGCTGTGAATAAAAGCATGGACTTTTTACTGTCGGGAGCACAGTGGCTCATGAGGCTTCACAAACTCCTTTACATTAGAGCATCTCACAAGGTTGTGCGGATCGCATCCTGCTCAAGCATGCTGGGCCAGGGGGCCAAGTGGGGGCTGACTGCCAACCTGGACTTCCCTAGCCAAGTCTTGCACCTGGTAACAAGGCTGCATCCCCAGGGGAGGGGCTTTATCCTGATATGCACAAAGGTGTCATATGGGCCAGCAGCTGGGCTGCTTTAATTTGGCTAGGTATCTTGAGAGGAGAAGGTGGAAAAAGAGGGGTGATATTTTTTGCGGGGGACTAAGATATGCTCACCCACCTGGAATCTTGCAGTTCTCCAAGATGAAGGATTAGAGGCCAAAAGAAATTGTTTAAAAGTTGTTAAAGAATCACTTGGCACTTGCTAGCATTTTACATGCCCAGAATGATTTATTATGTTCCCTCAGTTATTCTTTACTGAGTAGGGGACTTGCAGTCAGAGCTACCGATCTGATTTGAGCCTGTGGAGCTCCGGAAGTACCCTTGCCTGTCGAGTTCCACTCTCCCTAGACAATTGCTGCCCCCAAGTTATAGTCAAGCAGCCTAGCTCTATTAAGATAACCTTGTCCCCAGGGGCTCTGACAAGTCAGCCTCCATTTTCCACCCAGTTCGGTCAGTGCCCTGGGCAGCCCCACTTGGGAGTCGGGACTGCATTTTCTGGAAGTCAACAGTTTGATGACTTGGCAGCCTTCTTTGCCACACTGTTGTTGTATCTGAGAGCTGCAGGTACCTTAGGTTTTTTATTGTTTTCCTCATGTGAACCATAAATACCTGTCCTCTGTCTAGTATGCTGAAGGGCTAGTACAATTCCATTTAGCAAACATTTCTTGATGTTGCCCTTGGTTCAGAGATCTATGACTTGGACCTTATCTACATTGAACTGAATTTATCTGTTCTCTTGGGCACCTGTACTAATGTGGCCTAAAGCTTTCTGTACTCATTTTTGTATTAGTACCCCAGGGATGCCATAATAAAATACCACAGACTGTTTGGGCTTATTTCTCACAATTCTGGAGACTGGACGTCTCAGATCACAAGACTGGTTTCTGGTGAGGCCTCTCTCCTTTGCCTAGAGATGGCTGTCTTCTCTCTGCATCCTCACCTGGCTTTTTCCTCTGTGTGTGCGTCCCTGGAAACTCTTCCTTTTCTTGCAAGGACACCAGCTGGATTAGGGCCTCATCTTTCTGACCTCATTTAACTTTACTTAGAGGCTCCATCTCCAAATACGGTCACCTTCGGGGTTAGGACTTCAACCTGTGAATTTTGGGAAGACATAATTCACTCCATAGTAACCCACACTTACTAGACTTTCTGAACAAATCCAGTGGATAATAAAGCAACAACATTTTAGTGATATCTTTCCCGTTCATTTGGGCTGATGCAGTCATGTTAAAGACTTCATTTCTACCCTCAGAGAAACACTCCATTTAGCAGTAATTACACTTTGGATCCTGCCCCTTAGATGGCGTCCTAATTGTTATATCCCAAAGTCTAAGCCTCATCTTCGGAAACTGCTCCCCTATGTTAAATATAGTGAAATGCTTCCAGGCAATCTCATTTTGTCAAAATTAAATTGGTGTTTTCTGGACCGTATTTGTCCCATAAGTAGCATTCTCGAAGGGCTTGGCAGGCTTGGCCCCCAGCCTGTGCTTGCAGTAATCATGTTGATTTTTAATCAAGAGCCTTATTTTGGCAGCTTCTCTTTTTTGATCATCTGAAAAATACTTCTGGATGTTCTGGAGTTCAGATTCCTGAGATCTGGATCATGAAGAGGAGTTAGAGGCCTTAGTTACCTGGGGAAAAAAAGCACCCACCTGTGTATAACATTAATGAGCAGTTCTCGTAATGATGATCATGAAGAGGAGGATTTGATAACCCACCTTGAATCTCCCAGTATTTAGGGATCGTCAAGACTTATTTTCACGTCTTCCATCTGATAGTGAACAAATTCAACACTTAGATTTTGGGGTGGTGGGGGCAGTAAAAGTGATTTCCATGAGAAGAGAGTATTTTTTCCAGACTATCTTGAAATGCAGGTGCATGATAAAAAAAATGCAAATTCTTTGGGGATTAATCATGAAATGTTTCAGGGTTGTTATAAGGAAGCTTATCAGTATAATGAAATAAGGGCCGTTTTCTTGGTCATGAATTTTTTATTTGCACTATTTGATCAGTTGCTTGCTGGGCTAGATAGATAGTATCAGTGGGTGTCGGTGGTGGGTCTAGACACAGGATGGGAGGAGGCTTATTTCGCAAAGTCTGACCCGTTCTGGGCTGGAAACATTTGGCAAATAGCTAAAATCTACTGCTTATGCTCGAAATGAATAACTGAATGAGTAAATGAATGACTTCATTAATTCAGGCTGGACTGCTTCCCAATAATCCAAATTAGTGCTAATGGCAAAGACAGTGCTATATGTTCACTAAACTCCTGTTCTTTTTTCTCCTGGGCACATAGCTGGAATTGGGTATTATATTCTTTGATGTTGGTTAGAGCCACAGGATTGAATTCTGATCATTGGGGTTTGGTAGGAATAACATATGGCACCTTATTTATTTATTTATTTTTAAAGATTTTATTTATTTATCAGAGAGAGAGAGGGGGAGAGAGCGAGCACAGGCAGACAGAACGGCAGGCAGAGGCAGAGGGAGAAGCAGCTCCCTGCTGAGCAAGGAGCCCGATGCGGGACTCGATCCCAGGATGCTAGGATCATGACCTGAGCTGAAGGCAGCTGCTTAACCAACTGAGCCACCCAGGCGTCCCTATGGCACCTTATTTTTAAAAAAGATATTATTTACTTGTCAGAGAGAGTGAGAGGGAGCATAAACGGGGAGCAGCAGGCAGAGGGAGAAGCAGACTCCCCACTGAGCAGGGAGATTGATGCGGGACTTGACCCCAGGACCCTGGGATCATGACCTGATCCAAAGCTGAACCAACTGAGCCCCCCAGGCATCCTGACATACGGCACTTTAAATCCTGGCTCCTAAAAGTCCTCCTGCATGCCCCTTCACATTTTTCCTCTTAACTTATTCAATGACTGGTTGCAAAAAATACATGGGAAAGCTAGGGGATGGTGGAGACATAGATGGAAGGGTGCTGGGTCTTGGAAACACTGTGTGGAACAGAGCCCCTCATCAACTCACATGGGAGTGTAATGTGATTTGGTCAAGAAATAAATCTATATTATGTTTTAAGCCACCCAAATTTGATTTAGAGATTGTTATATTACCCTGTATTAATTACCAATAAAATTTCAGTTTGGTTTTGTTTCCCAGTGTTATTATGCTGAAAATATTTGACCCCAAAACACGTGAATGCTCACCAGTGCTGTATCTATGCTGATTTCTGCCCCTTTAAGAATATCCTCCTTTTGCTCTGCCTGTGGCTAGTGGAGTCACAGAGATGTGCTAACTTATAGGCCAGCTGAACATTTGTCAGAGACCTTGTTAAAGTCACGTGCACATTAAAGCGACAAATACATGCACAATGTTTTAGAGAGGTGAATAGTGCCAGGTGTTTATTCTGCCTCTGAAATCTTTAGGAGTCTGATGTTCTCTGATCACAGCCAAGTAGGTGAGAGCATCTACCTCTGGTGGCCAGTGCCCTCTGATTAAGGGAAGACAGGTACCAATTTGGACGCATGCTCTTAACTGTGAAAAATCCCATGGAGGAGATGTGTTTGCAGAGTCAAAGCTCCTGAGTTCCACATATGGCCATTATGTAATTTGTTTTAGGTCTTAAGTGAATGCTTATTTTTTAGGAATGTATTAATGAACTGCTTGCCTCTCGGGATTGTTTTAAAAGAAACCCAAGAAAAAGCAATTACCAAAGGGCATAAAGAGTGAGTTTATAATTTTTTGGGTGGCTCAGTCAGTTAAGTGTCTGACTCCTGATTTCGTCTCAGGTTGTGATCCCCCGGTGGTGATTGAGCCCTGGGTCGAGCTCCATGCTCAGTGTGCAGTCTGCTTCAGGTTCTCTCTCCCTTTCTCTCCTCCTCTATCCCTCTCCCGGCATGCTCTCTCTCTTTCAAAATAAATAAATAAAATCTTTTAAAAAAAAGATTTTTTTTTTTTTTTTTTGCCTTCCATCTCCCTTTGAGAGGTCATTTTATAACCTAGGTTCCCTTAGAGCTGTGTAGTCTCTTACGATTGCCTTAAATCTTATGTGACCACTAAAATTACTTACAATTAAATAAAATAAAGAATTTATTTCCTTAGTTACATTAGCTACATTTCATGCATGCAGTGGGCACGTGAGCGTAGTGGCCACCATGCTGGACAGCAGAGACAAAGAACATTTTTGTCATTGCTGAAAGTTCTATTAAATAGCAGTGGTACAGAGAGCTGGCTTTGATATTTTCATCTTTTCATGATGCATCCAAATTTTTAGATTTTCTCACTACTCATATATTTAAAAGCACTGTTGGAAAACCTGACAATAGGCCCAAATGGAGTCACTTATGCTAAACTCACATCTTTAAACCAAAACTTAATTACAGTTTCAGCTCTCTCAGAAATGGAACCTTAAACCAGTCAATCAGAAATCATCTGATCAGCCTTAGTTAAGTAATCTGCCTGATAAACATCCACCATTCCCTAAAGGAAAGGAACTTTGCAATAACTAATTGCCTTTTTTTGCCTACTACAACTCCCCTGTTTCTGTTTCTGCTCCCCTCTACTTATAAAATCTCTTGCCTTGTCTAGGTCTTCAGAGTTCCTTTCTGTCTGTTAGATTGGATGTTGCCCAATTCAAAAATTGCTTAATAAAGCCAGTAAGATCTTAAAGTTTACTTAGTTGATTTCTTTCTTTTCTTTCTTTCTTTCTTTTTTTTTTTACCAACACTGTGCTGTTTTGTGGTTGTTGTTGTGTTGTTTGTGTTTTATTTTTTGTTTTTATTTTTTTAAAGCACATGAGGCATTCTTAAGATTGTTGTAATTTAAATTCTAGGAAAGGTTTTGCAGCAAATAATAAAAGGACAATTTCTGAGTACATGTAAAGGGAAATTATGATAGTTAGGCACTATCAAGGATTCACTAAGTTAGGTTATGACAGATTCATTTCATTTTCTGCTATGACTGGCATAACAATCTAAACTTCATGAAGGGAAGAATTTTTGATCTTTCCTTTTCATTGCTGAGTTCTCAATATTTTCAATATGCTTGCAGCATAGAAGGTGTTCAGAAAAATAAAGTTGATGCAGTTCATTTCAATTTTATTAAAAGAGGAAGGTTCCCATGCTATCTTTTCTTTATTTTTTTAAGGTTTATTTATTTGAGAGAGAGAGAGAATGAAATAGAAAGCATGAGCAGGGGAGGGGGTGAAGGGAGAGGGGGAAGCAGACTCCCTGCTGAGCAGACACTTAACAGACTGAGTCCCCTATGCTATCTTTGAAGCAGTGGTTGCTGGTAATAAGACAGTTGGGTGACTTTCAAAGTAGTTAAATAACCATGATAAGCAGCTAATGAAGAGAACAGAGACTTGGAATCAAATATAGACCCACTTTCAATTCTAGGTTCATTCATTCAACCTGTGTGATCCCAGGCAGTCCTCTCACTTTTCTGAATCATCATTCCCTCATCTTCATAATACCTATATTGTAGGGTTGTCCTGAGTATCAAATATGGCAACATAAAAGGCTGGCATAAAAATAGTCTTGAAGGAGGTACCTAGGAAGATGTTCTCACTGAGTCTCCATTCTGACCTAGCCAATGTTTCTCTCTTCTTCAACAGCAAGAATATATGCTTTAATTTGTGGATGTCATAATCTGGTGTAAGAATCAGATTCAGAGGGACCTTAGTAGACTCAAAAGATAGTCTAAATCTAATCCTTTAAGATTCAGTAAGGAGGGATATGATGATTTGTATTGATTAATTCAAAGACAAACTGCGATGGTGGCAGACGGAGGACATGCGGCTTAACCAATGTTTGCAAACTTGGGGACTTCAGAAATGGTTAGTGTCACGTACCATGTGATGTGACTGCCAGAGTTCATTTGAGCAGTAGGAATAAGGCAGCCAGCATTGCACAAGGGTGCTCCTGAGAAGTTCAAAGTGCTAATGATGGGGCATTAGCCAGAGATTCGGATTTAATTGGTGTGGGATACAGCTTTGGCATTGGGATTTTTAACTTCTCCCACCCCACCCCCAGTGGTCCTGATGTGCAGCCAGGTTTGGGAACCCCTGGTCTAGGTTGAGGGAGGTCCTTGTTACTTCTGTTCACTCCAGATTTGCACAGTTTAACTGACAAGGGGAAAATGCGTGCTGCATGAACTTGTGAATGCCCCACATATTTCTGGAGTATATTCAGGGAATCATGCTGGGACAGTGGGCACACTGGCAATTGTATCATTTACGGGGGAGGGTTGTTTTCTTAGAGAACAATGGGAAGAGGTAACAGTCTTGGACATTGCTAGCTTGGTCTGTCTTTAGGAAGCTGGATTCAGTTCCTCTCCCTGGCATTCCAGAGGGTAGACAGGGACCCATTGAGTAGAAGCTTTCGGAGATAGATGTAGATTAGTGCTTGCTGACAGTGGTGCTTTCTAGAGATGGCAAGATTGCCAGATCCTGGAGATTGGCAGAGACCTCATAGATTTTATTGTGGATTTAAAGGCTGATTGGTTAGTTCAACTACCAGCACATTTTCTTTCACCCTTTACCTCACCTCCTATCCTCTGCCTCAGTCATGCTGTTCTCATCACAATTCTTAGATGTCTCCCCACTCCTTCCTCAAAGTGTTCTCCATCTCAGGATGGAGATGCCCTTCCTTCTTCCTGAAACACCTGTTCTCCACATGTCAGTACAATGTACTCTCACTCAGGTTTTTGTTCAAATCACGAGCCCTACCTTGACTTTTTATCCCCTTTCTTTTTTGTTTTTCTCTCTCACTGTCTGAGCACACATATTCTCTCTCTCTCTCTCTCTCACACACACACATGCACGTGTCCATGTATATATTTGTATGCTTTTCTCTAATAGACCATGAGCCTCACAGAGTCTAGGACTGCTGTCTGAAGTGTGCACTGACGTATCCCCAGTACCAGAATTGTGCTGGGCTTTCAGAGGTGCTCAAGAAATACTTGTTGAATAAATCTTCAGGATCATCTACTTCTGTAGGATCTCACCTATTGTATCTTGAATTTTCTGTTCTGGCCTAAATAAACGTCTTCTGAAGGAAGCCACCTAACTGGCATCTTTGAAGGATAAATTTAATAACATATGGATAGAATGACCACTTTCAAGCTGTTTTTTTTTCCCGTTTCTTTTCTCCCCCCGCCTCAAATGGGAATAGCATCTTCTGAAGACAAAACAGTTTATGGGCAACCATTGAATGAAATCCAATGTGGAAAGGAAATAACAAAACTTTACTTCAGTATAATTTGTTTCTTCTGAACCACTGTAGATATAGTAAAGGTCACTAATGCACAGGAAAGTTAGGTTTAATTTCTTTGATATATAAAAATTAGTGCTTTGTCATCAATTACAGATGCAGGAGGACAAATCACTGGGACATTAAGTTGTTCCTGCTACATAAATTACAAATCTTGTTACAAAAAAAGTAGTAGCATCATCCCTTGTTATTTTAAAAATGCCAACTCTGATAAACAGTCAGCCTTGGGCATATATTAAAATGCTTGAATTGTACAACAATAAATTCAGCCTTTTAAGATAACACCTCATTTTAATTTCATACATGATTAAATCTATCAATTCAAAGGTCTTTTAACATATAAGTTTTGAAATCATAATAGTACCCTTTAACTCCCTGTGGAAAGACTTAAACCTCTTTCTCCTTCTTTAATAACTTCCCTTTATTGACAGAAAATTTTAAGAAATCCCCCGTTACTTTGTTTTGTGTTCTTGTGTGTTTTTCTCAAGGAGAAGAGGAAATTAAATTGTGATCCTGAATTCCTTTCATTTTTAGAAGTGGATTTTTTTCCTTTAGTCTTTAGTCCAGAAGGAGGTTGAGAAAGCTTTGTGAATCAAATATTTTATCTCTATCATGGTGAGATAGTCTAAATTATTGTCCTATATCCAACAAAATCTTTATTCCTACATTCAGTAGAACAACTGAATTTTTTGTTCCTTATATAAATGGTGCCTCCTCACTGCCATCCAGGGTGATCGCTTCTCAACTCCCTTGTGACTTCAAGACCTCACTTTGCAACTGTGAATTCGAAGGGACCTAAGGTTGGGGCTGGCTGGGGTTCTCATGGCCCACCTAGCCCGGGGACCTAGCCCAGCTGGTCTTCTGTAAGCAGAGCAGCACTGTACCCTTCCCAGGAGGGAAACCTTTGCAGCCTTCTGTCCAGTTCACAGACCTTGGAGGCTTGAACAGCTGGACGTCTGTTCTCATTGAATCTCCTTTGAGAGGAAACTGTCAACAGATATTTATTGAGTACCTTCTGCATCTCAGATTCTGTGCTTAGGGCTGGAGGTACGATGGTGAGGGAAATGGTTTGTTCTAGAAAATACCTGACTTAAAGAACTAATGCAACATGTGCTTGTTACCTCTTTGAAATGAAGAAAAGCTGATCATCAACTCCTACAGAAAAAACTTCATATTCATGTATATGAATATATATATCAGTGTTTATCCAATGTTTACTTTTTCTTGCCCACCTCCTTCCTCCTCTCTCCTCTTCCTCCCTCCCCTTCATCCATTCATTCGTGCATCTGATTCTTATTAGCCAAGTGCCGTATTGCAGGTGTAAGAATTAGGAGCAAAGTCTTTAGAATCAAAAGAATCTGTATTTGAATCCTAAGCGCCATTTCCTAGTAATACTGGTTATCGCCACTACCATCATTACTGCTGTTCTTGTTTTCGCCATAGGTAGCAGTTACTTCTACTGCTTATATTTATTAGTCATTTACCATATCAGGCACTGAGGGATCTGCGTGCATTTTGCATTGAATCCTTATAACCATCCTATGATGTAGATAATATTATTGTCTCCTTCTTATGGCCGTGGAAGTGTGCCCTGAGATTTTATATAATAGGTCACATGGTAAGTAGAGGAACTGGGGCAAGCTTTGATTCAAACTTTCTGAGACTTGGTTTCATCTTTGTAAAAGGATGTACTAATTCCTGCTGAGGAAGCTGCTTGGGATGATTCAGTGAGGTGAACTGCTTGATGTTTGCAGCTGGGTCCTTGGCACATGGGAACATGATAAGTGCCCACTCTCTGTCTGGCTGATTCTGCCCCCTCCCCGCCCCTGCTAGCTATCTGACGTCCTTTTTTTTTTTTTTTTTAAGATTTTTATTTATTTATTTGACAGAGAGAGAGAGAAAGAGAGAGTGAGAGTGTGCACAGGCAGAGAGAGTGGCAGGCAGAGTGAGGAGAAGCAGAGAGCCCAACATGGGGCTCCATCTCAGGACTCTGAGATCATGACCTGAGCTGAAAGCAGACACTTAACCTACTGAGCCACCCAGTGGCCCCTAGCTATCTGTTTTTAGCTATTCAGTTTTTAAGACTGAATAATCTGCTTCCTTTCTCCTCTCTTCTTAGCTATTTCCTAACCCCCTCAAGTTTGGGACTTTGTTCTTTTCCTCATCCTAGAAAACCCAGTGATGCCTGAAGGATGGGGAACTCAGGAAATGTTTCTGAGTGATCCTGGGGTAGATGCAGCATGGGCACGGCTGCAGATCTCTGGGTTTGTAGATGTGAGACCTCTGCCTGATGCTTTTTCCTAAGCTCTCTTTGTAGCTGAGCAGGTGCTGGGGGCCAAGTGGGTCTTATAGGGCAGTCTCCCCCCCATGCACAGGAATACACTCTCTAAAAGCACCACCTGGGGATTTTCCTGGTGATGAGGGGCTCTGAACTGTGACAGGGAGGTTGGGCTTTGACCACATGTTGCTAAGTGTGTCTCGTAAGTGGCCCAAGGCAGCTGCAGGATTGGATCTGGAGACTGTGTCATAGGACTTGGCATTATTTGTTAATTTTCAGTTTTTTTTTTTTTTCTGTAACTGAATACAACTCTGTGATAATAAATGACCCATTTGACACATAGACTTTGCCTCCTGTAAACCAGGTAGAATTGTCGTTTTAAGAATGTTGGGGTTGGAAGTTTGGATTTCTAGAGACCTGGAGAATGATTCTGGATCTTGCTCTGGAATCCTGAGTGGGTGTATGTCCCAGCCCTGAACCATTCCTCTGAGTCATGAAGGCTGATATAGAGAAAGCATCTATTAGTGAATGAAGAGGAAGCTTATTACTGTTATTAGCAAACACCATTTTCCCTTGAAATTCTATAATGGCAAACTCTGCAAGAGTAGAAACTTTTATTTGCCCAATTCTTTTTACTACAGTTTTCTCTTCATTTTTGAGTGTTCATTGGTTTACACTTCATAAAAACTTGCTTAATCTGGTAGATGTTGTCAGAAATTTAAGGACAGGGTAAGACTTTTCAAATTTTTGCCGTGAAACTCAGTGGCATGATTATAGATAATTTCTTTCTTTCTTTCTTTCTTAAAAGATTTTAATTTATTTATTTGACAAAGAGATAGCGAGAGAAGGAATACAAACAGGGGGAGTGGGAGAGGGGAAAGCAGGCTCCCCATTGAGCAGGGAGCCCCATGCAAGGCTTGATCCCAATACCCTGGTATCATGACCTAAGCAGAAGGCAGACACTTAATGAATGGGCCACCCAGGTGCCCCTATAGATAATTTCTTGAAGATCTATCCTAACTTGATATTTTTGGGGAGATGTTAGAGACAGAAAAGAATGAGTGTTGAGGTTATACACATGACATAAGTAAATTTTCATTATTTATATCTGTTCTTTAAATCCATGCATTTTACCCAGAATAGAAGTATTTTAGGAGTTTGGTTCATGTGTAAGGTATCTCATGACTTAATTGAGTCATTCATTCCATTTAGTTAATATTTGCATCTTATTATATGCTAGGGCTACTGAGGCCTTTGTAGATCTTATGATCTTTTGGCATAATATAAACAAGTAATCAGATCATTATAATATAGGGCCAAGCACTGTGGGAGCACACAAGGCAGTCACCTAAATGACTTGGTGAGGGGGTTGGGAAGGACTGCCTTCTGGATGAAGTAGGATGTAACCCAGATCCTGGGGGAGCAGTGAGTGTTAACCTGGCAAAGCTGTTGGGGTGGGGTGGAGTAGGGGGATCGAACCAAGGAACTAGCTCGTCAGGTGCCAGGACCTGGGAATAAGCCATAGTGTTGTTGGGATCTTCTTCTTCTCAGACATATTTGCAAGAGCAAGAAATTCAGATTGTTCTTGACTGTGACATTTGTGGTTTGAAAAATCTTGCAAAAGCTGCCTGGCAAACACCGTCCCAGTCTTGATAGGTGTATTCTCTGATAGGTCCAAAGGTAGCACTTGTCACACAGGCAGTCCTCTGCCCTTAGTTGAGGCCCAGACATGTTGAGCAGTTGCTTCCCACCCAAGCCAGGTTGGCGTTGGAGTGATGGGTATAGGTTGGTGCAGCCTGGGATGGGGATGCTCCTGGAGATGAGGTGGGAAGCCTTTGTAAATCAAAGTTGCCAGGACTGCTTCTGTGGGGAAGAAAGAAGTAATTTTGAGATGCAGGAATAAGTGTCAAGAATCTCTTGAGTTCTGGAACCCTCAGTGAAAAGAACTATTAGAGGCACATGGATCATAGTCGTGGGCATATTTTGATTCATTTCCCAAGAAACCTTCAAAGTACAAAGTCATATTATATCATAAAATTGTGATCCATGGTGCAAAGAGCCCCAGACTCAGGACAACTCAGAGGGGTGGGTTCTAGTTCCAACCACGTATCATAGGATCAATGATTTTCCTAACCTGCAGTGAAGCTGTTATTGTCACGTGTTACCACCCTGACATGGATTTGGCTGCAGCAAGGGCAGCCATTGACTCCTGGGTACCTTCCAATACAATAGAAGCAACTCTGGCTCTCACCCATCTTCAGCTTCTCGCTGGGCTTCACAGCTTCCACCTTCCAGGGCTCCCTGGGAATGTGTTTTGTCAAAAGTCCTTCAGATTGCCTTCCATCCATCATTCCGAGTCATAGTTTCTTGCCTAAGTGATTCAGCAACAAGGATCTGGGACCCCGTTTTTGCCTGCCCTCCCTCTTTTGTTTCATTTCATGTGCTCAGCAATTCCAAACAGAAGAGGAAGAAAGTGTCATATGCATTTCTAGTCAGACTTAAATGCAAACTTTGGAGAGAAGGGCTTTGTTTTTGTTTGTTCCCTATAATGAATGGTAGAATTTTTTTTTCCACTTAATTTATCTTAGGGTTAGAAATTATTTGTATAAGTTATTAATATAAAAATCTTCCAGCTCAAGAAATATCACGGCTATTTCACACTCCCTGCAAATTTTATTATTCAGCTCTTTGTGTAAACTTTGTGTTGAAAGAATGAACTTGTCTTTTTGGCTCTTTGGTGTGAGTGATGGAGAAGGGAATGAGTGCACTGTTGCTGGGTGGCCACCCTCTTGAAGAGGAGGGTTCTGAACTTTTTTTTTTTTTTTTAATTTATTTTTTCTCCCTCATTTCTGGCCTCAGTGAAAGCCCTTTCTCTAAGTGTTAGAAATTAGATATTTGGAATGTCCCTTTGGAAGTATCCAGGCTAGCACAGAACTTATATAAACCCCTGCAAGATAAACTACTATCTTGCAGTTGATCAATACAGTTAGGAACCTATGCCCTGGTGTAATCTGGAACATTGTAGCAGCCTCTGTTGTCCTGACACTACTAATTCACATTTCTGATTATTGACGCCAGGATGCTTTTGTTTCTTCAAAACAATTTGGTTATGTAAACTTTCTCCCTCCTATCTCTCTAGCTTTCAGAATTCTTAAAACTGGGTCCACAAATTGCAGTCAGGAAACTGATGAATTCTGAATCTGTATGCAAGATTTTATGTGTAGAAAATCCAGAGTTTTGGATGGAGTCCAAGATATCTTTGATCTAGAATCACATCTAGACATCTAGAATGTCTTAACTCTTTAATGAGGAGCGCACCTGCCCCACTTTACGTGCAGCCTCCAGCCATATGACGCTTCCTTACATTGAACTAGTCAACATTTTCTGACTACTATTTTTCCCCATACCTCCCTTCTTTTGATTCTGATAGTCGTTCTGCTTGTGAGGTTGCTTTCCTCATCTTTGGCTTTGCCTGACGAACTTCTCTTTTACCCTCAAGATTTTACTCCAGGGCCACCTGCTCTGGAGAGATCGTATTTCCTTTGCCAGGAACAAAGGAACATCTCTTTGCCTCCTTCTTAACACTCTAAATTTGAGGACAAGAAATGTGTTCTTTTCATCCATATATTGTCAGCAGACAGTGGTGGCCTGAGGTAAATTCTCATTGAATATTTGTTGAACAAATAGGAAGTCATAGTTTGTCTTTGGGTGGAATTAAGACAGACTGACAAAGCCTCAGTCCTGGGATCAGCTTTGCCTTCCTGCAGGTGATGGCTTATGTGATCGGAACATCAAGTTTCCTGTTTCCTGGATGTGTAATCTTGGTCTCCTATATTAAATAACAATATACTGATTCTCTGTTCATCACAAACAGGTTATAATGGATTCTTTTATGTTTTATGAAACAAAAGATTTCTGGTGGAAGAGATTGATTTTGATACTTACAAGCTTCTCACTCAATCTCTAAGGGGAACAAAGGGGCCTAGGTGGGTGGAAAGATTTCTTCTAAATCAGCCTGCTAAAAAGTTCTACATGATGTGATTGCCTTTATCTCATCTTAAAGTGCACTGTTGCTCACGCAGTGACTTTGGATGGTGTGTATGCGAATCCCTTATGTAAAAAGAGAGATCTGGTCTGGTGCTACAGTCCCCTGGAGATTTCATTCATACTCTGGGCATCTGACAACAGCAGAGAATAAAGGAGGTCAGCATGCTTCTCTTCATTTTTTTTTTTTAAATTTATTTTTTATTTATTTTCAGCATAACAATATTCATTATTTTTTTACCACACCCAGTGCTCCATGCAATCTATGCCCTCTATAATACCCACCACCTGGTACCCCAACCCTCACCCCGCCTGCCACTTCAAACCCCTCAGACTGTTTTTTAGAGTCCATCATCTCTCATGGTTCACCTCCCCTTCCAATTTCCCCCAACTCCCTTCTCCTCTCTAACTCCCCATGTCCTCCATGCTATTTGTTATGCTCCACAAAGAAATGAAACCATATGATAATTGACTCTCTCTGCTTGACTGATTTCACTTAGCATAATCTCTTCCAGTCCCGTCCATGTTGCTACAAAAGTTGGGTACTCGTCCTTTCTGATGGAGGCATAATACTCCACAGTGTATATGGACCACATCTTCCTTATCCATTCATCCGTTGAAGGGCATCTTGGTTCTTTCCACAGTTTGGTGACCGTGGCCATTGCTGCTATAAACATTGGGGTACAGATGGCCCTTCTTTTCACTACATCTGTATCTTTGGGGTAAATACCCAGGAGTGCAATTGCAGGGTCATAGGGAAGCTCTATTTTTAATTTCTTGAGGAATCTCCACACTGTTCTCCAAAGAGGCTGCACCAACTTGCATTCCCACCCACAGTGGAAGAGGGTTCCCCTTTCCCCACATCTCCTCCAACACATTTTGTTTCCTGTCTTGTTAATTTTGGCCATTCTAACTGGTGTAAGGTGATATCTCAATGTGGTTTTAATTTGAATCTCCCTGAGGGCTAGTGATGATGAACATTTTTTCATGTGTCTGATAGCCATTTGTAGGTCTTCATTGGAGAAGTGTCTGTCCATATCTTCTGCCCATTTTTTGATATGATTGTCTGTTTTGTGTGTGTTGAGTTTGAGGAATTCATTATAGATCCTGGATATCAACCTTTTGTCTGTACTGTCATTTGCAAATATCTTCTCCTATTCCGTGGGTTGCCTCTTTGTTTTTTTTAACTGTTTCCTTTGCTGTGCAGAAGCTTTTGATTTTGATGAAGTCCCAAAAGTTTATTTTCGCTTTTATTTCCTTTGCCTTTGGAGACATATCTTGAAAGAAGTTGCTGTGGCTGATATCGAAGAGTTTACTGCCTATGTTCTCCTTTAGGATTCTGATGGATTCCTGTCTCATGTTGAGGTCTTTTATCCATTTTGAGTTTATCTTTGTGTGCAGTGTAAGAGAATGGTCGAGTTTCATTCTTCTACATATAGCTGCCCAGTTTTCCCATCACCATTTATTGAAGAGACTGTCTTTTTTCCAGTATATTTTTTCCTGTTTTGTCGAAGATTATTTGCCCATAGAGTTGAGGGTCCATATCTGGGCTCTCTACTCTGTTCCACTGGTCTATGTGTCTGTTTTTATGCCAGTACCATGCTGTCTTGGTGACCACAGCTTTGTAATAAAGCTTGAAATCAGGTAACGTGATGCTCCCAGTTTTATTTTTGTTTTTCAACATTTCCTTAGCGATTTGGGATCTCTTCTGGTTCCATAAAATTTTTTGGATTATTTGCTCCAGTTCTTTGAAGAATACTGGTGGAATTTTTATCAGAATGACATTAAAAGCATAGATTGCTCTAGGCAGTATAGACATTTTAACAATATTTATTCTTCCGATCCAAGAGCATGGAATGGTCTTCCATCTTTTTATGTCTTCTTCAGTTTCTTTCATGAGTGTTCTGTAGTTCCTCAAGTACAGATCCTTTACCTCTTTGGTTAGGTTTATTCCCAGGTATCTTATGGTTCTTGGTGCTATAGTAATGGAATCGATTCTCTAATTTCCCTTTCTGTATTTTCATTGTTAGTGTATAAGAAAGCCACTGATTTCTGTACATTGACTTAATAGCCTGCCACGTTGCTGAATTGCTGTATGAGTTCTAGTAGTTTGGGGGTGGAGTCTTTTTTTGTGTTTTCCATATAAAGAATCATGGATAGCTTTTATTTCTCTTTGCTGTCTGATTGCTTGTTGCTAGGACTTCTAATACTATGTTGAACAAGAGTGGTGAGAGTGGGCATCCTTGTCGTGTTCCTGATCTCAACAGGAAGGCTGCAAGCTTTTTCCCATTGAGGATGATATTTGCTGTGGGTCTTTCATAGATAGATTTTTATGAAGTTCAGGAATGTTCCCTCTATCCCTATACTTTGAAGCGTTTTAATCAGGAACAGATGCTGGATTTTGTCAAATGCTTTTTCTGCATCCATTGAGAGGACCATGTGGTTCTTCTCTCTTCTCATATTAATTTGTTCTATCACATTGATTGATTTGCGAATGTTGAACCATCCTTGTAGCACAGGGATGAATCCCACCTGGTCATGGTGGATAATCTTTTTAATGTGCTGTTGGATCCTGTTTGCTAGGATCTTGTTGAGAAACTTAGCATCCATATTCATCAGTGATATTGGTCTGAAATTCTCCTTTTTGGTAGGGTCTTTGCCTGGTTTGGGGATCAGGGTAATGCTGGCTTCATAGAAAGAGTCTGGAAGTTTTCCTTCTCAGCATGCTTCTCTTCAGACTGCATAGATGTCTACCTGGCATTATAATTCTAGGAGCTACCTTGACAGAGGGTGGCCTCCTGTTTTGTACATGAGGAACTTGGACTGAGCAGCATCTACTAGAAGGATTCTTGTGATGCTCTTCAGAAGCCTTCTTTTATTTTGCATCTACTGAGAAACAGAGCGCTGACTTGCTAACCCATGAGGCAAAGACTTTCTTATTTCACAATGTATTTAATGCAATCCAAGTCTACTCTGCCTAAAGAATTTAAAGGACTTCTGAGTTTGCTGAAATGGGATTTAATCTGATATTTGAATCGTATCCCTTCATTCCAAACAACAGTCCCACCCCTTACCACCCCAGTCCCCGTGCCTATACACAGATGCCAGAAATTTCCCGATTAGAAACTCACTGCTTTAACTTAAGGCTTGGTCCCTTGAGAAGAAAGCATTATGTTTTTAAGTGATCTGTGTTGAGTCTAAATGAGTCTATCAGAGGTTCCTTTCCTGAGATGAACCACTGATGGAGGCAAGAGGGCTGGTACAGACATCAGGGGAAAAACAGGCCCATTAAAGAAGGAAAAGAATACCTGCGCGCGCGCTCTCTCTCTCTCTCTCTCTCTCTCACACACACACACACACACACACACACACACATACCCCAATAGCATTTAAGGCTGCCAAAGATAGTACTGCCTAGGTCATTCTTCTTCTTCTTTTTTTTAAAATAAGGATTTTATTTATTAATCTGAGAGAGAAAGAAAAAGAGAAAGCGTAAGTTGGAGGGAGGGCACAGGGAGAGGGTAAAAGGGAGAGGAAGAAGCAGACTTCTAGTTTAGCAGGGAGCCTGATATGGGATTTGATCCCAGGACCCTATGATCACTACCTGAGCTGAAGGTAGACACTCAACTGACTGAGCCACCCAGGTGCCCTGCCTGTGTCACTAGGTTTAGAGAACTTAGTTAATGCACTCTCATTTGGTGAGGATAGAATATTCTTGGATAATACCTTGTGGAAAAGTGGGGTAGATAGTTCGCTAATAAGTTTCATGTATCCATGAATTGTACAAAGGAAAGAAATTGATGACGGACTGGGATGAGAGGGGGAATGAGTGTTGTATGGGAACCAAAGATTTAAGATTTAAAAGGAGCTGTTCTGTGTTAAGAGGCACTTTCTCTTCCCTTGTGCATCTTACTCGCTTGCCTCATCCAATTCTGCTCCGCCCACCCACACACCAGTCACCCAAAATACTCACGAGTGTTTTCCTTGAACATTATTTTTGTATTTAATCCTCATGAAGGTTAATAAAGTCTTCTCTCTGTATGTGGTGTGAAAGCATAACCAATGACTATATTGGTGCAAATATATTATGGCTGCTTTGACATTTATGTTTTCAGCCCTGATAGATGAATGATTCCAATGAAAGTAAATCAATTGCACCCAGACTGTGGGTATAAAACACAACGCTCTGGGTTTTCTTTTTGTCTGGCAGATAGTGGAGGGTGAGGAATATTGAAATTTGACTTAATACTCTGTGTTTCTTCTGAAAAAGAGAATTCATTTTGTTTTGTTTGCTAAAGTATATCTTTGATCAATGTTTGGCCTGGCTCTTAGGGATAACCCAGGGCCAATTTACTTTCAAGGGAACCTAGGTGGTTTTTCTTGGTCTAGTTGGAGTGACTTCTTTTTTCTTCTAGAGGGTTGCCTTCAATTAGAAGTAATTACAAATATGGTTATGAAGCATCTCATTAGCATCAACAAATGGAATTTTACTGGAATCCCAATAATTGGAAATACCAGAGAACAATTCCAGTTCCAGGATTGGGCTTAACTGACTTTTGTGATTAAAAAAGAGAACTATTTCTTCTTCATGTAGAAATATAGGTGTTTGTGTTTCTTTTTCCAAAAGTGATTTGAGTTTACAGTGAATTCAAAACCCAGCGCAACTGGAAATATCAGTTGGAAACTGGAAATGACAGGTATATTCAGGAAGTGTATCCCTGTTTTCTTTTAAGTCTGCACCCTGGAATGCCCTTCATTACTTTGCCTCCTTCCTCAACAATCAATCAAAAACGGATGCTGGTTGTAAACTTCCAGTATGGTTCTGGTGCCCAGGCTGACTGTCAGCCTTCCCAGGTCCTTCCTGGAAGAAGTAATTGCCTTCTCAATTGGGATGCCTAAGAACTTCAAGATCAATCTCTCCTCTGGCGTTTATCACATAGTATTAAAACTGTTAGTCTGTTTGTTTGTCCAGCTTAATTTCTTACCAGACAGTGAAGTCCTTGAGGGCAAGGTCTATATTTACCCATCTTTGTATTTTTTTTTTTTTTAAGATTTTATTTATTTTTTTGAGACAGAGAGAGAGCAAGCAGAAGAGGGAGAACACAAGCAGGGGGAGTGCAGAGGGAGAGGCAGAGCAGGGAGCCCAACTCTGGGCTCCATCTCAGGACCCTGGGATCATGATTTGAGCCAAGGTGAACACCCAAGCGACTGAGCCACCTAGGGGCCCCTACTCATCTTTATATCTTTATCACCAACTTGGTATCTAGCACAGAGATAGTAAATATTTGCCAAATGATTTAAAATTGTAAAGGATATTTGTATTTTTTGTTCTAAATAAATGCAAATGTGTCATTGTGTCATGAAGATACCAGTATTTAAATCACATTCACTGGAAAGTAGTTTAGCATCAGTTTAGTGTGTTAGCCTCATATTGACTGGGTGGGTTTCTGCTGATATTTTTAAAATCTCTAGGGAAGAACATTTCAAAACTTCCCTGTTACTCTTTTCCAAAGTTCAATTACAGTAGTAATCATCATCTACAAACGGTAGGGTAAATACCCGAATAACTAGGCTCTCTGTAGTTGTTATTTGCTCTCATGTGACCAGATAGTGTATATCCAAAGTGTGGCGACAGATCTGCCGCCATGACTCTATGGAAACCTTGGAAAATCTTGTGCTGAACTCCTTTGTAAGGGCTATGGTTTCTAGAACCTGTGTTCAGGGGGAAAATATCTAAAACCTGCAAGTACTCATTTGTGGAACATTTAATTTCATTACTTCGTTAACAAAGTGTGTATCTGGAGGTAAACACCAATCAGCCACAATTATGCTTCAGGCCCAAGAGAATTGAGGTTAGGATGTCAAGGCAAAAAGATGCCTATTGTAGCAAAATGCATTTGCTCTAAATGAGGATAGATTTTCCACCCCCTGTTGAAACGTTGGAAATAGACCATGGCACAGAGACCATAGGCATAGTTTGCCTACCACTTAAGAATTTTTAAGAACATTAGAGTTCGGGAATACCAAATTTTAAGCAAAATCTTGTGGTTTCAGTAATCCTATGAATCAAATCGTGACTGCTGCAGGAAAAGGCTTTCCAATTAAAGTAGATCTTCCTCTCAGACACTTATTCTCAGTTCTCATTCTTCTCTGTCTTGCATTAACTGGGGATGTTTACAGCCCAAATCCGATTGTTTTCCTTAAACATTTGTATTAACCATGTGAGTTCATAGGTGACCCGGGAAGGAAAGGTCAGTTTTGAGCGAATGCAAATGAAGCCTCCTTTCTGATTCATTTCTGCTCTACTTCACGTTCAAATAAATCCACCCCATTTCCTTGTCTCTTTTCTGCTCTGGGTCAGATTGTGGCAGCCTTTTAAAACTCTGCAGGAAGCAGGTCTCAGAACTCTAGAGGAACAATTATGTCAGTCTTGCAAATTATTTTTTAATTATCCATTCCTCAGACATCTCACTTAGTTTACTTCCAGGAAAAATGTTATCTCTGTAAATGAGATGTGCCTTCTATTGTAAGAAAATATAAAATGTGTAACTCCTTTTGTTTTCTCCGAGAGTACATTTAGATTCAAATTGTTTGCTGTATATTCATTTGTAAGTTTGAAATGAAGCAACATAAAGAAGGGGATCTGCCTGGAGAAGCTCACACCGGTCGGAGAGAGAGAGCTCTGTATGCTGATGATCATTCTGAGATGATAAATGTTGAATAGACATCTGGACAGTTAATAAGGCAGCCTGTGGAAGGGAGCTGCCTTCAAATAGGCTTTATCAGATTTAAATTAGACTCACCAGGATAATGTCTAATGTGCTTGCTCTGGTTTCATTTAGGACCGAGAGACTGAATATACAAACAGACAATGTGCCAGACCATATATAAAAGTGGAACTCTGACCAATGACCCGTAGACGTCTGCCTAGGAAATTAACCCCATCTATAATAAATAGCCCAGGTAACCAACTACCTGCTGTAATTTAGACTTTTGGAAGTCAGACTGCTATCTCTAGTAACAATCCAAGATGCTAAACCACAACTTCTGTAATAATCGGCCTCAAACAGCCAGGGATTGATTAATGATTGACAGTTTCCCTAATTCTTGTTTCTGTTTCCAACTTAGGACCAACAAGAGGAAGCCAAATATGTTCTCGTAGACAGTCCCATAGGATACCTCATCTCTTCTCTAGTTCATCTACCTCCAGTTTTCCCCAAAGCCTTGCCCTTTTTCCCCTAAGAAGTTTTTCCACTCCTCTGCTTGCCTTTGATTCTCTACCAAAATATAAGCAACAGTGTCTGACTCCCTTGCTGTAGTAAGCTCTGAATAACTAGCCTAGGCTTATTCTCATTTGGTTGGTTTTTGCTTATTTCCCCGGGGTCTTGTTGGGCAAGGGATGATATTATCCAGGAGCATTTTTTAATCTTTGCAAATGGGTGATTCCATGTGACTGTTGCTCCTTTGGTGCATTAGAATTTCCTAGCTCTGAGGGGGCTGGGGCTGGCCTGAGAGAGATGTGTCATGGCCCCCAGTTGCCTTTCCATGTGTGGAAAGGGCAGAGTAGTAAAGCACATTACTAAATGTCAACGCATGCATTACCTTATGATGGTGCACCCCAGTCTCATGGCACCAAGTAGGGAGGAGCAGAGGGCTTCTTTGTCACAGAGATCAATGGCCAATGGCTTTTTTTTTTAATCTTAGAATATAAAGGAAAGCATTTTCAAATATTATCCTCAAAAGACTTGGAAGTAGGAAATCTGACCTTTGCAGGTCACCAAAGGGCTAATAGTTGCTTATAGATGAGTTGGCTTAGAAGCTTCAACTTCCTCATCCTCTTGTTTGTACTGATAATAGGACCCAATATAACAAGACCAAGAAATAAAAGCAAGTTTTTTTTTTCTAATGAAAATTCAATGACATTTCAGCAGTGACCTCCCCTCAAATCTTAAATAGCTCATGTGATTACTAAGATGAGAAGCTGGAAAATTGCCTAAGAATGGTTTGAAATCATATCACACCTTCTTTTATGATGACATTTGGTTTCTTCTGCATTGAGTTCATTATCTGTGTTCACTCTGTTATTACTGTATTTAAAAATTGCAGTTATGAAGCTTTCATAAAATGAAGCAAAAGAAAGATGCAAAAATGTTTAAGCATTGTTCATAGTGAAAGATCTACATTATTTAAAAATTATCTTATTTTTATTAGTTGAGCTTTTAGTAGGAACTTATGGCAATATACTGGAGTCTGAGCATTTTTCAAAATAACTCAATTTTATGCAATTATGATTAGGTAAACCTAATGAATTATATCAGTTTGTTAAAAAAAAACGTGAGATGAGCATTATTAAATATATTTTAATTTTGGTTTGCCTTTTTCTGTGTTATAGCATGTGTCATGATTTCCTTCCTGTTTAGCGCTGAATAATATTCCATTGTATGTATATGCTATTTTTTTATTTGTCTATTTATCTGTCAAGTGTTTGGGTAGCTTTCAGCTTTTGGCTATTGTGAATAATGCTGCAATGAGTGTGAATGTGCAAATATCCTTTCAAGACCCTGCTTTCAGTTCTTTTAGGTATATACCCAAAAGTGATATTGCTGAATTATACAGTAATTCTGTTTTTAAAGTGGTTGTTGTTTTAAGTTATTAATGATTAGATAGTTTGTTATGTAATGACAGCAGAAACAACTAATCGAATTTTGGCAAACACGTAAAGGTAGGTACTATCATCATTCTCATTTCGTAAGAGAGAAACTAGCTTATCCAAGGGTTATATGGTTTGTACAGGACAGGACCAGGCTTTGATCTCTGGAGGTCTGGCATCAGAATCCAGCTTTTTAGCACAATATAGTGCTTTACAAAAAAGTATGTTCAGAATTGTTTTATTTATAGTGATCTACACTGGACACAGAGAAGCATTAGTAACCAGCAACATTGAAAAAATGACTATCTATGACTAATGTAGTTCAAGGAAGTGTGCTTTCCTAAAGGTGACAGTATTTATCCATCATACGGTAGGATCTTAGTCTGTTAGGGCTGCTATAACAAAATATGACAGCTAGGGTGGCTTATAAATAACAATTTATTTCTTACAATTCTGGGGACTGAGAAGTCCAGTATCAAAGTGCTAGCATGGTGTTCGGGTGAAGCCTTCCTGGTTCACAGCAGATGCTTTCTTACTATGTCTTCGCATGGTGGGAGGGGGTAAGGAATTTCTCTGAAATCTCTTTTCTAAGGGCAATCATCCCATTCAGGAGGGCTTTGCTCTTCGGACCTAATTACTTCCCAAAGGCTCCACCTTCTAATATCATCATGTTGGACACTAGGATTTCAACCCATGAATTTTGAGGGGGACACAAACATTGATCAAATAGCACATGGCCTCTGGGCTCGTTTCTGTGTTGTCCGCAGGGCTTAACCTAGTGGGGGTGGGAATAGTACTGGGACCAACAGAGACCATTCATACTATTTGGTGGCTCTTGGGTGCAGCCGAGCAAGTTGGGCCAGAACCAAGGGACTTGCCTGAGAGGGGCATGAATGCGCTCTGAATTCCAGGCCACATTCCACTCAGGTAGAATGAAACCTGTGCCTTGGTCATCTTGGCCAAAGGAAGAAGGGCCCTTGATACAGTTGGCCCTCCCAGAGGGGGATACTTGGAACAGTTCATCTGACCAGAGGACTTCTTTTTCTAAGATCCTCTGTCCTGCTTCAAATCCCTCTTACCTAGGATAGTAGGGCTGTAGCTGAAATATGAATAACTTGCTTCCAGTTCCCTCTCTCTCGAATATCAAGTTCCTGTCTCCCGGTATAGGATGACTGTTGTATCTCTTCCACTGGGGTAATCTGTGTCTTAGAAGCAGCCAGATAAGGCTATGGTTGAGTAATGATGAACTCTTATCTTGAGTATTTTTGCAGGGCCTTTGTGGTTTACAGGAACTAGCCAAGTAGGGATAGACCTAGGTGAAAGTTTTGTCAGTATGAAATCCAGAAGGATATCTCTACTTTGGAACTTAAAGCCTTAGGCTTTGGAACCAGAGCAATTTCTGGTTTTACCACTTAGGAACCATGTGATTTTGGGCAGTGCCCTTAGCCTTGCCAAGACTCTGAGACATAGGCACATGAAAAGGTGCCTATCTCAAAGGACTGTTGGATGATCAGAACAGAGTCTCTAAATGGACCAGGATAGTGCCAACTTTGTAATAGATACTCAGTTCATGTTTACTGCTGCAACACTATACCCATCCTTCCTTATTTGTTCCTTCCTTGACCTCCTCCAAAATCCCTTTCTAATAATAATACCGATATTAGAACTATTAGAACTAAAACCACTACTAGTACCAATAATTCATAGGATGTTGGCATTGGCAGAGTCCAGTTTACTTAGATTTGGTGGTAATATGATTAAAATTAAGAGAGTTATGAATAAAGACTGACTTTTGATTCCAAAAATTTACCTGCATAGGTATAGGATGCATGAGACATGGATTAGCAACAACATTATAAAAAAGATTTAAACATTTTAGTTGAGAATAATCTAACTTCCATTTGCCAAAGGAAGCACACAGGCCAGCCCCAAAGTGGGGACTGATGAAGGGCATCCGACAAATGTAAGCCAAGATAAGGCCTGAATGTGTATGTCTTTGTAAGAGAGTAAAGAATTGTGACCTCTGATTTAATCTACCACAAGTCGCATGAGCTGGTATGGAGGAACAGTGGTTTGGGACATTTATCTGTTCTAAATGGGCAGTGGCCATACTGGACGTGTTAGTGCCAGTGTGGAGCCAATTATTAAAGATTTTGAGTATCTCTCCTTGCTGCCAAGCATTGTGGTAAGGGCTTCATCTTCAGTATATAATTTATTCTTCAACAAGGTCCCTATATGGCATGCATTTATCAATGGGGGGGTGATTTAGTTATGGCTATTAGAACAAATTACCACAGACTGATTAGGTTATATGACAAACATTTATTTCTCACCATTTTGGAGCCCAAGAAGTCCAATGTCATGGTAGGGATCTTTGAGTCCAAGTCTCGGATCTGGTGCCTGGTGAAACCCTTTTCCTCAACCTGGTTGAGATATCCCTGAGGGTTAAGAGCTCCTCCCTTCCTCTTGTTGTAAGAACACTAATCCCATCATTAGGGATCCACCCTCACACCCTGATTATCTCCCACTGGGCCCCACCTTCAAATACCATCATATAGGGTTTCAATTTTGGGGGGGATACATTTATTCTAAGCAGGGCAGTATCTCCACCAAGGGCAAAAAGGAACAAATAATCTTACTTCGTTTATGTGTAAAGCACAGACGTACATAACAATCTATAAACATATGCAGTATATCTGTGGTATTATGTTCAACGGGAGGCAATAAAAAAAGATATCTAAAAGGCTTCTTGGGGGTGGCAATAATTTTTTAAAAAGCCTAAGTACTGCCATCTGGTGTTATTTTTATTAAATCAATGTTTAAGTGTCAGTTGAGAGGTTAAATAATTTGCCTAAGAACATGAAATGAGTAGGGGGAAGGCCCTGACTCATACTCTCTGTGATGCAAAACCATGCCTTATTTCCTCACTACAGTGCCCTGCCTCCTGGCAGCGTGTTCTCTGGGTGGGGAAACAACTCTCTAACCTTCTATCCCCTCTGAGTGCTTCTTGCTTCCTTTCCTCCCCAGTTCTTCTGTATCCTCTCCTTGTGGTGGTGGCCTGGATTCTCTTTCCTCCCCTGGGTTCTGAGCCCAAGAGCCCCCTTCTCCCTTCCCCACCCCTGCCCATCTCTGGGGTTTAATCTTTAGCTGAGGAATGCTTCAGGGGAAATTTAGGTTCCTGGGTTGGAGGAGTGGGTATTTGCATTTTGATGCATGTGCCCAGGAATTGCCCAGAGGACTGGCTATTTCCCAGTTGGGGGTCAGGGTCTCTTCCTGGCTAGGGAATGGGAAGCAACTCCGAACCCTGTGCTTTGTGGACCCACGCAGCAAATCGTAGCAGGAAGGATGATGTCTAGCTCTAACCGAAGCCCTTCATGCTCTGCATCTCCGTTTGACCCTCTTGAATCGACTCTCTGGCTGTTACACTGTAAACTGGGCTCTGCATCTGAGTTTCTCTGTGTAGCAACTCCAAGAACATTCAATCTTAAAGCACAGTTTATAGTACACAGTGGCAACCAGGGCAAACACTTTGTTGTTGCTTTGAAAGGTGTTGCTTTGTAAGAATTGAATAGACAGTCTTAGCTTTTTAACCAGGGTATCTAGGATCAATTTATCAGGAATGAGTGGATCCCTTTCTCTTCTTCCCAAAGGGCCCATGGAAGATGAGGAATACAAGCAGTAATAGCCAATCAGTCAAATTTACATTTAAACGTTTCCTTCACAAGAGCACTCTGGAGGGCCCTACTTAACGCCCCAACCAAGAAGAGTGGGCTTTATCTTCTTACAGAGACGCTGGTAGTTACACCCCAGAGTGCAGGGGCCTGACACTTGGACACTGTCTGCAGAGGGCACCAAAGTCAACCACTCAGCTGATGGTCTCCAGCTTTCAAGAGAAAAGTGAGAACTATTTGGAGCTACTTCTCAAAAGAGAAAAAAACTTAACTGCCCACATTTTCAGTGCCCAGACTCACCCATTTGAGGGTCAAATGCTAAAACTTAGACCTGTTCTGGATGCTTGTGAAAGCCAGGGTTATTTTCTTAGAATAAGAGGTAAATAGGTACCTCTTACTTGATAGGAGAGATAAATCCCTATGCCTCAGTTTCTCTGTCCTTAAAATGGGATCAGGAAGAATATTCACCTGTACTAGTTTGGTGGGGCTGCTGTAACAAAATACCACAAATGAGGTGGCTTCAGCAACAGAAATTTATTGTGTCACAGTTCTGGAGGCTGTATGCTCTGGAGACTAGAAGTTGTAGATCAAGGTGTCAGCAAAGCTGGTTCCTTCCTAGGGCTTTTGGTCACTTGCTGACAGTCTTTGGTCTTCTTGATCTTTGTCTTCATCTTCACATGGTATTATCCTGGTGTGTGTGTCTGTATCTGAATATCCCCCTCTTTTTTATTAATAACATACACCAATCATAGTGGATTAGGAACCCATTCTATTCCAATATGACCTCATCTTAATGTAGCTAATATATCTGTAGTGACCCTGTTTCCAATATTTTTAGATCCTGGGGTTTAAAATTTCAAAATGTGAATTTGGGGAGGGACACGATTCAACCCATAACACCTCATAGAGTATTGTGTGGATTAAATGAGCATATACAGTGCTATTTGAACATTTGCTCTAATTATTACTGGTAAGCAGACATCCTAAAGAGTAACAACGTACATAATATAATTACTATTTGAGGACCTACTGTGTGTCAGGACTATATTATAATATTTCTTAGTAATTCTCATAGAAACTTTCACAGTAGGTTCTTTATCTCCAGTATCCCCAGTTTACAATTGGGTAAACTGAGTCTAGAGAGGTGATATCATTTTCATGTGGTTGAAACTTCGCAAGTTGTTTATGATTGTAAAGAAGACTATAAGCTCAACTTGACTGTGAAACACTTTCAGTCATGGGAGATTTCAAAAATGTATAACTCCTTTCTTACTTTTGTATGTAAATGCAATTTTCCATGTAGTGTATGGACTTTGCGTAATCAAGGATCTGCCATGTTTTTAGCCAGGAAGCTCAGCTGTTCCATGAAAACTGTTAACTAAACAGATATAAAAATAGTCATTTTGATCTTTTTAATAATGTTTTTAAAATAGTGGTGGGTTTCTGATTTAGTAAACATTCAGTGGACAGTCCCTGATACAGTGTAAGGAATCTCTAGACCAATAAAATGGGGTTCCTGCCTTCTGAGAGCTCATGGTTGGATTCATGAGTGTGCTGAAGGGCTCGGCCGCTGGCCAGACTTGGAATCCGCTGGATGAGTGCAGCGGGCCTGGAGCCCAGTGAGGAAGGGGTCAGATTGATGGTTAGTGGGGCAGGTGCAGAGAGACCTACCTGGAGTCAATGAGTCATTTCATCATTTCAGACATTCTTAACTCTGAAGAGAATCGTCTCTTCATTGCAAGTGCAGGGAGGTGGGGACCCACTTTAGCTGTGCTTTTGGGTCAGTCAACAAAGTTGAAAGGGTCAAGGTACACTTATCTGTATCAATCCATGCCTGATTTTTCAGAAATGTGGTGGAAGTTGAATGAGTACCATAGGCTTAGAATTTATTGGGTAGTCACTGCCAATCGAAGAATGAAAACCAGTTGTTTTCTCGTAAGGCCATCTTCTCTCAGAACTCAGAATATGATGGAAGGTATTTGCTTAAGACTCATTTAACAGCTAGTCATCCACTGGGACTCCTGACAAAATGAATATTTTCTGGAGATGGAAATGCTGGGCTTGGTGCCCTGTGCAAAAGTGAATATAGTAGGGTTCTTGCTTTAGAAGAGCATGTAGTCTTAAGGGAAGACAGATCCTCCAAACTTTTCTCCTCACTTGCCTGAATATGAAACACTTCCTGCTCTCAAATGAATTATGCTGATGTTGATTAATGATAATGGAATAATATTACTTGGCCTTTATAGGATGCTTTTAACTTTCCAAAGTGCTTTCCCATATGATTTTCTTCTGCCAGCCTGTCAAACAAGCATGGGTATAGATGAGGGCTGGGCTGTGCCCAGAGTAGCATAAGACTTTTCTGGAGCCTGGTCTGGCTGCCTGTTTTCTGAGAGCAGTGACCATCTCTGGTCATTCCTTCCTAGTGTGTGGCTTCAGCCCTTCCCCTCCATTTTCTACACTGTGCTTCTCTTCTGGTCTTTTTTGCTGTTGCCCTGGAGTTCTCTACATACCACACTGTGCTCTTTGGAGCAAAGCTATTACAGAAATCTAATAAATAATAAATTTCAGTGCTCAGACAGATCAATAAAATGCATGGTAAGAAGAGGCCATTATGGTGAATGAAAAAAGCACAAGAGGATGCCCCCAGCATGCATCAACCTTCAGCCAGGAGAAACGAGCCTCCTGAAACACCAAACACCAAGAAGACCATCTCAGGGGATTTTGAAGTCTTCATTTCTTAGTTCATCCATAGACATTTGTTGAAGGTCGGTCCCCTGCTGTGCCCCGTGCTGGACACCAGGCATACAGAGAGACCTTCTGCATTCTGGAGCTCGACAGTTTAGCCAGGGAAATGGATGAAGCAGCCATAGCTAATAGTAACACAATGTTAGTGCCTCTGTAGACAATACACAAAGATCTCTGAGAGCTCAGAGGGGAAGGAGCCAGCTGCGGAGAGGAGTGGGGAGAGGCGTCCATTAAAGCGATGACCCTGGACTTCCCAACTACAAAGTATGGATAGGATCTTTTTGGGTGGGAGAATTGAAAGAACTGTGAGACAGAATGTTTTCCAAGGGCAGTAAAGAGCAAGTACAGAAGTGCCTGATTATACATGTACTGACATGACTGGGGATTTTTAGTCCATACTTTTCATCAAAGCATTTAAGGTCTTCTAAAATCTGGAGCAGTCTAGATAACCAGTCTTATCTTCCCACTCAGCCTGCTCCCATATTTTGGATTCTTTCTGTTTTAGAAAGTATTAGGCCCAGTAAGCAAGCAGTGAGCACAAGGTCAAGGAGACTTGGGCCCAAGAGTGCTGGCAGAGCGGATTCCTGGGGATCTCAGGTTGGCCCTGTAGGAGGAAGAATCTGAGGGGAGTGGTCCAGGCTTTGTATCTCCCTGGTCACATGGAGAGAACACACAGAAGAAGGGACATTTTACCTCATAATGCTTTTCCTTCTAACTTCCCAGTTTCCAAATATGTGGCCCAAATTAGCATCCCTGAACTTGACTTGGCAATAACAGTACTCTTCTTCTCGGGGGGAGAGTGGGAGGATATGGAGACAGGAGCCTGAATTCTCCTAGAGGGAAACTTCAAGTTCCAACCACAGCTTTGTTACAAAATCTGATGCAGGGCTGAGGTAAGAGGCAAAGAAGGCCCTGTGCTAAAGAACTGTCCTCTGTCAGATCCTCAATGTGTTTCCAAATAAATGGACTTTTCTCATTTATTTATTTTCCCACTCTTTCTTTCTACCTCCCAGGTAGAAAGTTTCATCCTTTGCCTCATTTTTGCCTTTCCCTATGAAGGTGGCCATTGATAAATTAATTCTGGGGAAAGAGTCTATACACTTAGAAGTCAGGTGGGTTCAAATCTAGAACTATTACTAGCTCAGTTATGTGACATTGGGAAAATTACTTAACCTCTCCAGGTCTTAGTTTCCTTAAATGTAAATAGGAAATAAATTTGCGTCTTTAGATTTGCTGGGAAGATGAAATAAGATAACGTGTGATGCATCATGTAGTCCCTTGTCACACCAGAGAGTCCATAAATGGCGCTCTTCATCTTTCACTAATGGTTCTTTATTAGTAGTATGCTCTACCAGAACGAGCTTTAGGTGCTGACAGCATTCTCCAATAGTTACTAACTTTTTGTCCTTGGGCAACTTACTTCACTTTGACGAGGCTTAGTTTTTTTTTTCTTTAGAAAATTGAAAAACACTATACCTACCTTCTTGGATTTTTGTGTGGCTTAATTGGGGGAGCCTACATAAAATACTTAGTATGGTGTTTTACATAAAAGGTGCTTAAAAATGCCAGCCCCTTTTCCTGCAGGCTCATCCAGAGTTTCTAACTTGTTTCACTCTTTGTTGGCATTCTGTCTCCTTTTCTGGCTAGCGTTCTGTCAAGTTAGCCCTGTTAACTGCTGGCTGTCCACCCAAATCCATTCTCCTAGTTTTCTTTCCTTTGGCCATTTTCTCTCCATTTCCAGCCTTCTTTATCATGAAGTGTAACCACTTGACTAAGTGTTTCGTAGCAGAATGTGAAGGGAAATGATGTGTGCCACTTCCAGGCTTGGCCATTAATTTCCTGCAAGCCCCCCTCTGCGTGCTTCTCCCCCTTCCAAATAACTGGGATGGGGCTGCCCGGAGTGACCTTGGAAGCCATTCAGCTGAGCTGCCATCAGCCTGAGTCCCTGAACTGTTGAGCAGAGTAAGTCGTCAGCATTTACCACAACTCTGTCTCTCTCTCTTTCTCTCTCTCTCTCTCTCACACACACACACACACACACACACACACACACACACACACACACACACTGAACTGGAACATCTGGAAATAAACTGTTGTCTTTGAACCATTTAATTCTGTGTCTTTTGGTTCTGGCTAGTTAGTCTACCTGAATACTCATTGTTTTCCTCCTCTGTCTCTGAGTGTGACTGAGATCGCTGGGAGATGCCAACTGTACAAAGAGCACTGAAGCGATGAGCAGAACTGGGTTTGAGACTTGGCTTTGTACCCAGGAGCTATGTGAATGTTTTATTTACTTATTCAACCCTTTTCCTTCTTATTAAAAAAAAAATGGTGATTATCTATGTGACTTTGTTGGATCATTGAACTTCTTGGGTTTCAGGTTATTTACATGCATATTTTATCACAGAATTATTATAAAGATTAATTAGTATAATGCATGTCATAATCTTTAATCTGTACAGTCCTATGGAACTTTACTGTCTGAAATGGTAGCCCCTAGCCGTATGTTACTATTGAGTACTTGAATCGAACTGAGATATTCTATAGTCTAAAGTACACACCGGATTCCATAGGCTTTGTACAAAAATTTAAAGAAAGACGGGCGCCTGGGTGGCTCAGTGGGTTAAGCTGCTGCCTTCGGCTCAGGTCATGATCTCGGGATCCTGGGATCGAGTCCCGCATCGGGCTCTCTGCTCAGCAGGGAGCCTGCTTCCCTCTCTCTCTTTCTCTGCCTGCCTTTCCATCTACTTGTGATTTCTCTCTGTCAAAAAAAAAAAAAAAAAAAAAATTTAAAGAAAGAGTATCAAATTACTCAAGAATTTTAGTGTTGATTACATGTTGATATGATCATATTTTGGATATGTTAGTTTAAATATATTATTGAAATGAATTCCTTTTTTTATTTTTTAATGTGGCTGCCTGAAAGTTTAGGGTCACATACATGGGTCATACTACATTTCTGTTGGAACCTGCTGCTCTGGATGTTAAAGTATTATTATTTAATATCAGCGGACATCCTCTAATACCTATAGATGTGGGACATGGGTATTGGGAATTGGGAAGCAAGGTTATTTTTAGATGGAGATGATAGTTTATTCAGGACTGTTATTGGGATTAAAATTTCTTTATGTATAGAGCGCATAGGTGGCATAGTCCGTTGAGTGTTAGACTCTTGGTTTCAGCTCAGGCCCTGATCTTGGGGTCATTAGATGGAGCCCCGTGTTGGGCTCCGTGCTCCCTGTGGAGTTGGCTTAAGTTTCTCTCTCCCTCTTCCTCTGCCCCTCCCACTTATACTCTCTCTCTCTAAAATAAATAAATCTTGAAAGAAATGTATATGTATGATCTGTGGTTTATAGAAGTTCAACAGGGGTAGATATTGTTATTCTCCTACCTTTTATTTTTATGCAAGAACAGCTTCCACAGTCAGTGGCTACTGGCTTTGACTTTTCTCATTAAGGAAAACATTCTTTTGTTTCCTATTTTAAAATCCCTTCTAAACTGTATTTGCAATATCAAAGCTGAGGCTGTTTTTGTTCTCCTTTACAGCCTTTTTAATGTCACCATCTCCCTAAGTGTGTAGTTATAACAGCTAACCTCTCTGAATCTAATCTAAGGAAACTGAGAGCAATTAGCTTCATTGGAATTAGGGGAATAGGTTTCAAGTCTAGTAATCCCTATTTTTAAAGCCCTTTGCTTACTTAATGCTTTTCTTTAATCAAATCACTGCCCCTTAATTTTAAAGAAAGAGGGGGTGGAACTAAATGGCTATTAGCCTAAGCCCAGAAATGTTTTTTCTTTGTTTTTGGTTGAAGATCCATAATTTGAATTGTCTACATGAAGCATGTTATTTCCAGAACTGCTCTCTTAGAAGCAAATTCCTGTTTCCTTACTTCTCTTGTCTTCTCTTCCCATCTCTTCTCTTCCTCCCCACTATTTACCTTTTTCTTCTTTCCTTCCTTCCCTTCTCTCTTCCTCTCCCCCATCCCTTCCGTTCCTGTTTTCTCTTCCCTCTTCCTCCTTGGTTCATAAAAACAAAGTTGGAAAGAGGAGGACCCAGGAAGACTGAGAAACTGTCCCATTTGTGGCCACCTGCAAACCAGAAGTCACTAAGATCAGGCACTAATACATTTCTTCCCCAGGCACGTAGGTATTTTGTATTAACATGGCTCTCTAGACACTCTTGGGGCCAGTGTATTTCCTCTTACTTCCTGGATGGAAGCTGTTTATGTTCTCAGTTGAGGGGGTAACCCTGAGAGAAATGTTAGGTTTCTTTTTTCTAAATGACTTTATCGAGATATAATTCACTTGCCATAAACTTCACTCTTTTAACATATACAATTCAGTAGCTTTTAGTGTAGTCAAAGAGTTGTACCACCAACTGCACTACCAGATTTCTTCCTTTCTTCCATCCCTCCTAACAAGTATACATTTGCACTTGGTTCTTGTGCCCTCTTCTCCCAGCCCCTGGTAACGTCCATCTACTTTTTGTCTCTACTGATTTGCCTATGCTGGACCTTTTCTATAAATGAAATCATGCAGTATCTGGCCTTTTGTCACTGGCTTTCACTTAGCATCACGTTTTTGAGTTTTGTCCATATTGTAGCTTGTGTCAGTGTTTCATTCTTTTTCTTGCTGGAGATATTTCATCCGAGGAGTTTGCCATCTTTTGTTTATCCATCCATCCATCTGTTGTATTCAACTTTTGGCTCTTTTGAACAGTGTTGCTCTGAATATTTGTATACAGATTTTTTTGCGTGGAGGTTTTCAATTCTTGTGAGTACATACCTAGAGTGGAAGTGATGATCAAATGGTAACTGTTGTATTTTATCACCAAACTGTTTTCCCAAGTAACTGCATCATTCTGTAATCCTACCCATCCTTGCCAACACTTGTTATTGCCCATCTTTTTTATTTTAGCTATCTTAGTGAGTTTGAAGTACTATCTCATGGGTTTGTTTTGCATTTCTTTGGTGATTAATAATGTTGAGCACTTTTTCATATGTGTATGAACCATTTGTACATCCTCTACTGAGAAAGTCCTATCCAAATTTTTTGCCTATCCACATATTTTTTTAAATTGAATTGTTTGTCTTTCTACTGCTGAGTTGTAAGAGTGCGTTATAGTGCTTTATATATTCTGTATACAGGTCTCTTATTCATATATGAGTTGCACACATTTTCTTTATCTGTGGATTGCTTTTTCTCCTTTTAGATGGAATCTTTTGAAGCCCCCAATTTTTAATTCTGTTGAAGCCTACTTTATCTGTCATTCCTTCTGTCACTTGTGCTTTGAGTGTCACATCTGAGAAAGAATGGCCTAATCCACAGAAGTTTCTTTCAGGCCTTTGCAAACAGAGATATATACAAGAGGGTGCTTTATGATTTCTAGCCTGCCTTTGTCAGGCCTCAGTGGCTTCCAGGCAAAGTTCTGGCCAGGCCATCAAAGAATTGTTTGAATCTTATTTTCCTAGCAGGCTGTTGGTGTGAGGAGGGCACAGCTGCTAGGCATTTGGACACTGCGGCAATTGCTTTAATTGGACATTCCTCACCTCTCTGATCTGACTTGTTAATGGCTTTTTAAGTGAGACACACCAGCCAAGTGAATTAGACTACTTGGCAAGTCAATCCCAGCTCACTCGGAAGCGTTAATCCATGGAAAATAAGCAGAGGCCATCAGCCAGGAAGAAACCTGAATCTCATTTGCAGAGGTGAAAGAGAAAGAGCTGTTGTCTGCCATCTCAGGAGCTTCCAAGTACACTTCCAAGGGCTGTCATATCTAACCGCTCTCTCTCAACCACACTTCTTCAACTCAGCAAATGTTTGTTAGTGCCAGCAACATGGCTATGAGACCCACCAGGGAGGTCTGTTATGGTACCTGCCCTGAGGAGCTTCTTCTCATTGGAAGGAATAGAAAATACACAAATGAAATTTTTAGAAATCGTTCACTGATACTGTCAGATACTTTCCATCTATTCCTCCGCTTCATATATTCTGGCTTCAGGTGACTGCTCTACATACATTTTTTGCTCAGAGAAGGACGAATGTCACCAGTAACCAACTAATTGCCAAATACAGTGGACTTCCAAATCTGTATTTACAGCCTTGACCTTTCTCCTGGGCTCCGCCCTGACTTCCCCCCTGCCTCCCATAGAGCTTCGTCTTGGCAGTGCAAGTCCACAGATTGCAAACGGAACTTCTTCCTTCCTTCTTTCTCACCTCTTCCAATCTCACTGATCTGTGCTACTCATTTGGCCATAGCACAGCCACCTTCCAGTTACCAAAGTCTCCTCTTTTCACCCCCACGTCACCAGTTCTAGTCCATTATGTTCCTTCCTTTCCTACCCACTGCTTTCGTTCTGATTTTGACTGTGTCTTTCCTGAGTATCACTATTTAAAGCTACGCTACCTACAACCATTTCTCCTCTAATCCTTGGTCTACATTTCTGCCCAAATTATTTTTCAAAACCTGTTACTTCATCTGGCCAGTGTTTTGTTGAGACACCTGCAGTGACTCCCCACTTCCTGGAGAATAGTCTAAACCCTCTGTAAGCCTATGTAGACCTGTTCATATTACCTCTGCTTCCCTTTCTAGCCTTTCCTCTCACAGCTCTAGATTCCTCTCTGTTCTCTGATCACATCATGGTCTTCTGCACATCCACACCATTGGCCACCTTCTTTCCTCTGCCTAGAGTGTCTCTTTCTTCTCTGCTTGGTGAACTCTTACTCACTCTTTAAGTTTGCAGACCCACATTGAATTCTACAAAATCACCCCTGAGACTCACAGGACCTTGCATAGACCTTTGATATGGTTCTTATCATACTTCTGTGATTGTTCATAAGTTTCTCTCCTGCCAGTCTCTCACTCTTTGTCCCTCCAGTGCATCCTCCAATCCCTTTCTCCCTCTTTCAGTCTCTCTCTGTGCACAAACTACACGTACACACCTGTCAAGTGCTAGATAAGCAGCGACTGCCTTACCTCAGAACCCAGCAAAGTGCCTCACTCAGAAAAGATGTTAGATAAAATGAATGAATTTGCTGCCTCAGATTTGATTAAAAAACTACAGGCAAACCTGTCCAAATTTCAAATTAGTCCATAGTGTGGTTTAAATGCTTTTCATGTGGTAATTGTTTGATTGGATGGTGGGGAGAGTTACACCAGGGCAACAAAACCCAGAAAAACCAAATGGGGGGTGGAACTTAATGATGCTAAATTGGCCATGGAGGGCCAGGAGCCAAGCCTGGAGTGGGTCATCTGGTTCTATACAGGGAACAGTTGCTTCTGTAGTTACTGCACATAGGCCCGTGGAGATGGCTCATGGGATGGGTGACAGCACGAGTTTAGTTACATGGACACTGGCTTTAGAGGCAGAAGGGATTTGGATTCAAGCTTGTCAGTCTCATTGGAGGTCATCTCCCTAACTTCTCTAAACCTCAGTAGCTACCACTGAGGTAGGAAATAAACATTCCCTTCAAGGGTTCTGTAGGAATGATGAGGATAGTATGTGTGTGCTGGAAGCCAAATCCTTCCACATGGCTGTCACATGGGAGCTATTTCATGTGCATGTTTAAAGCGATATGTATGCACGGTCTAATCTGGAAACAAATAGAGGTGATATTTCTAACACTCTGACCCAGTTCCCTTGAGTATGGTCCCTTTTCTTAATGTCTTGGACTGGGGACCAGATCCTCATTCCTGAATGCTACTGATGCTCAGAGACATGTGCAGTTCAAGCCAGTGAACTGAAATTGTGTGAAGCGAAATTATTCCTAAAATCTATATCCTTGGGGATATTTAAATAGCAATGTCCAAGGCTGTAAACACAGCTGAGAAATGCTGTTATTGCATTTAAGAATCTCTTTTCTGTAATATTAAGACATTGTGATTTAATTGGTAAGCTGCTCTGTGATAGCATTCAATTTAAATGAGGTTTGTAGAGGGGAGGATCATAAGGCAATCTTCCATGGATCAAAGATTGCTGATGAAGTCTCCCTTATTGCCATGTGTCAGAAATTAAATCACTGTCTACTGTCATGAACTGATCGATCAGCTTCTCTTTTTGATGGTAGTATACCAGTGGGAGGAGGTGGAGAAAATGAGGATATAAAATAGAATTTTACCACTCCTGCCCTGTGCAGCCTCTTTCCGGTATCAGGAGTGCTCTGGCTCCCAGTACTGGAATATTCCCAGTCAGTATTTTCATATGAAACACATGCACGTAGACTCACTCCAAGACTGGAAATCTGAGGAAATGTAATACAGAGAAAAGTATAATTAATGTCTTAAAAAAAGTCCCAGGAGCCTTGGGTTCTACGGTTAGGATTATTTCCACCTTAAACTTTCTTCTGCATTTTTGTCCATCAGTAAATTGGTAACAAACAACATGCCCTATTCTCTTTCTGAAGAAGGAAGTATAAAGGAGTATTTGCTGAGTTCCCTAAAGTTCTGGGCAAAAATACTGTCATTGATGTCTCTTGTTTTACACGAAGACGGAGGAGCTCATTTAAGATGTGAGGCCTTTCACTATTAAAGCTTCATGTGAACCTGAACAGACACAGAATCAAAGCTTTTTTGAGACCATGACAGAAAGAGATTGATTAAGTCAACACATCAGGTCCTGAAAAGGTTGTGAAGCGTCTGACTTAGTATATTGCATGACACGGCTGGGCTGCATCTCAGATTTGGTCAAATTAAAGAATTCTTTTACTATTCCTTATTTAAGACGGGCTTAATTGGAGCATAGCCTCCCACGGAAAATTACTGATGCAATTACATGAACCGGATCACCATGGTGACATGCAACTCTGGGCTTGGCTGAAAACACGGAAAGGCAAGCAGACCAGGCGTCATTTACTCTTTTAGCACAGGAGGCCCCTCTCTTTGCAGAGCATTCTGACTTTCTTAGTTGCCAGTATGTTAGCAGACGGCATGGGCTGTTGGGGTACAATCTGTTCCCCATACACTGATGCATCTTCCCCGGGGAATTCTGTGGAAGGACGGCATGTGCCGCACATACCTTGGGATCCTTGAAAGTTTTCTCAGTGGCCAATCAGCATTTAAAGGGAAAAGGTGGTAAATGAGGTAGAAGACTTCTGTGAATGAAGTAATGGTCTGGAAGGGGCGAAGGTTGGATTCTCATTCCGTTCATTTTCTCTGTGACCTTGGCAAATGACTTTATTTCTGTGCTTTTGCAGATGGAAGGAATCATGCAGATGGTCATACGAAACCTTGACACCATGAAACGCTGTAGAGTTCTAAATATATATGTCTAGGATGTGATTTTCCTCTGTTCTCAGGACAGTTACTATTTCTGGCTGTAAGTGGATCAGAGGAGAATAGTAGTCTAATGCTCTAAGAAGAAAACCGAGTGTTAAGCTGGATATTGGTGTGCTTAGCAGCAATTAAGGAAGCTGCTGCAGAATTCGTGACTCACCCCTGTATCAGGATGGCAGAGCTGTCTTATGCCGAGTTTTTGATTCTTCTCCCCTGTTCGGTGTGTTGGAAGTCTTTTTTGTGATAGGAGAAAATGACAATTATCCTCCTCTTGTGTTGGTTTCCATTTTTGGTAAACAGTGGGCAGAGTTTACACAGGAAACAATTTCAAAGGCTTGTTTTTGTGACAAATCATACCCTCCTGACAATGGCAACATGGTAAGGTGGGGGACTGTAGTTGGCTTTTATTTTACCAGGTTCAACCATCTGCAAAGGCTAAACTCAGTGACTAAATTCAGTGTTACATAGACATTGGGAATCTAGTTATTGTCATAATCTGCCTGGGTATTTCTAGTCTTAAAACCATCCTGGGTTTTACATTAAGCTCTTTGGCCCTGTGTGTTGACGACATCCCTGTGTCGTTTTATCACCCTCCTCCTCCCTTGTACCCCCCTGGGTTATTTGGCTTGGGAGGAATACAAACTATTTTTAATGCAGGGTTAGCTTGAACTAAATTACTGCTAAGTGATAAATTTTGTAGGAAAAGCAGTGCACACTGAGGCCATCTGTATGCAGATTTTGAATTATCTGCTCTTTTGTTTTATCTATGCTATAGCACTTTTCCATTGGTGCAAATAAGAAAGAGTCAATTGAACTTCCTGTCTGGAGAGATAAACCGAGATTGGGAATGAAATCTTGCAGAGGTTGCAAACTGGCCCTGGAAGGCTGAGTTCGGCCCTTGTATATATTCGATTTGGTTGTTGCAAATTTAAATTCAGCCGTATTTAAATGGCTTTCCAGTGTGGTTTGCTACAGTCCCCATTGCTCCCTGCCTGTTTCACTGCTTTATTGCCTCCTGCTCCCTGAATGAACATGAATTTTCAACCTCTGGTTGAAAGACTTGTTCCTACTAAGAAGCTGTGCGTTTTTATGCTAAGGACTTGATCTTTTTCTCTTATATCCCAGGAAAGGAGAGCTACACCAGAACAACAGTTGAAAACCGAAAAGGTAGAGAGGGAAGAAGGACAAAGACAAATGGTAATAGTAGGGAGGGGGAAAATGGGGCAGTGCTGTTCAATGGGTGTGATGTTTCAGTTAGGCAAGATGATTAAATTCATGATTAAGTTCTGCTGCACAACGTTGTGCCTGAAGTTAACAATAGCATATTGTACGCCTGACACGTTGTTGAGAGGCTAGATCTCATGTTAAGTGATCTTACTAAAATATTTTAAAAAAGCAAAAGATAACATATAAAAGTCAGGAAAATAATGATATAAGGAAATACAATAGAAATCAAATACATTTACTTCTATGAGAATTTCTATAAAGGAAAAGGAAAAATAAAGTATAATGATACAGGGCAAAGAGAATTAATGAATTAAAGAAAAACTCTTAATTGTAAAACACACACACACACACACACACATACAGTACAATTAGGATATGCTATAAAGGGTTCCCAAGTCTAACTTATTTAACTAAGTCAGGAAAAAATATAGGTACTTGTAATATCAAACTTGGCAAAATTGAATCCAGTGTTTTAAAGGTAAAAATTAAGGTACTTTAAAATAGTTTAAAACTGTACTTCTACTTTGTGTACATTTGACTTGTTCTAACAAGAATTAAATTACCTTTGTAATTTAAAAAAGCAGAAAAAAAGGTAATGGTCTTCCCTCCCTCTTTCTGATTCTATTTCTTTGGAATAGCCATTGTTGAACTGATTGCAAATCCATTCACTTTTTAAAATTGTAGTAATTTTTGAGGGTAATCTTCATGTAGGAACAGTCCAACTATTTGTAATATTCTTTAATCATAACAAAAGAACACTAAAACTCAGGCAGCAAGAGACCCTCATTATAAGTGCAAAGAATAGCAATGGGAAGAAGGGAACATTCCCGAGCAGGTTGCTTCACAACAGGATAGGTGTAAGTTAAAGTGGTAGCATCAGTGGCATCCCAGTGCTTCCATGAGTTTAAATTGTGTTGACCCCCCCCAAAAGTAAGTCAATAAAAAATTAATTTGGAGGATCCATGTGGGTACATTAGCGTTTTTGTTTTTGTTTTGTTTTGTCTTAATAAGATTTCAATGTATCTCCTCTTCTGGTATTTCTTATGGGTTCACAGGATGGCTGCAGATATCCCCAGTGGGAGTAAGTAATTAGGAGTACCTCGTGAAGTTCTGAAAACATAAAATTACTTGGGATTTTTTTTTAAATCTGTAGGAGACTTGAGGAAACAAGCAGTGTGTAAGATATAAACAGGACACACTGAACAGTGATTTCACAGGAGTGGGGGAAAAAAAACCCCAGTCACAAAAAGTTAGAATCAGAGTAATCTGAGGCATTCACAATACTTTGAATATCCTGTCCGTATTCAGGGCTAGTGATTATATTTCTAAAGAAACTTACAAAACCAGATGTCTGGTTGGCAATTCATTCTGACGAATCTCCAAATGTTAAGCAATGAGAAAAATCTGACAGTTGTCAAAAGCAGCTAGTTATTATGAGGGAGACAGGGAATTTTTTTCACTGTTGCAAGTATAGAACTGTTACAGGGAAGCATTGCATCGTGATGTCATGTTTATAAAGAAGGTTTCAGAGCATATGGTGAAGCCCCCAATTTTTAAAAGTGACAGTTAATTTTCCTGGATGTTGGAAGGTGTTTTAATACCTCTATTACACGTATATGGTTTTGTTATCACCCATCAAAATGTCTTGATATTTCTTAATTTAAAAAAATTGATTTTATGAGAATTACATTGTCAAGAATTTACATTGCCAAGAATGACATTGCCAAGAATGACAGTGATATGGCTTGTAATAGCGGTTCTGAAGTCTGTGTGCATCAGAATAATTTGGAGAAACTTGTTAAATACATAGTTGCTTGGGTCCCTCCCCACTTCTAGAGATTCTGATTTAGGAAGTCTGGGGTGGAGTTCAGGCCTCTGTATTTTCAACAAGGGCCATTCTGAGCCAAAGTCAGGTCTGGAAAGCATTGCTTTGGGTAGCCCCTGATTTAGCTCAAAGAATTTTCTAGTGCCCTTTCTTTAGTTGTGCTCTTCACCACTAGTAAGTCCTTGTACCGCCACGCACACTCCAGGAAATGTCTCCTTTATTTGCTCTGTCCTTGCCCCTCTTGAGTCTCTGCTTCTGTTCTGTCCCTGTCTTTTTGGCCTAGATGCACTGTTTACCAACAGAAGCTGGGAGCTTCTAAAATGGACTGAGATTGTCAGTTGATATAAACTGAGAAAAAATGACAGGCTATTCTGCTGAATGATATTGGGAAGAAAGGGTGTGATAGAAGCCAGATGATATTATTTTATTCTCTGTCCAGTATCTTTGCACTTCTGAGTGCTTTTCCTGTCATTAAATTGAATCTTATGCAGAATCACACCCCATAAAGCAGATGGATGTGGAGCGGCTCTGGCTGGCAGCCCTGCCCATTTGGCCTACCTCTGACTCAGACACTGTGCGTAGGCCCCTCTCTTGAACCTGAAAACTGCTATGACCTTTAATCTTAAGTGTCCCATCTAAAAGCAATATGCACATTGTGGTGGCTTTTTCATGTTTAAATTGTCTCATGTAACTGATATGTTCTCAAAGCAGAATTGGTCTTTAATTAAAATGATTCACGTGTCATCTAAAGTGTTTTTCATCATAAACCTATCTCCAGTTTTTATAGTGAAATTCAATTGTAAAGTAAGATGAGGTGTTAAATTTCATTTTTGGGGAGAAGAAGATATTCATTCGATATTTATTAAGCACTTTCTAGATATGATATGATTCAGTTTTAAAAGTAGAGTGTGCCCCCTTATAAAATTGCATCATCTGTGAATTAGAAGGCCAGATTGTCTCATCAAATATTGCTTCTTCAGAACTTTACTTCCTTAGCTTTTTAAAGAACTGGGTACCTTTAACATGGATGGGTTTAATATTCAGATGATAATTTCAGAGCCATCAGGGTTTCATTGCTGGGGAAGGAAGTCAATTTTAGTGTCAATTGAAGGCTCCCCTGGGAGGGAGCAATAGTGGCGGAAGTAATACAGTCCTAGATTGTGGACTCTTCAGCAAGTTGCAGTTTGCTTAAAAAATAAATTATCTCTGATTAATGCAATTTCTTTTGAGCACCTGCTCAATGTAAGGTATTGTGGGAGGGCTGGGTGTGCGTGGCATTGTGGCTTCAGCCCCAAAGGAACTTGTAGTCTAGTTGGAAATCAAGATCTGGCAATAAGCAAACACAATGAGCTCAAACAAAAGGGTCAGAGCCTACCTACTACAGTATGCATAATACGATTGAAGAAGTAGAAATCACCAGGTTACCTAGCAGACCTGGAAAAACCAGCAAGGTTGTTTTGGACATATTTGCAGACCCTCAAAATTTACTCCCTCCAAAATTTTCTAGTGAATGGAGGAGCATCAGAGAACTCTAAACTCAATCAAATGTGAGAGGAGTATCTTGTTTCTATGAGAAGATTTATATTCTCTCTGCCTTTTCAATCCTGTTTTCATATCTTAGATGCTATAAGCAAAGCCTCATTCAGGAACGTAAAAGACGGATTGCATGTTCTGAAAGAGTATAGAATTATGATGCTCAGCTGAAATGGCCATGATTTCTTTTAGGAGATGGAAAAATTAAATATGTAGGTGGGAAGCATTAGAGTGAAATGCTCTAGGTTACCATTTGCTTACAAAAAAACCACCGCCGCAGGACACTTCTAATGGTAGATGAAATTGAATGCTCCATACAGCAGGGGATGGAGGACTTCCTGGGGTTGTAAGAGGAAAGTGGTGAAGAGCTCTTTGTGGCAAGAGCGTGGGCTCCGAGGAGAGACCGTGTGGGTCTAAATCCTCGCTTACTGCTGCCCGGGAATGGGGACTTCACCTCTTCCTGCTTCATATAGTACCTATTACAGGCATTGTTGGGCAAAGCGCTCGGCATGGCGCTCCTCAGCCGGTCAGTGGTCAATCAGTGCTAGCTATTTTCACCACCACTGGCACCCTTCTCTAGTAAAACTTAAGCCTAACTGTCTTGGATAAGCCCATACTTGAATACCAAAGGCCCCTTTAAACAGTTTAAAGGAGACCTGTGCTCCCATCAGTTGCATGGAGGAGATTGCAGGTATGGGTGCGGTGACCTGTAAGGTTTTGACTGTATCTCTGTTAGTATCTACATATCGGTGCTGAGGACACACATTCCGCAGCTGAATTTCATTCAGTTTGGGCAGTAGCATTTTCATTGTTGAGAAGCTTGTATTTATTTGCTCTGGATAACAAAGCAGCTAGGGTTGTCCAAAAATAGAGGAATCTCCCAAATTAAAAGTATTCTCCTTTATTCGTATGTGGTTGCTTTGGAACTTGCAGTGACCTTCCTGAGAATGAGCAGAGCCTGATGCACCTGTCCTCCTTTTTCACTCTTGATCCCATTTTGCTTTTCTCTTCCTTTCTCCGGCTGAAAGGCGGAATAACTGGGCTGTGTTCATTGAGCTAATTATCTCACCTGCTTCAGGGCCTTAGAACCCAAAGACCTGCGGGTGATCTGTGATCATGGCAAGTAGGAAGCTTTGGGGACCATAGCTCACATCTGAAATAGTCCCGGTTTGAAAATGTGGGAGGAAAGCCGAGCAACTAGAGAGTACCATGTGGCTGCCTAATCAGAAAATGTTGAAATGGAAAGATGTTGGAATAGAAAATCAAATGTCATTTATTCATAGGCCTACGCTTTCACAAGTACCTTCCTGGAAGCCTAAGCATATTCTTTGTGGTGGTGGCCTTTTAAATATCAATCTGCAGAAGGATTTCTGTTTTTAGCAAAGGCTGATCTCTAAGGCAATTAGAAAATAGTTAAAGTAATAATAATTACTTAGTGAACACTTGCTATGTGCCAGATACTGTGCTCAACACTTTCTTTGCATGCAGTCATTTAGTCAGGACATCTCCCTGAGGTAGGATCTTATCATCCTTTTGTAATTGAGGCAGCTGGGGTTTAGAGATAAGTAACTGGTCCAAGGTCACATGTAGTAAGTTGCAGAGAATAGAATATGATCCTGGATCTGTCTGACTGCAAACCTTGTGCTCTTAGCCACTTTTCTATGCTTTTTCATGTATGTTTCATGGAGTAAAGTTTATACTGAAAAGATAGTTTACCTTGCTGTTAAATCAGACATAGCCTAGAGAAAATTAGATATAGACTCAGATTAAATTCAAATTCAATGCATCAGTGTCCCTTATTCCCTCATTTTTTCATTTAACAATCTTACTTTTTTTGGCAGGGGGAGAGACTCTTCTTTTTTTTGAAACTTAACAATATACCAGGGACACCTGACCCGACCAATACATTTGTGTTTGTCTTTTAATGGTTGCATAACATGGTTTGGATACATCATGATTTATTCTATCATTCTTTTGTTGGATTGAATACACTGTAGCTTATTAAGTTGGTTTTTTTTTTTTTTTTAATTGATCGTCATTCATGTTTTCCGTGGTTGTGGGCTTCCTCCCCCCACTCAGTTAGGTACATTTTTCATTTGAAATTTGCTGTTCTCTGCATTGCAACTGCTCTGTGATAACAATTGGGTAGTGGTGATGTTTGGACAGTCAAGAGACATGGCTCAGTGATGAGCCCCTAAGTGGTAGAGTTGGTCAGATGTTGGTCCAAGTCTTGACCTTACCACCCACCTGCTGTGTGACCTGGCATAAGCCATCCAACCTCTCTATCTCAATTGCTTCCTGTGAAAAATGGAAAAAATAGTGTTGCTTTCAAGGAATAACCCAGAGAACTAACAGAATAACTGTGTGCAGTGGGCTTAGCACAGAGCTGGGCATGGAACAGAGGCTCTACAACATCAGCAACCCTATTGGCGGGACCCAGCAAAAACATCCTCTGATTAGAACTAGGACATGAGTTCTCTGAGGCCAGGACCGTGTCATTTATCTTTGGGGCTGGTTTGTAATAGAAACGCAATAAATATTTGTCGATCAAAGAGGTTTGAAAATGTACTACTGTTCTGGGCAATATTTGCCTGTTCTTTCCTATATCTTTATTCTAACAAATTTCTGGATGATATTCAAGAGTGTCTGGGATGGAGAAACTCTAGGGGTTTAAATAATTTTGCCAAAGAGATGTTTTTCACATGGAAAGAAGATTGGGTGAAATTTATAGAGATCTTGCCTCATAATTTTCATTTGCCCAAACCATGTGTTTATGACTTCAGTGTCTGGGCTCACAAGTACAAAGCCATATTGCTGTTATAATGATGATATGATGATAGTGAACATTTACTGAGGACTTATTTATATGCCAGAAAAATGTGCCCAGCATGCTGTACCAACTATCCCCTAATCATCATAGCAATCCCATGAGGAACATACCCTCATTATCCCTATCTTATATTTGGGGAAACTGGGACTCCTTGATATACCAAATTTATTTGTGTTGCTGGGACCAGGACTCTAATCCAGCTCTGCCCATGTTAATCTCATGCCATGGTGTTATAATTATGTATTATTGGGCCCAATTTTTATGGAAATTTATAATTGTAAAGATATGGGAACCTTTACTATAAGACTTATAAGAGTGGGGGCGCCTGGGTAGCTTAGTGGGTTAAAGCCTCTGCCTTCAGCTCAGGTCATGATCCCAGGAGTTCTGGGATGGAACCCCATATCGGGCTCTCTGCCCAACAGAGAGCCTGCTTCCTCCTCTCTCTCTCTCTCTCTCTGTCTGTCTGCCTGCCTCTCTGTCTAGTTGTGATCTCTGTCAAATAAATAAATAAAATCTTAAAAAAAAAGACTTATAAGAGTTAAGGAGGCATACACAGAAGGCAAAAAGAAGAGAGTATAGCTCAAAACTACTCATTAGTTTTGGTGTGCCTGGGTGGCTCAGTTGGTTAAGCAACTGCCTTTGGCTCAGGTCATGGTCCTGGAGTACTGGGATCGAGTCCTGCATCAGACTCCCCGCTCCATGGGGAGTCTGCTTCTCCCTCTGACCTTCTCCCCTCTCATGCTCTCTCTCACTGTCTCTCTCAAATAAATAAATAAAAATCTTTAAAAAAAAACTACTTTAGTTTTAATCCTTCTTCTTTAATGTTGATATTTGGATAATTTAATTCAGTATATGATGAAAAAGAATATTTAAGAGATGGCTCTGGCTACTTTGTTTAGACCAAAGTTGAGGTGGTAAAGGCTAGAATCATGGAAAACAGCTGTTGTAGTCTTTAGGCATGAGGTCAGGAAATCTGGGATGAGAGGGGTGGCCATGGTAATAGAGACAAATCAGCAAATGTGATAACCAGTGTGGCAGAACATAGAATGGGTAGTAGTTAGACCTTTCTCCAGGAGTAGATTGTGGAGAGTAGGGAACATGGCTCATCATCATTCAGAATGTCATCTTTCCCTGGAGATTGAAAAGATAACCTCAAACATTCCCCAGTTCCCTTTCCAAAGCTTTAGGGAACATTCACGGGTGGTAGTTCCCAACCTCTGGGAGTGATATCTCCCATTTATGTTGTCCTAGCTGGGGAAGCTCTTTCTTATTCGAGTCTTAACTGGGTCCATGGTTATGTGGTGATCCAAAGACCATATCTATGAGGAGATGGCCGGAGAGTACCTCAGACAGGAATTCTCAGGAACAGTATCTTAACTGAGTCATCATGTTTCAGTTCTGATCTTTAGTTCTTTGAGTATTTTCAGGTGATCCAGTTCAGCCTCTGCCTCAGGAAAACTAAACCAGAAGAACAATATAGAGGTTATGGTTCTAACTCTTTGCCACTCTTAACTGTGTGGCCTTGGGTAACCTACTTTATCTACCTCAGCTTCAGTTTCCCCAGATTAGCATGGGATTTTCCTTGTAAGATACAATGCTGATTAAATGTCTGTAAAGCACTTGAGTAGGTGCTGGGACCATAGCAAGTAATCAATAAATATTATAAGCTGATATTATCATGATTGATCTATAGATCAGAATTAACTTCTCTGTATCCTTTTTGTAGGGATGTCAAATCTCAAGTCCCTATATCAAGGGCTCTCTGTGCTCCCCTTGTCCCCTCTTCCCTCTCCCTCCCACCCCCATTCTCTTAATGAAGTTACTGGGAAACTGAACTGTTCATCAAAGGTAGCTTAGTGAGCATGGAATCAACAATCATAGGAGGTTATTTAGGCACGTAATCCTGAAGCTCTAGGAAAGTGACAAAATAGCCATGCCTCACAATGGCAGTTACCTTTCTGGTGACAGAAACCATTTAGTCCCTCAGCTCTAGCATCTCATTCCCTTAGAGACTGCTGGGTCTCCTCTCACCCACCTGCATAAGCCAAGGTCACACATTTTGCCCCTCTGAACACCATGTTTCTCTAATGCTCATCTCTGGCAGTTGACATATTCTTTCTCTTAATGTATTAGAATCACTCATTAAGCCAAAGTTAGCATTGCCCTTCCCGTGGCCTGGGAAGTGCTCCTTTTCTATCTTTTATCTTTTGTTCCCAAGTGGTATACCATTGCAATACAATTGTTACTTTGTACAGCATACAAAAACCTTGGACCTGGAAGGAGCCAGAAAGATTTCCTCTGTCCCTCATTTTACAGATGAGGAAACTTACTTAAGTAATAGTCTGAATTCTAATACAACAAGCAAAGGATGTGTCAGGAGGGAGCTGAGCTTGCTCTAGGCAGCTGCAACAGCATAATAGTAGTAACTTCAATTTTTCTTCATACTGTGCTGAATTCATTTGTTATAATGAACCTATCTATCTCTATATATTATAGTCATCAAATTATCTTCAGTAACTAGGTAGGTGTTATTAGTTTAAACCTTTAAGATCCATGAAAATACTTTGGTTCACCAAGCACATGTGCCATATGCACTTAAGGACATTCTTCGCTGAATGGTAATTGTAGTAACTGCTGCCCTACTCTTGTAATATCTTCTATAAAAATAATAATTTGTGCTTCAAATGTCTCTTTCTGTGAGTTGCTCAAAGTACTTTGCAGGAATCACTTACTTAAATCCATCCTTCACGATGGTATATGGAATAGCTTAGAATGGAGTGGCTCAGTAGGAGGTGAGGAGAGGCGCCAGGAGTTCTGAGAAGCCAAATCTAAAGCTGGTCTTGTTCAGATACGATCCTATTCATGCAATTAGAACATCAACTTACGTGTTCAAAGCTATTTCATAGTTATTGAATTAATAGATCTTCATTAAACTCTCCTGAAATAATAATGGGAGATATTGTGACATTAAAACAAGATGGAGATGTCTTTTTCGGCTTTAAAAACACCAAACTGATTATTGATGAAACTATACCTCGTGACTATTGGCTGTAACTTCAGTGCTTTTCCTACTATATTGTATTACCTATAGATGTGTTTTCCTTGATAACATAGTGATACTTTTAAGGAGTGACCTTTATCCTTCTGGATTACAAAAGATAAATTATCTGTTCCTATCTATGCCTTATATGAAGCCTGGTAGCTCTTTCAGGAACATCAAGAAAGCATTTACAGCATCCAAAATCTAAAACTCAGTGCCATTTTGCTCCAGGAATAATTATACAAGTGATATTTGACTTTGACAACTGCTTTGAAGAAAAAAAAAATCATTTTAGCTAGGGTAAACAATTAAAATTTGATATGGCCGCTTTCAGTGAATCGTGGGGTTTTTTGCACAGTTCAGGATTTTGAGACCACTTGTGACTACATTGGCCTTCCAGGGTTATCAGTGGGCAAGTCATGGTGGTTATGCTGGGTTGTGATATTGATACAATGTCATGCTCTGAGCATGTTATAACATAATAAGCCAGCATTGCTAATCATTTTAAATCAAGACTATTAAATTCAGTTGTAACATTTCATTTTAGTGCACAAACATTTTATTGTCCATCCACGTTGCTATTTTCCATCCTCCCTATGTTCTTTCTGCCCCTACTGCTCTTCACAGTGAAAGGCTGTGAAAATGTAAATACCCACAAATGGAACTGTATTTCTCTCAGTTCTATATTACAAGGCATATATTTTTATCAAAATTAAAGGAAAATAAGACTGAAAATAACATCCAGAGCATTCTATTTATCATTGGTTCTGTGACTGGCATTCATTGAAATAATTTTAGCGTGTAGGGTTGGAGTTTGGGATTTAGGCAAACCTGGGGCGGGTCCTGGCTCAGCTACTTACTGGTTGCATGACTTGTTCAACTCAGTTTTCTTTTCTATAAAATAAGGAGGATAATACTTGCCTCATAAAATAATTACAAGGACTAAATAAAGTATGTATTAAATCTCAAACTTGGGCCTACTATAGAGTGTTTTTTAATAAATATAAATCTTAGTGTTTCTCAAATTATTGTATATAAAATTATAACTAGCAGTGCTTATGAAAGCTTGATTCTTGTGTTTTCTCCCTTCCCCTGCCAAGGATTTTGATGCAGTGGACCTGATTAGGAACAGGAATCTGGAGTTTCACAGGTAGATGGTCTGAGGATCATATTTAGAAAAATCACGCTTGAGGTTCTAGGCAAATGGCCTATATAATGAGTTCTTCCAACTTTTCTGGGCTATGGTCAACTTCCCTCAATTTTTCAGAAAAAGAAATTATGACTTTCAGGGGTCACTTCACCACCTGCAAATAGCGAATAATGGAAAATTGGATGTAGTAGAATTCATTTATTCATTCACCATGTGTTATCAGGCACCTTCAATACAGCAAGAACCTCTCCTTGCTGCTGGGACTACAATGGCAGACAAAGTAGGCATGGAGGCAGAGCACTAGGTCACCACTTCTCTCTCCTAAGAGCCTGGAGCTCTATTTCCCAGGACATTTCTTCCTCAGTATCAAGATGACTCTATCACGTAGGTCTGTAGATCCTTCCAGGTCCCCGCTGCCAGGATTCTTGCCTTTGCTCCAGAAAGATGTTGGGTCTTGGAGGAAGTTGTCTCAGAAGAAGTAGAGCCTGAAGTTTCTGCTTTGTTGGGACCAGACCCTAAATTCCTGGCTAAGATCAAATTTACTGTTATCAGATGTGGAGCACAGTCTCCTGGATCGCAGAGGTGGCCTTCCACCTATAAAGACAAGGCACTCTGATGCCTAGAGGAGGAGAGTTGATTGCTCGTAGGGCCTTGTCTAACCACTAGCTAGTCGAGGTTTTCATCTCCAATTCTCATTTCCCTGCTCTGTCTAGATATTAGTCACCCATCTGAACTTCCTGCTGCCATTCTCCCTGTGAGCATTCCAGCCACTACCTCTGCTCCCTTCCGTCCCACTGTGGGCAGAAACAATCTGGAATGTTGAGAAAATCTGACTTCTCCAGCCATGTGTTAGATTCTGTGGCCATCTATTATCTTAGGCTCAGCTGCTCTGTAAGATCAGTCACAAATGGCCCAGGGAAGCAATGTCTTTGGGTTATATTCCATGGAGAGCCATGCTCAAGTCTCTATGAAGGGCAACATGGTGATTGGTGAGAGAACTGGGCTGACAGCCAGCAATGGAAGCCAAAGCCCTTCTGTACCAGCCAGCTCCCCAACCTTGGCCAAGGACCACATCTTTCTAGAGAATTCCAGATCTCCTTCCAGCCCAGAATGCCTGTGGGGCTACGCAGCTGCACCCCAGCAGACTCTAAGCCAAGGGTCGATGATGGTCTGGTGAGTCCAAAGAAAAGACCAGAGACAGCAACCAAAAGAGGTTTATTGGGGGAACTTACATACAGGGAATCTAGGAGCAGCTGAATGGACAAAGCATCTGCTACTGGGATCTATGTGCAGCAAGCTTTTACGTGTGGCAATTTAGCCTAACAACGGTCTGTAGCCTCTCCCCTCCTTACACGGCCCAGTTCCAAGGAGACCAAGACATGTCATCCTGGCATTCTTCAAAGGACATGTTCTGTATTGGCCATTCCTGGAGCCCCTGACCTTGAACACTGAACCGCACATTCTTCTACATGATCTATTTGATGAGAGTATGGAGGGAGGACAGTACCTATACATTCTCATTCAGGGTATGCTGCACAAACTAGCTATCCCGTGCATACCAGATGGGGGCAGCAGCAGAAAATCATCTGTGTTAAGATCTCTTTCCTGTATCCTGACCTCTTTGACTTAGGTCCCTGCCCCCTTTATCCCCAGTTACCTTCTTCAGATTATGGATCCTCAAGGCCTGACACTTAGTCATGCACCTTGCTTGATGGACCTGTGGAACTATCCATCTTCTCTTTCCAGGTCATAGTGACCTCTCTGGACTTGGTCCCTCGTCTTCAGTTAGGATCTTGCTAAGTCACCTGCTCTGTTCCCTGCCTTCTCATCCGGTCCGAGCTCTGTCCTGCTGCTGTTCAATGTCGGAAGAGGCAGAACTGCATTCCTCACCATATCTTCCTCTCTCTGCCCTCTTTCCTTCTCTACCAGAGAAGAGCAGATACATTTCTCTTACTGTACTTTTACCACTTTCCTTCAGGGCTCAACTGAAAATAAGATCAAGTTTCTGAAAGGAAAATATGTCTGTACCAAGGCTGAGTATGAATCTGATCTTCATGATTCTCAGATTAAAAAAACCACACATATTTTCTGAAGTAGACTGTTACGTTAATTGTCACCCCTGTAAAACTGCTATGGTCAGGGCCCCAAGAAATGGCTTTGTTCTGACTATGTGTGATATGCAAATGAAATGAATTCATGGCAACGGAGACCCTGGCTTTAAAATCAACTCTTTGTGAATCGAAAGCAGCCAATATTCTGTAAATCCTCCCTAGATAGAGTTTCTTACAGAAATACTGGCAGTCTCTGTAATGACGCTGACTGCTTTGATATGAGGATGTAGTCGATATCTCATGAAAAAAGATTTCAACTTTCTACTTTCTGCAGTAGAGAGAGGAGAGGAAGAAGTATGCAATGTTCTTATGTCCATCTGACTCAGCCACCAGAATGCTTTATAATTTTTTAATTGATTTGTCTGGAGGGTCTATTCCCTGGAGACTCACAGATCTTCATTTCTGTAGGAAAGAAAACTGTATAGTCCTGGCCCCACAATGGCTTGAAATTCCATTATTGATGTGATAAGCCCTTTGTTCCTCATTTTGATACAGATAAGATATTGAACTGAAGAAAATGCGCGAAATATATCTTTGTCCACTAATAAACCGAGAAGTGGTAGTGGTGCTGTTTGTTAATTCAAAATTTGTTTTGCTTTGCCAGATGGATTTGTTGCTCATTTCACTCAGGCCACAGAAAGCTCTACGTCAGTGACACACAGAAATGGAGGTGGGATTTTCAAGGAGTGGCCAGTATTTGTCTTGATGGTGCTTACTGCAGATTTAAGAGAGAGAGAAAGCAAAAGGCATACTCAGCACTGGGGGTCCAGGGCCAAGAAGGACAGTGACTGTTGCTCTGAGTGGGGCCCAAGGCAGCCGGCCCTTCCCTGCAGCTCCACACCCAACAAGTCAGTTATGCGCAAGTAATCGTGATTTGAAGAGAAAAAGAAATTGGGTCCCCAGTCTCCGAGCTGAGGTACTTATGCACTAAACTCTAAGAGGCATTTCATTTTTAACTACCTTTGCGTTTCCCGTAGTTTGACAACAACCCAAATCAAGAAAACACTTCAGGAAGAAAAGTAGAGCTGTTGGAAATTAAGGGCAGTGTCTAACATTCGAATGAATCCAACCTTCTCTCTTCTTGTCTTGATTGCTATTGTTTTTCTTTATTCAGCTCAAGGTGGTGTGCCCATCTTTCCAGGCCCAACTGAAGGCTCCTTTTTCATACCCTTGTGCCTCAAGGGGCCACCCAGGTTACTCTGTCACCAATACCACACATATTTGGGCATTTGATGGTGCTGTGTAGTGCTCTCTCATGTTTAATTGCTTCATGGGATTTACTGGTATCGTTATAGAAAGAGTGTATTTCCCTAAAGGGAGGAAATTTGACTTTGTTTGGGTCTCAGGCTCTAAGCTGTGGTCAGCTGTGGAGAAGTTGGGAATGAAATTCTCAGCCCATTTCCCACTAAGGATAGGCCTCTGTGGTGGACACTGTGGGTCATGACCCCATTCCTGGCTTTATTGCCTTGTTGCTTTTCCTCCCTCCGCTTTCTTCCTGTTGCCTGTCTCTTCTAAGCCTCTTTCAATCCTTGTAGGGATTAGGCAGTATAAATAACCTTCTATATGTGAAGCCAAGGGTCCTCAACACAGAAGCTTCTAGCCTCCAGTCAGGTAATGAAATGACTCAGCCCAGGGAAGAGGGCATGACCTGTCTTTGCACACCTCCAGGCACTGGTGGCCACACTAGAATGAGAGCCTGTGGTTGCCAAATTTTTAGATTTTTTTTTTTAAGACAAGTCAAATCTGGTCTTAAGTAAATCCCATAATTTTTAAACAGAGTCAGCAAGTGTGTGTGTGTACACACGTATATTCCCTCATACCTCCTCATCCCCACCCCCACCCCCAAATATTTGGTTGCCATACACAGCCTGTGCACCACTGGTTTGCACTGTCTGCTTTAAAGTTTTATTTGGTAGCTGCCCAGTTATAATGGGATTGACTATCCTACCGTGGCTCTCTTAGTATAAGGCCATGCATATTTGGTCACTTGCCAAGTGCTGTTGCTGATCAGCAAAAGTGGTTGAGGGATTCGGAAAGGAATAGGAAGAAGAAAAACTAGTTGCTTAGTTCTGTATAGATCTGGGTGGTGTCATATCCACTATGAATACACTGTTCAAAATCCAGGACCTTACTAATGAGCTCTGTCTTCTCTCCCAGATTAATTGCTTCAGAGCCTTGTGATTTAGTGGGGAATCTAAATGCATGTGTGCCTGAAACCCAGGAAGGCCCAGTTCTTTTCTTTTGTCCTTATAAAGGCATCAAGTTGAAAGTCAGAGCCCTGCTCCCAATGTCAGACTGACTCTGAGGTTTTATCTCCAGATGAGGGATTCAGGAACATTTACATTGGTGCTCCCCAAATGCTGGTTCCTGAGAAAAATTTCTCTGACCTACATCTCATGCTGTGAGAGAAAAACAAGTATTTCATCAAGTTGAAATTATTAAACTTATTTTGTGATGATGTACCTAGTGTTTCCTGGGCGTTTGTCAGAATATTCAGCAGAAGAGGTCTTTTTAGAAAGAGTTCATTTGCTTGATGAAATAAAAAGTAGGCAGCCTTATAATGGTTCCTCCCATCTCTCTATATTATTTCTTTATTTCTAGATTTTATCAGTCTGCTCTGCGAAGTCCAAGTCTGTGAGGAGACTTGAGCCACACCCTCAGTTGATGAAAGGTGCGGGATGGGAATGACCGAGATCCCCAGGGGCTGGAGGAGGAGGAGGGATATTGGTCACCTTTGCAAGAAGCGCATGTCCTCATTCAGCCCATACTTGAAAGAGATTTATCTATCCAAAAGCTGTTGCAAGCAGCTCAGGGTTTGGGGTTTTTTTTGGGGGGGGGGGAGCGGGGGTAGTTTGAGAAGTGGATTTGACCTTTTCTAGTCTTTGAAAGAGGATGTATTACTCTTGAGAAACAAAAGATCTTACTGTCAGCATGCCTGGAATTTAGCAAACAGACCTGGAGATGGCCCCGAGGGATGATGGGCTCAAAGAACATGGATGATATCATGGAACTTTGACCTATTTCATATGAGCATCGCGGAGCCTGCTTTTTGGAACCGGCTGCCTTGTTTGTTTTATAAATTAATCCTCCTATCGATTCCTTCCTTGATGGCTGTGGAAAAGAAGTCTCCCTCCTGTTTGAACTCCTGCCTTTGTAGGCTACTGCTAATAAAGGACCAGCCTGCTTATCACATGAAAGCCTCCCTAACCCTCATTGATTTGGCAAGTGACTTGCTTGCCGAGAATTTTCAGGGCTGCCGAGTAGGTGTAAAGTGCTTTGCTGTAACAGTAAAGTTTAGAAGACAGAAAACGAGCTCCATTTTGAAATGACACTTAACTGACATTACTTCTTGCAATCAGAAGAACTTAATCTAGGAGATAGAGAAATTTTTCTTGGCGTCCTAATTATTCACAGTTATTTACCGCGTACCCCCTGTGTGCTTTACTCTATTTCAGGCCTCGGGCTATAACAACCACTAAACAAAGCAGATACAAATGCCTGTCTTCTGTGCTGTTACACTCTAGTTGGACAAGCCAAACCCACAGTATAGAAGTACATTACATAGTATGTGAGAAGGGGATGCTTCTGTGTGGAAAATGAAGGGTGATCAGGAGCATGGGGAAAAGGATTGCTGTTTCAAACAGGGTAGTCAGAGTAGGTATCCCTGATTGATTAGGTGACATTTGAGTGATGACTTTATTTATATTTTAAAAAGATGAGTCTGGCTGTTTCTATGGGGAAATGACCATGGAGGGGCTGGGCTGAACGCCTGGGGACCCATTAGGAAGCCATGACAATAATCCCGGTGAGAAGCAGGTGGCTTGGAGCAAGGTGGAAGCTATGCAGGTGGTAAGAAGTGGTCAAATTCCAGGGTGTTTTGCAGGCACAGTTAACATGGGTTTCTGATAGATTTATAAACTTATAACATAGGAAGAGACTTTAGGGATTATTTAACTCCCTTCCAAGGCCAGATATGGAAATAAGTAAATGAAACCAGCTGCAAGACGTTAGGGGCTTTTAGGAACAGAATGTTATGCTCCGTTGCGTTAAAAGAAATTAAAACATTATGTGAGCCAAACTAAATACATTTGCACAATTGGCCTGTGAACTTCCAAACTGCATCCTCTAATAGTCAAGCCCTTCATTTTACGGATGAGAGATTCAAGGTCATGGGAAGTTCATTGACTTGTCCAAGGTCCTTAGAGGCAAAATCAGGATCAGAGCCTCACATTTCCCTGTCTGTAGTTCAGTGTTCTTTCATTACATTTGTACTTCAACCATGAATCACTTTTCCATTTAATGTCACTCTGAGTGAGCACCAGCAAAGTTAGAATGTTCTTTTTAATTTCGTTCCAAGGAGGCAACTTGAGGTATTCATTTTACTATTTCTGTCATCTCTTTAGTCAAGTGTCCACTTCTTAAACTTCAAGTCTTTCCTGCCGCAGCCACCCCATAGAACACCCTTGGGACAGATTGACCCAGTCAGTGTGTGTGCCATAGGAATTGCAAATGTCAAGAGGTTAAGGAGTAGCACATTGCCCTCACTAGCTTGGTGGGTACTGCAGTAAAGTGATGGGTAACAGATAGCCCACATAAAACGAGAACAGGAGTCTATACTTTGCTTTGGGCTACTTGATGGATGGATCAATGTTTACATAACAGATAAAAGGGGAAGGCGTGGGGAGAAGAAACCCATTTGAAAAAGTGTTCAGAGGGTTCAGTGACGGTCCTTTCGGTGACAAGATGTTCATTACATTTATAAACCTAAAAAAAATTATAACTTTTTTTCTATTATAAGAGAAATACATCTTGGTATATGGAATAATTTAATATATTTGATAAAGAGAGTATTGCCAGGAAAAGAATGTTGAGAAAATTAGATATCTGGGGAAACATCAAGTTCTATTTTCATCTCATATCATAGACAGAAATAAAAATCTCAATGGATTAGAATTTAAATGAAAAAATTCGTAAAAAACTCTGAGGAAATTTAGTGAATATTTATTTGATCACTGAATAGAGAAGGACTTTAAGGGTTTTAAAAGCAAAGAAAAGGGACGCCTGGGTGGCTTAGTGGGTTGAGCCTCTGCCTTCGGCTTGGGTCATATCTCGGGGTCCTGGGATCGAGCCCCGCATCGGGCTCTCTGCTCAGCAGGGAGCCTGCTTCTTCCTCTCTCTCTCTCTCTGCATGCTTGTGATCTCTCTCTGTCAAATAAACAAATAAAATCTTAAAAAAAAATAAATAAAAGCAAAGAAAAAATAGGGGAAAAAACCATAATATTTATCACAAAAAAATTAAAACACAACCAGAAAAACACATATTTGACAAAAGGTGGATAACCCTAATGTAAAAAAGCTTATATACATCTTGAGGGGAAAAAACCCAAAACCCAAACATTAATGGATAATGAAGTTGAGAGGAAGCAGTCACAATTCATAAAAGAGGAAACAGAAATGGCAAATAAACTTACAGGAAAAGGTATAACCTTCTAGTAATCAAAGAAAAAGAACTAAACTAGACTGAGACACCATTTTCTATTTGTCAAATTGACAAAGGTTAAATAAAATCTTTAATACTTAAAGCTAACAAGACAGACCCACTTGTACATTCTTGGTAGAAACATTTCCTGATATATTAATCTGGAAAGCAATATACAATATGCATTGAGATTTTTAGGATATTAATAATCATCCATTAATCTTAATTTTGAGACTTTATTCAAAAAAGAAAAAGCTAAAATTTGAGCCAAGATTTACATCATAGCCTGATTTACAAATAAGGAACAATTGGAAACTATCTAAATATCCATTCAAGATGTGTAAATAAATTTTGTTAATACTCACTCTTGTGCTTTATATACTGTGGAGGTCTATTGTAAAAATAAAATCTCTTCGGCTATTTCCAAAGCCAGTGGCACCTCACTGCTTTGTTCAGTGGGAACACATTTTATGGCTCAGAAGTGAGAGTCCCATTTATCATAGAAACTTTGGAGCATACATAAAACTAAAAGTGAGAAAAAGACTAGCCATAATTACAACGTCTAAGGCAGACATAGTTAATATTGTAGTATTTTTCCTTTTTAATCTTTGTGAAAGATATTGATGGAGAGAATTTTACTTAGTTGTCGTCTCAGAAAAACTCTGCTTCGATTATGTATGTGGTGCAGTTGTGGGTACATATATATTATGTATTATTTAAGCAAATTTTATCCTAATTCTCCAACTCAGTACTAGGCTCTGAACCTATTCCAACTCATATTCAATTTTTAAAGTTTTTATAAAAATTTTAATTTACCGAGAGCCTTCTAAAAACACACCTGCAATGCAAAGTGAGGTTGGAGGATCCAGCTGTGAAATCTGTCTGTAACTCTTTTAACAACTCAGTGTGCTGGAGCACACATGAGCAGTCTTCACAAGTTTGCCCCCAGCCTCTCCCAGCCTCCAGGAATTTGGGCATTTCACTTTGTTCAACCTTATCTCCGATCAGCCTCCTCTCCCATTACTCATCATTCCACATCAGGAATCCACTAGTAAGCAGTTCAAAAACCTTGAGTAGAACATGAGTTAAAGCTATTTCTGTGGCCCAAACTTATTCAATCAATAAAAGAATGTCAGCAGTTCTATAGTCAGAACCTATTAAATTCTAATATTATTCTGATATTATTTTTAAGATGCTAGCCCCAGTCCTCTCTGTCTGATTTCTAATCTCTGAAGGAAAGAGTAAATGCAAACATAGGCGTTTTAAGGGTCTGGGGGTCGAAAGGGGATGCTTTTCCAGAGGGCTCTCTTACTGTTTTCTTGACAAATTCATATGATTTAATGGTTACTGGTGGAGACTTTCACCAACAGTTTGTTACTATGACAGCAGAAGCATTCAAAATTGGGGTATTTCAAACTTCATCTTGTGGTGAATGCAAACCTGGCAGAAGGCCATTGCTTCACTAGGAAATGGAACATTGTCACTCTCGGAGGGGGCAATAAATGGAGCCTAGAGTTCTGCTTTGTACACGGGAGTGAAAAGATGACAATATGGCGTCCCTGTAGACAGAGAGGCCAGCTGCCTATGCTCTATGGAGACGGTGTTATCTAAAATGTGTTTAGCAATTACAGTTTCTCAGCTTGTGATAGATGTTCCTTTAGAAAAGTTCATCGCTTAAATGCATTTAGGGAAAGATTCATTGCGGGGCTTTAATATTCTAAGGTGCATTATGAATCAATAGGAACAGGTTGTAGCATACATTTCCTAAACCTGCATAACCATGAAACCTTTCTTCATGAGAGAGTAGGCTTTCTAAAGCTTACTTTGAGAAATTCTGTGTTGGAGCTTTGCCAATGTAGCTGATTTGAATCTTGGTCTACAAACTCAAATGTGCAAGAAATACATTTCATTTTTCAACTACAAACTCAAATATGCAAGAACATTTTATTTTTCAAAATGTTAAATTCTGATTTTAAAGCCCTGTCCCTCTTGGGTGGTGGGAGGTCTAACATTGACCTTTGTTGGTGCTGTGCCAAAGTTAGTGCTATGCCAAAGTTCTGATCATTGCTCATTTGCCTACACTTGGCCAGTTGTCTCTGGTCCCAGACGGTACCTAGGAACCATCCTTGGGTCTTTCCTGGATAATACTGGAGTCTCTACTGCTGGAGATGTGGGTATAGATATTTTCTTTTTGCTTGATGGTTTTCTTAGTGTTTGAGGAAAATTACCTCCTCCAGTACTTTTTTCCTTAAAGATATTTATTTATTTGAGAGAGAGAGCGAGCAAGCAAGAGAGTGCATGAGCAGGGGGAGGGGAAGAGTGGCAGGGAGAGGGACGGAGAGAGAGAATCTCAACAGACTCTGTGCTGAACGTGGAGCTCAACTAGGGGCTTGATCTCATGGTCCCGATATCACGACCTGAGTCAAAACCAAGAGTCAGACACTTAACCAATTGAGCCACCAAGGTGCCCCCAGTTTTTATGTTTTTTTAGACAACAAGGGGATATACTGACTTCTATATCTAGCTTATTCACTGTTAGTGCAAGCTTTCAGATTGGTTTGATTCAGTAGTTTACCAGTGTCCCTGTGGTACTGGTTTAATTCCTCTGTGTTGTATTGACTAATGAGGTTGATCCTAAGAGCTATTCCTTTTTGGAGGGTGGGGGGGTTTTAGCTAAAGCTATTCCAGATGTTTTATTTGCATACCACATCTTCCAGAAGGAGAGACAACCATTTGGCTTGGGGTACCTTCTCAGAATTTAAAGAATTCCTCTCCTATCAAATTCCTATTAACTTGTTATTGGCCTTCCTTGGATCTCACAAGTTCATTAAAATTATTTTGAAATATTCTATACATGTAAAACTGTATGTAACATGTAAGATATTTGAGGAATAATATAGGTAATATAAACCCATAGAGCTACCATCCAGCGTAAGAGCTCAAATACTACCAGTTCCATTGAAGGCCACTTCTAGTCTTCACTTGTGGTACCTCCCACATTCACTGCCTGAGATAAGGTTTCTTTGTGCTTATTAATATCTTGTTTTTCTATACAATCCCAAACAATATATTAGCATTATATGATTTTGAATTTTATAGAAAAGATAACATCTATGCATATCCTTCTACACCTTTTTTTCATTCCACATTGTTTATGGGATTCATCTATGTTGATAGATGTTTTTATTGGGTTATAGCATTTCATTGTGTCATTAAACCACAATTTGTTCATCTGTCTCCTCTTGTTGGACCTTTAGTTGGTTCCAGTCTGAGACTTATATGAGTAATGCTGCCAGACATCTCTTGGGCATCCTGGTGCCTACATGGAAGGAGTTCCCACAAGTACATATATATTTGAGAATGACATTGCTAACCGAAATCATGCACTTTTCTTTTCTTTTCTTTTCTTTTTTTTTTAAAGATTTTATTTATTTATTCTACAGACAAAGATCACAAGTAGGCAGAGAGGCAGGCAGAGAGAGGAGGAAGCAGGCTCCCTGCGGAGCAGAGAGCCCGATGCGGGGCTCAATCCCAGGACCCTGGGATCATGACCTGAGCCAAAGGCAGAGGCTTTAACCCACTGAGCCACCCAGGTGCCCCTTCTTTTTTTTTTTTTTTAAAACAGAGAAATAGAGCATGGAGGGTGGATAGGGGCAGAGAGAGAGGGAGAAAGAGTCTTAAGCAGGCTCTATGCCCAGTGCTGAGCCTGGACATGGGGCTCAATCTCATAACATTGAGATCATACCCTGAACCAAAATCAAGCGTTGGATGCTTAACTTACTGAACCACCCAGGTGCCCTGATCATGCATAGTTTTTAATATTACTAGATAATGCAAAGTTATTTTCCAGAATAGGATGAAATTCTTTTCAATACAAGCAGAGTATAATATATATTGTTGTTCTACCTCTTTCCCAATATTTGATTTTGTCAGGAGTTTAAATAATTGCCAGATTGTAAACTGTGATTCAGTTTACTTTCTTGACACATTAATTAGGTCACAAAGATTTTTATTAATTATTTATTTATATATATTTATATATTTATATATTATATATATATTTATATATTATTTATATATTATTATTTATTTATTTCCTCTTCTATGAACTATCCGTTCATGTCTTTTACCCATTTTGCTTTTGGGTTGTTTTTCTTCTCTAAGTTGACTTACAGAAATTCTTATATATTGTGTTTACTAATCCAGTGTTGGTTATTTATGTTACAGTATCTTCCAGTTGGCGATTTATATTTTCACTTAAAAAAATAATGTCTTTTAATTAGTTAAAAAAGTTTTAGATGATTAAATCCATCAAACTATTCCATCTGGTTTATAGTTTGATGCCTTATAAAAATTGTTGCATATGCCAACTGCATTTTACACACACACACACACACATCTTTAATTGACCTGGCATGAATGAGAGATCCTATTCCATGTATTTTTTGAATATGGCTATTTATTGTCTTAGCACCATTTATCTTTTCCCAGTGATCTGCAAGGGCATCTCTGCTACCTGTCAAGTTTCCATATATGTGTGGACCCCTTTCTGGGCTCTTCATTATGTGTTTGTCTGTCTTTGTGGCAATAGCACACTGTTACTAGCTTTAAATCTAATCAGGCAGGACTCCTCCCACCTCCCGAACCCTGCACCTTGTTCTGCCATAGTGTCTTGGCCATTCTTGGCCCTTTGTTCTTTTGCATAAACTTTATAATGGGCTTGAAAATTTCCAATATTGTCATTGAGATTATAGATTATAATTATAGATTTGGGGGAGAGTTGATATTTTCATGATAGAACATTGAATTTTTCTATAGCTTTATCTATTCATATCTTTACTAATTTAAGTCTTTCTGTCTTTAGTTGCTATTATAAATGGTATTTTTCAACATCACATGTTCAAAATATTGCTGGGCTTTTTCTTCCCCACAGTGGCCTTTAGTGTTTATATAAGAAGGGCCTTTGATACCTGTTCACCTGCTACTTTTTGATTAGCTCAAGTCCTGAGGCAAGGGATGAGAGTTTGCTTAGTTGCTTGAAAGGAGAAGGAACAAAGAACTAAAGAAAGAACAATACCATTGAACAGTAATTTTAGTAAATTTCCCTGCCACATCTACATGATCTTACTGAACCCCACCTTTCAAGGGAGGTGTTGGTTCTCCTGTTTCAGTGACAAGGAAACCAAGGTTTAGGGCTCAAAGTCCATTACATGTTTATGGCAAAGCCAGGATTTAAAATGAGGAGAGTTTCACTCCAAAATGGTTTTATTCATTATACTGTTTTATTCATCATTCCCTCAGGCAAAAAGGATGTTTAGAGTTTTCTAAGCATTGAGTAGAATGACCAGAATGGATAATCTGTTCTGTAGCCCAGTTATGTGACCCTGCGCACCTGGACTCATTACAACCCCCTCCAAGTCAGCAGAGGTTGGATAGCACTTTATCCTACTCCTTGTCCCTGATGCTCACTGAGGAGGCCAACTGGCCCCTGGGAAGAATTTTTGCACACACGAGGAAGCAGATAGCAGGCATTACCAGCATTCTTCCCCTGGACTGCGTGCCAGTACACGTAGCCAGGCTGGGCAACTGAAATTGTAAAGCAGAAGTCTGTGTGGAGCTTCTTAATATTTTCTTAAACAGCCAGTGATGGAAGACTCCGATAACAACTCGAGTAAAGGCTTATGGCTGTAAAAAGTCTCCTCTGTGGATTCGGCTGGAAAGGATTCTCTGCTGAATACGGCCTGGATGCCTGAGCCCAGTGTTCTTCAGTGAGAAAATTACCGCAAGTCATCTCGCCATCTGGGATCCTCATGGGTGGAATCTTCTGCTGGAAGACACAGTTGTTATCAATCAACCTGCACTATCCAATAGGCCTCCAGAGCTTCGGGGGATGTTGTTCCAGAAGAAATGAGAAGGAGGACTCTTTTGTGGGAAAGAGATGATTAGTGTTGATGGCTTGTCAGAGGCAGGGAGTGGCGGTAATCGAGTGAGTACAGCACTCGAGGGTGCCAGAGTAGTGCCTGCCAGCTGCTGTCCAACGCGCAGAAACAGAGTCCTCCGCACCCATGGCCTCAGGAGCATCCCTGTCCCCCTCTGCTCCCTGTGCTCGGTCCCCGTTGTTCAAGCCTGAGCCTCACTGTCACTCCCGAGGCATGCTGACCTTGGGAGCCTCACCTGGTCTCTCCAGAATCCACAGATGAAGTCTCAGTAGAGATCCTCTTCACAGATGCCGTTTCAGAAACAGGGTGGAGATAAGGGTTTTTTTCAACCAGAGGAGCTCTAAATACTTTCCAGCATGACAGCTTTTTGAGAAAGTGGGTGCTCAATAAACACCTTTTCTGTCTCCCCTCCTCTCTTTTTTGCCTCACCCTTGCCCCATCTCTTTTCCTTTCATCTGCCATTCTCTCTGCTGTTCCTTTACTCACCAGCCACCTCCACTTCTCTTCCTCTTTCTTTCTCTTGCCTCTGTCTCCTGCTCCCTCCATTTCTCCCTTTTTACTGTCTTTCACCATGCTGCCATTTGAGACAGTGATGCCAAAGCAGAAAGCTGGAAAAAATGTCAGAACTCCTATTTATATGTATTTCAACCCTTGTAAAGCTCTACCTTTTGTGTATGTTGCTAACAGAGTAAGGAAAGACTAGAAGCTACTGCTTTCATCTACAAACTAAGTGCACCCTTTCCAGTTGGAGTGCATGGATTATGTTTCTTCTATGGTCTTTTCAGCATTTATTGTTTTTGATGGATGAATACCTAGTGTGCTATTTGGGGGGGCTAATTCTGTAACAGTTTGAGTCGGGGCAAGAACTATGATCTTGTGTTGGCCTTTCCCTTGCTGCTGCCACCAGAGACAGAAGATTGAGTTGGGTGCACTATGGGCATGTCAGGGCTGGTTCTGTGTACTGTACCAAGCATTCTTGTAAGAATTAAGTGAAATACTAGGCATGGAATTAAAAAGGAAATAACTGCTAGCTGTTAACATCATTGTTAATATTATGCACATGCTGTGGTACAAAAATCTGGATTCAGATTTACCTTTGTTCAAATCCCAGCTCAGTACCTTGCAGATTTGGCTAAGTCTCTTTATTCTATTTGAATCTCTGTTTTCTTTTCTTTACAGTGGGATCAGTGATACCCCTTTGGTCATAGAGATGAAATTACCTAACAAAGAGTAGATGCTCCTGATTATTGTCTTCCTCTCCCCACCCATGTCTACTCCTTTGGCCCAGTAGTACCTACATATGTTGTATGTGTAATGTGTGTGTGTATCAATGAATCAAATACTTATCTAATGTTTACTTCATGCCAGGCGCTGTTCTAAGGGTATTATAAACTTGACTCTTTAATATCATAATAGCCCTTGAAGTACTTACCATTATTACAGACTTTACAGATAAGGAAGCTAAAGCACAGAGAGGTTTAATAACTTGCCCAAAGCCACTAACTGATATTTGTGAGAAGACACCTGAGTGCAAGTTTTTTATTCTTTTAATTGAACATATCATTACCCTGAGATGTTGCCTGGAAGTCAGCATAGATTTTTCTCTTGAGTCTGCAAATTTTCTTAGAGACCTTAGGAAAAAAAAAAAAAAAAAAAACAAAGCAACAACATGAACGAAGAGCACACTTAATTCTGAGTTTATTTTCTGTGTTAATGTAGTAAAGTGGTGAGTGGATTTTGCAAAGCATGTCCTCATTCAGGTCCAGTCTGCAAAAGTGTCTGTTTGCGGCGCCGGCTGCCTCCGCAGCCCCGAGGCCGGCCCGACAGAGCCCCTGGAGAGCGCGCGCCCCCTGCTTCAGCACGGAGCCCGCGCGTCCTCGGCACAGAGCGCGCTCAGTGTTCAGAGGCGCACAGATGGGAATTGAAGTGGGGCCAAGACCACTGGGAAAAGTGTTGGAAAGGGAAACCTGGCCAACAGACAGCGCCCTTCTGTTTAGCTGCAACTGGGGAGCCGTGGCCAGAGAGTAATGACTACAGACTGGCTGTGGTTTGGGTTGATTCAGCATCTTGTTCTCATTTTCAAATGTTTGGTCCTGGGGAAGACCCCAGACCTCACTTTGCTACCTAGTGGTATGGCCTATTTAGGAGTTTTCAGGAAAGTATTCATTCACGTGGCCTAGATTTCTTATTAGTTAAGATGACTCACACATGTTTAGGCACAATTGACAGGGGAAGGGACCAGAGACTGATGACATACCAGGTGCCGGGAGCTGTGTTGGGTGCTTCTACCTGGATTAGCTCTGCTAATAATGACAGGGAGGCAGAAATGCCTTCAGACAGTATCGGTAAAGGTAGGAAAAGGTTAATGGAGAAGGTAGGTTGCATGGAGACTGGAAATGGGAAAGGCAGGACATCTCTTAAGTCTTTTTGATTCCAGAATCCATGCCCTCAAGTTACCGGAAGTGATTAGCAACAATATATAATCGCCTTGTGTGGGGAGACAAAAATGATGTTATATGATGTTTCTCATATTTTCTCTCCTTCTGCTGAAAGAGTCTTGGCTTCTTCATTTATTCAGTTCCTTCCTTCTTTTGTCCTGCCCCGAGAGACGGGTTATATAAGTTTTTGTGACGGATTTTAAGAAGGAGGGAAGGGGAGAGGGGGCCAAAAGCTTATGGACACATAAATATATTCCTATGTGTAAGTGGATTTATGTATTTATATATATATATATATATATATAACTTTATAGGTGATAAATACATGAACATTGTAAAATGAGGTTTTACCATACTTAAGCTTCTGTTATCTGTTTTAAACCCTTTAAGTTTATCATGAGTCTTTTTCCTTGTCAAAGGGTTTAAAACTGCAATATCATTTTTAATATTGCCTAAAACTCTATAAAGTATATGCCAGTGGTTGATTTTTAGATATTTAGCTCATTTCCAGTTTTTAGCATTATGCTGCAATGACACCTGGAAAAAAATATTTTTAAATGGCACAAATTTCTTTTTCTCAGGGAAAAGTTTTGCTGTGATTTTTCTTAAGTCAGAGGAATTCTCTGTGTTTTCAAACTCATTTTTAAAAAAATACTTTATTCATTTATTTGACAGAGATCACAAGTAAACAGAGAGGCAGGCAGAGAGAGAGGAGGAAGCAGGCTCGCTGCGGAGCAGAGAGCCCGATGTGGGGCTTGATCTGAGATCCTGGGATCATGACCTGAGCTGAAGGCAGAGGCTTTAATCCACTGAGCCAGCCAGGCACCCCTCAAACGAATTTTTTATTTTTTAATTTTATTTATTTATTTATTTAAAAAAAGATTTTATTTATTTATTTGACAGGCAGAGATCACAAGTAGGCAGAGAAGCAAACAGAGAGAGAAGAAGAAGCAGGCTCCCCGCCGAGCAGAGGGCCCAATGCGGGGCTCGATCCCAAGACCCTGGGATCATGACCTGAGCTGAAGGCAGAGGCTTTAACCCACTGAACCACCCAGGCGCCCCCAAACTAATTTTTTTAAAGCACTGGAATCATTCTTGCAACAGTAGCTTATGGAGGACACACTGTGTGAAACTCACAGAAGTGGCTATTCCTTCTATGAATTTGCCCCTTGCGCCCACGGTGACCCTTGAGCTTCCACAGTACGCTAGAGAACCCAGGACATGCCAGCTAGGTACTAGCTTTATTTTGTGTGTGTTTGTTTGTTTTTAAGATTCATTTGTTGATTTGAGAGAGAGAGAGTGCTTATATACATGCGTGAGAATGGGGGAGGGGCAGAGAGTGAGAGGGAGAGAGAAAGGCAAGTTGAGCATAGAACCCTAGGTAGGCCTGGATCTCATGACCCTGATATCAGACCTGAGCCAAAACCAAAAGTCCACACTTAACTGACTGTGCCATCCAGGTGCCCCTCCCTCGTTTTTTTTTTTTCTATGATATAATTATTTGCTGATATCACATAGCACTGAAAATCTGTTTTCTCCTTTAAAAGAAGAGACAACATTTTCTCTTTCTTTCTTTGAATTTTGATGTGCTACCTTGCCAGCCTAATTAATAATACTTTTATTTTAATTTTTAAAATATATTTATGTATGTTATAATAGAGCCTTTATACTTAAACATAGTCAGGCAGCCTGGTGTAGACTCAGTGAAATGTTACATACGTAGGCCTGTGTAGTGACATGAAGTCCATTCCGTGTCCATTGTCCCATTAACGTAGGGGAAGGCACAAGGGATTGGGACCTACCATATCTCCTCAAATAAAACAGAAAGAGAAAATCTGGCCTGGTCAGTACTACTGTGCTTCTCCCTGTCTTGCCCCTTCTGCTGTTCTACTGGAAGCTGGGGTTAACCTGGCATATCTTGCCATCACTTTCAACAGTCAGATTCTTTTCCTGTGCAATGAAGCTCTGGTTTTCCTATGATTTCTGAGTTTCTTTCAGGGTGCTAAGGTGGGGAGGAGTCAGGAAATAGAAATGCAGGCATCCACCTTTGTGTTTTAACTGCCATTCTTTTGTTTGTGCCCTCCAAGGTGAACCTCTCTGAATGTGCTCCTAGCTGCTAACAAAGAAATCGGTGGCATTTTTCCTTCTGATACTGGGATTCAAATTGTCTGGAAATTTCACATGTTGGGCCTAACCTAGAGATAGACTCCATGTGACCATGCAAAAGGGAACCTTCATGAATATGTTATTAGGAACTTGATCCCTTTGTCATTCATCCTTTCTGTGCCCTTGCTTGTTGGAAGACGAGAATTTTGTGATTGGTTCAAACCAGTGGAAATGCCAGAGAACTGAGTTAGATATGCAGAGGATATTGAAAGGACAGAAATTTATGCTTTCAAGTATTACCATTATTAGATTTATAATTTTAATTTTTTCCTCTAGTCTTAGATAAGGTGAATTGTTGACAGGTTTCTGAGACCAGAAGGAAACTAGAAGATAAATGCGTGTAGGTAACACAAAGGATCAGATAGTGAAATCTTTTAGCAAATAAAAAAGCAACAAGGAAGAGGGCATCATTGTAAACAAAAACTTGACAAAAAGAAAGGTTTGGGGCCAGAAATGGTCAAATAATTCTTCCAAAAGGGAGAAATCTTTTTAAAAACACATTGGGCCACTTTATATTATACTGGGGCCAAAAGAAACAGAAAAGTATATTTCAAACAGGTGGGATTTAGTTGTTTTTTAAAACTTTAATAAGCAAAAAAGGCCTTTTTTTTTTTTTGTCCAATTAGTAGCATTAAGATAAATTTAATGTGTTGGCTTCCTGGGATTTGTGCCTTCAATTTATAAGCTTTGCTGATAAAGAAGAAAATCAATTTCATTTTATTCTATTTCCCAGGGAGATAGCAAAAAGCTTAGGGATTTTGCGGGGGACTTTTTAATTAGGACTATTATAGAAACAAGTTGAAGAACCAAATATCAAACCTGTAAACTATGTCTTGGGGATAGAGTGTGAATGATGGTTAGGTTTGGAGGCAAATGACTATTAAAGTTTCTCAGATAAGGTTTCTCAGTCTTCACAGGTCAAGATGATCAAATCCAGTTGCTCCTGACCCTTACCATGTGTCATTGTTTTGTTAGTCCTCCAAGCAGGTAATTGTGGCATGAGATGCCAAGGCATGCAGGGATATGATGGTGGGTGTGAGTCGTGTCACGACAAGGGAGCTGCTGGCTGCACATCCTGCTGCCTCCATCCAGCCCACTCTCCTGCTAAGAGAGGCAGGAAACAAGGCAAAGAAAGGAGCATCTTAGTCCTGCCCAAGGCTTCAGGGGCATCCCCAAGGCCGGTGTCTAGAGGACCAGACCTGGAGCCTCACCTGGAGTTAGGGTGGGCAGGAGCACACACCTGGTTTATTTCTATCTTTCTTTTGGTCTTAATCTTCTGGTGCAAGGACATGACCAGTGCTATTACCCTAACCTATGAGAAGTAAAGGATTGTACAGGGACAAGATAGCTGCAAAGCTTAGAGCAGAAGGACACTATATGATCTAGCTTATACTTTTCTAGGTTGGGAAGGCAAGGCCAGTCCCCTAGCTGGAAGAGTGTGTGTGTGTGTACGCGTGTAGGGACAGGGAGACACTGACTACAGGGCAGAGTGCCCGAGGCCCACAATCATTGTAGGGGCCCTCAAAAGTGTCTTAAGTTATTTTTTTGAATCAGGAGAAAAACTGAATATAATAATAATTAATATACAATAGTGGGTCCATCCTAGATTATATTTGCCTCTTTACTAATGCAGCCGTAAAATATGTTTTTGTATTTATATATAAAATGAAGGGAGGAGCCCATGAAGCTGAAGTGCGGAGGCGTCATGAAAGTTATAACGCAGTCCTGGCTGAGCAGCTGTGAGAGAGGCAGACAGGCTAGCAGAGACTCACCAAGGTAGACAGAGTTGGAACAGAGAGAGAGAAAGAAAGGAAGACACATGCAGAGTGAAGCAGAAAGACAAAGAGAGGAGGATGAAGACGTATACCTACCCAGAGGGAGAGACAGGCAGGCAGGGAGGCAGACAGACAGACAGACACACACACACACACACACACACACACACACACACCAATAGATACGAAGAGGCAAGGAGAATGCGATTGATGGAGAGCCAAAGACAGACTAGACACAGACCAGACAGACAGACACAGACAAAGATGTCACAGGGAACACTGCTAGAAGGGGGCAGTCAGCACCTTAGTCTGATTTTTTTTTTAGCCACCCAGGAGTAAATGTGTCTGGAGAGCTACAGGCCTCTCAACCACTTTGTACCTAGGCACGGAGAATCAAGGGAGAGAGAGGAGAGGGCCTGCCTGCTTCCTTTCTATCCCATCCTAGGTACATGAGAGTCTTGGAAAGGAAGTTTGTGTCCATCTCTGGTCTTGACCCTGGGCCCACATTCCTCTTTGCAGGTGAATTGAAATACAGTGGTCTTTCTCTCCCCTCAGAAAGTGCCTAGGTCCACATTACAAAGCCACAGACCTCATGGCCATGCTTCACCCATAGCAGGTGGGAATTGCAAAATCAAGATTGGGGTTGGGGCAAGAAGTGTTCCAGCCTGAGCTTTAGGTCTTGGTTAGGAACCGGCAAAGAGGTTGGGGCAGGTTGGCATTATTTTGGTCACTCTGAAAGCAGAAATTGGACAAGCTGGAACAATTGGAACATGAAGACTTTGCCACCTAATTGAAAGTCACACAGTTCCTTTTCAGTTGTAGTGTCTCTGGGAAATAGGATTAGAGATCCCTTGTAAGAGACCCAGTAAGAAAAATACCATTTAAAATGCCTTACCAGAAGGAAAGCCCAGTGAAATCAAATAATTTATAGTAAAAAGTGTATATACTTCAATCTGTTCTGAATTCTGGTTTTCTAATCTTGCCAGAGATGGTTGTAGGAAGAAATCAATAAGAAAAAAAGGGGAGGGGGAGAGAAATTATTAAACCATAAAGGAGCTCAGCCTTTCCCACATTTCAGGGCCAGAAAGGGGCAGTAGACAGGAGGTACTTCTTAAGACAGTGCCAGCCTTGAGGGGAAAATGCTTACATGTCCTTGGTTATGGAAACTGTTTTTAGGTGAAGTAATTTCTTATTTTGCTCAAATGATTCCAGCATGTGTCTGTTTGTAAGTTCAGTCATAGCCTCCGTCCAACATCATTATAGAGATTCTTTTCTCAGTTCAGAGAATAAGGTCAGTTGAAGTTATTTATAAGTTTGTTTTTTGTCAGTCGTGGGTTATTTTTCTGCCATTTGTTGACAGTATCAGGGTGTGGGATGGTGCATAAATCCCATCCAAAATGGAGTTTTGTGGTCACATTAAGCTGAAGCCTCTCCCCCCTTCCCCCAAGCTAGCTGCAATTACTTTGGATTCACTTTAGGAGGTGTGAGAAGCTCATATGTTTAAAAGATGAATAGTTTATTTTGGATCATCTGGTAGCAGCAGGTTAATTAAAGAGTAACTCCATCATCTCTAGTCAAAATCACAGGCATTATAAAAGCAAGCCTGCTTTATGATTGTCGTGTGAGAAATGTACACAATGATGCCCAGAGAGTTGAAGCATTATTAAAAGTTATCCATTGAGTGAGTTTGTTCTTCTTCCTCATTATACAGTTATAAACAGCCTCTGCTGGTTTCTTCTTCCCTGATTATATGCACCTTTTATAATGTAATAAAAAAGTGATTGCTCTTTTGCAAACAGTAGCATAGCTCACAACCCTCTTCTTAGTGGGCCACATTTAATTGTTACCACCACCTTTTAGTAGGAATGCTGTTAATTCGTTAACCCCACTTTATACATGAAGAAACCAAAAGCACAGAGTTATTGAGTAATTTACCCGAAGCCACACAGCTTGTGAGCAGCAGAGCTCAGATTAGCCGCCAGCCTGCCTTGGGAGCTGCCCTCTTATTGGCTACCTCCACTGCCCTCCTCAGAAGTCACATAGGAAATGACATCTCCAGCTCTCCGTTGGGAGAATATTGATCCATTATTCCACCAGTGGGGCAAGTTCTTCTGTTCACCAGGATTTTTAGCTGCTGCGTTTTTTTAGCCTGGGGGCCTAAGCTGTGACTATTACTTAAAAGCTCCAGGGGGAAAGGATGGTATAAAATTATTGTGGAAGCTCAGAGCTGAAATGTGGATTATTTTATTTTCGTCAACTTTGTATCCAATAATAATGTTTTTTAAAGTCCAGTGGTCCAACTTTTGCTTTCAGAGTGACCAAAACAATGCCACCCTGCCCCAGGCCTTTATATAGATGTTTGAATAGGCACGTTCTAAGCAGCAAACCACATCAGACACCAGTCGCCCAAACATGCCAACCCACCAGCAACCCACTATTTGCTGGGCCCTGGAGAATGCACCTAGAAGTGTAATTCCTAGCCATTCCTTTTTAGCAAGGAATCGAGGTCTTTCAGAGAGAGTGGCACACTGAAATTTCAAGTTCACCCTTTCCACCAAGAGCCTCAGCTGAGTGGTGCGCTCACTGAATCCTAGGATGCTCATGTGAGGGAGAAATCCTATCTGGCTGGGTGGGTGGGGTCTCCAAGGTTGCGGCAGAGGGTGGGCTTGTCTGAGGATGGAGGCAGTGATTGGATTTGAGGTAAACCCCCAAAAATTGGTTGGACTTGCATGACCGGAGAGGAAAGACATTCCGTGTGCAGAGGTGTGTAAGGGAGCCTCTGGCAATGGCCAGAGCCATGGAGAAGAGCACTGCTTTTGGAGTTCTGGGTGATGAGGTTAGAATGATACCAACTGATCTGGAAAACGAACATGTTGTACATTGCTCATTGGTGTATGAAGGTATGGAGCTCAAAAATCTGATTTTTGTATGCGGCCTGTGGAATCAGCCTTCACCCTCCATAGTTACGTCTTGTGCTGTTATATGTTCTCATCTTGTCCAAGAAGCTGTGTTTTTAAATGCCATGAACTCTGATAAAAACAGGTTTATTTTTTTCTCCCACTTGTGTTCTTGAAACCTATGTTTACAGGACCTTATGTTATATACACTCTGGGTGTTACCTTTAATCTCAGCCTCTGTTTGCTACAAATATAGGGAAAGGTGACAGTTTCATTCAGGATAAACTCCACTGAACTCTGTGAGGCAAAATATTTTTCTTGAGCTTTTTGGGGCACACTTTCTTGAAGAGGCAGATGGATCTGACTGTCTGAGTTAAGATCCCAGCTCTGACGCTTATTGCTGTGGAACCTGAGACATGCTTAACCTCTCTGTGCCTCAAATTTTTCATCCATTTCAGGGATGATACTCTAAACAGTACCTGGGACACAATAAAGAATTGTTAGCTTCAGTCACCATGAAGAGGGTGAAAATTCAATGAATGGCGTGATTAGGAAAAATACTGTCCTTTTGGGAGCATGTGTGTGCACCAAAGAAGTTATTCAGGAAACACTAACTTAAATCAACTCTACTAAATCAGACCTAATGAAGCCCCCATAGAAAGAATCCAAAAGGAGGGTTAGAAGAACTTTGATGCATAATAATCAACAGAGCATTTAAGGAGCAGGTATTTACCAAGCCCCGCTGGAGGCCCAGTCTTAGGTCACTTTTTGGTCATATGCAGAGTGAGGTAGCCAAAGGAAGAAAGCTGTCTTCCTAGCTGGGTCTTTTCTTGAAGCTTGTGGTGGTAGGAGCAGAGGGCTGAGGAGGGAATGAGCTGCTTTGCCCACTTTGGCCGAGGGGCCAGTGGTCTGGGTGTGTGTGGTCTGGACAGAGTGAACAGTAAGAGCTCACATCTGTCAGATTTTGTTTTTTCAAAGTAGTTTCACAAACATTATCTCACAAGCACTGTTTTCCTTTAAAAATAACTTTAAATTACACATTTAAGAAAGAAATATATTCTTTTGAAGAAAATGGACACATTACAGTTAAGTATAAAAATTCCCTTTGGGTCTCATTCCCTGCTCCCCTCCACAGGGTTAACCACTATTAACTGTGTATTTTTATGCAACAATTTTTTCCCTCTTCACTTACACACAGATAAACCTATTTTTAGAAGTACATAATATTTTGTATTTTTTACATTAATGATAATATACTATATGTAATTTCTACTACCAGCTTTTTTTTTTTTTTTTTTTAACTTGAGGCATGTCTTGGAGATCATTCTCTAATAAAAGATGCTGATCTCATTCTGTTAAACTGCTGCATGCCCATGGGAGAAATATTACCATTACTTACTCACCCATTTCTCCTTCTGGTAGATATTTGTGGGTATTTCTACAGCTGCTGTGTGGAGTAGATACTGTCTTACAGCAGAGGAAACTGAGGCCCAGAGAGGTAACACAGTCAGTAAATAGCAGGTCTAGATCAGAACTCAGGTCTCTTTTTTTTTTCCCCCTGTAAGATTTTATTTATTTATTTGTCAGAGAGAGCACACAAACAGGGGGAGCAGCAGAGGAAAAGGGAAAAGCAGGTTCTCCACTGAGCGAGGAGCCGGATGGAGGACTTGATCTGAGCAGAAGGCAGATGCTTAACTGACTGAGCCACCCTGGTGTTCCTAGGACTTTTTGTTCCAAATTCAAGTGTGATGAGTTTTCTTCCCCTCTCATCCTGCAGCTACCTCCCCTTCGCCTGGACTGGAGCATGTGCTTTGGGCGACCTGTTTGCTTATGGAAGCATTGGAGGGGCTGCCCCAAACATTGCTGCTTCTTTACTCACTTGCGCGGATAGATCAACTACCTCGTGTTTCCTGCAGGAAGGAAAGGCGCTTTCTCGAGGTGGATGGCTATGTGGGATTAAAATGGGAGTGGAGGAGATTGCATAGAATGGCCAGCCCGATCTGTTTACCAAGTCACTGTGCCAAAACAGGCCCAGCTTTCTCCAACCATGACTGAAATTTGAAAGCTCCAACTGAGAAATGTCAGGGTGAAGTAACACTTAAATTACAAAGGAAGAAGGCACTAAAGAGGGCAGGGAATAATAACCTATGGAGCCTGGCTTGTTTTGAGCAGGAGAAGAAGACATGGATGTTCTAATTGGCCATCATACCCTAAAATAAAAAGGGTTCCTGGGGCCTATGAAAAGCTTAAATTTCAGAGAACCCTGAGTGTCTGTCTGGTGAGGTTTCTTTGGTATTTCACAACAGCATATTGAAAGGATTTTTTAATTAAAATCCCCCAGTACGTTGTTGGGGCTGTACATCAGCGTGGTTGCAGCAGCCCTTTCTTCCCCAGCTAATCAAGACTGTGATGCCGGGGGCCAGACTGCCCACATCCATCAGCTGCCCCAGACCAGGGGGCGCTCCGGCAGCCGTGCGGGTTGGGATTCCAGCCAGAGGACATCCTGTCAGAGAGCAGGGAGCCCAGCAAGTTCGTGATGGCCTTGCTGCCCCAATCCATCCAGACACTCCCCTGGACCCAATTAGCAGATTGGAAATAGCATCCAAGTGTGTTGCAACCACTAAGTTAGAGAAGAATAACACACATGAAAGAATCAAGTGGGAAAAGAGCATTTTGGATCCTGAAGGAGCAGGTTGCTTGTCAGAAATGTAACAAACCGAAACAAAATAAGTTGCTGCTCTTAAGCCTTTTTCTAACCCTGCTGGGGATCATTAGCTTGGGGAAAAGCACCGAAATTGCTAAACAACAACAACGACAACAACAAAACAGAGAGAAAAGAAATGCTTATTGTTCCCATGTTCAATTTCTTATTTAATATAACTTAAAAAGGAAGATTTAATAGAAAAGGGAGGATATCATTAATTTTAGAGTCTGCAAGAAATGAAAATGAAAAATGATCCGCTGATTAGTGATATGCAATTTGTTCCCTGAACGTCTTCAATAATGTGTGAATGTCACATTATATAACACTTATAATGATTAAACCAGAAGATGAAATAAGATAGGATAGATCTTGTGTTCTTCCCTTGACTAGTGGACAACTTATCTCATTAATCTCTCTAGGCTTGCAGCCTTAAATTGAATAAGCAGTGTTATTGGGCGAGATTTATAGCCATAAGACGTAGAAGCCTCACTGAGGAAATCTTACAGTACTATTTTGAGAAGCCCCCGAGATAATTCTTGGGATTTGTATTCATTGTAGCCTGTCATAAAACATTGCCAGAACCGGTAATGAGTAGTGAACCTTCTCGGGAACTTAATATTCTGACAGCAACATTGAAAATGGGCAGTTGTTGGTGCCTCATCTCATGGGAAGTTAAAGCATTCTTGATCCCAATTTAAAATTATTTTGTTAGAAAGGTTGACTTCAGTGTAGTAGGAGATTATGTACTGAGAGACCTGGGTCCTGAGGAAGGCTCACGAAAAATTAGTGAGCTTTTGGACATTACAAAGGCAGGTCTGAAGCGACCTTTATGAAGTATTTGTTGAAAGAATGAATGAACTGGTAACCATGAATCCTCCTCTTTTCATTTAAATACTCCCTATGACTGGAGTTCTGACATGTGGTGGATGAGTACAATTAAGATGAGCTCGTATAAGGCAATTTTTAAAGGAGATGCTCTGCTACCCCTTGGACCAGTAGCTCAGAATTCAAGTTGGAAAAAAGTGTTATTGTTCTCCACATGGCTTTATTGAGAAACTGACAAGTTAAAGTGTATTCACTTAAACTGCACAGTGTGATGATTTAATACATATAAACATTGTAAGATGATTACCACAGTCAGGTTCATTAACACATCAATCACCTTACATGGTTACTACTGTGTGTGTGAGTGTGTGTGTGTGTGTGTGTGTGTGTGTACAGAGAATGTTTAAGATCTATTCTCTTAGCCTGGGTGGTTCAGTGGGTTAAAGCCTCTGCCTACGGCTCAGGTCGTGATCCCAGAGTCCTGGGATCGAGTCCCACATTGGGCTCTCTACTCCCTGGGGAACCTGCTTCCTCCTCTCTCTCTCTCTCCCTGCCTACTTGTGATCTCTGTCTGTCAAATAAATAAATAAAATCATAAAGATAGATGGAGACAGGTTGCATCCTGGCTGTCACTTAAAAAAAATAATAATAAAATAAAATACAGTATTATTAAATAGTCACTATGCTGTATGTTAGGTCCCCAGAACTTACTCATCCTGTAACTGATGGCTTGTACCCTTTGACCAGCATCTCCCCATTTCACCCACTTGTAGCCCCTGGTGACCACCATTCTACTCCCTGTTTGTGAGTTTGACTTCATTCTTCTTTTTTAGGTTCCACATAAAAATGAAATCATACAGTATTTGTCTTTCTCTGTATGGCTTATTTTATTTAGCATAATTTAATTTAGCATATTTTATTTAGCATAATTATTTAGCAAAATAATTTAGATTCATCTGTGTTGTTGCAAATGGCAGGATTTCCGTCTTTCTCATGGCTGAATAATATTCCAGTGTGTGTGTGTGTGTGTGTGTGTATGTGCGCGCGCGCGTGTGTGTGCGTGCACGCGTGTGCGTGCACATATGCACATGCATACATATTCGATCACTTTTATCCATTCATCCATTGGTGGACACTTAAGAAAAAGAGGTTTAACTTGATAAATCACCCAGGACAAGGTGCCCCTTTAAAAATCATCAGTAAGCTCTCGCATGCCTTCTTCCTATGGATTGTTCACTTTCTCTCAAAGCCCATCTGTTACTGGACTATGAGCCCCTTGAGCATGAAGCTGTGCCTTTTTCTGAGCTCCGCATCTTGAATATGCCTGTGACATATTAAATGCCCCTGCAAAACTTTTTCATAAATGAAACAAAAGTTATTATTATTTATATGAAATCAAAATATACCTTTCTAAGCTTCTACTTGGCAGACTTAGTTCTGTCTTTTGCTCAGAAAACAACATACCGACTTTTTCTCCCATGTATTTTGATTCTCAATCACTCCGTCAGTTTTCTCTGCTCCAATTAATCCCAAGTTTCCTCAATTAATTATTTTCTTTAGTAGCTCTGCCCATCATTTTTAACTTCCTGGTCATCAAAAACCTTAGATCCTTTTGCCTTTTAAGTAATGTCAAGGAAATGTTCCTACCCATCTTTCATTGGAGCAGAGGCTTTTTTTTCCTAACTGAATTTATAACCTGTATCATTTATCATTGTAAAATTTAATCATACTGATTTTACCCATTTTTCTACCTTTCTAAGAGTTTTTCATTGCTGGGTTTTTTTCAGTAGTGTTGTTGCCACAGTGTTATATCTTTGCAGAGTTGATCACCAAACTTGGTAACAGAAAACCGTGAATGCTTTGGTAATTACCACTGGGGTCCTCTTTTCCTCCTGTGGTGACATTGGGCTATCATTTAGCCCTCTTGTGTGATCATTAGGCCTACACAAAATTCCACATGGTGCTGAAAGTGACTTTAGAAAATGTTAAATCTATTCATGCTCTCTACCAATTTCACATATAAGGAAACCAAATCAATCCAAAAGAGCCTGGAGCTACACAGCTGGTTAGTAGAAACACCCAGACTAGAATTAAGGCCAAATGATACTGAAGGGAGTTGTCTTTTTCCTTTATGACAACTTTTTTTTTTAAACAGACAATTTTTTTTATAGCACTTTGAAGCTCATAGCAAAATTGAGCTGAAGGTACAGAGATGTTCCGTACACTCTGGCCTCACACGTGCACAACCTCCTCCACTAAGGACATCTTTCACCCAAATGGTACATTTGTTACAAATGTGATGAACCTACATTGACACATCATTATCACGGCGAGTCCAAGGTTTACATTAGGCTTCACTCAGCATTGTACATTCTGTGGGTTTGGATGTTTATAATGACACGTATCCACCATTACAGTAACATATGGAGTAATTTCCCTGCTCTGAAAACCCTCTGTTCTTCACCTGTTCATCTCCTTCTTCCCTTAGCTCCTGGCAACTGCTGAATTTTTTACTGTCTTCATAGTTATTCCTCTTTCAGAATGTCATACAGTTGGAATCATATAGTAAGTAGACTTTGCAGACTAGCTTCTTTCACTTAGTAATAAGTATTTAAGTTTCCTCCGTGTCTTCTTTTTTTTTTTTTTTAAGATTTTATTTATTTATTTGACAGAGAGAGATCACAAGTAGATGGAGAGAGAGGCAGGCAGAGAGCGAGAGAGGGAAGCAGGTTCCCTGCCGAGCAGAGAGCCCGCTATGGGACTCGATCCCAGGACCCTGAGATCGTGACCCGAGCCGAAGGCAGCGGCTTAACCCACTGAGCCACCCAGGCGCCCCTCCTCCGTGTCTTCTTAAGGCTCGATGGCTCATTTCCTTTCAGTGCTGAATATTCCATTCTCTGGGTGGACCACAGTTCTTTTATCTGTTCACCTAGTGAAGGGCATCATGGTTGCTTACAAGTTTGGGCAATTCTGAATAAAGCTGCTGTAAATATCTCTGTGCAGGTTTCGAGCAGACATTAGTTCTCAGATCCTTAGGGTAAACACCAAGGAGTGTGACTGCTACATCATGTGGTAAGGATATGTTTCATTTTGTAAGAAACCTCTAAGCTGTCTTCCACAGCTGCCACTCTTCATCTCATTCTCAAGTTTAGTACAGAAACATTACACGTCTTCTTGAAATCCCAACATGTTCTGGAAGGTTTCCGAGTTTTTTTTAAATCAACTTTTTTATTTAAGTAGAGTTGACATACGATGGTACATTAGTTTCAGGTGTAAAATGAACATACTGATCAGTTTTCCTAGTCTTTATAAAAAGGTCAGATCACATACTGATGTTAATTTGAAGATAAAGCGAAGTGATGGTCTCTCCTCTTTCTTCTTCTGAGACCATCAGTAAAACTCTTCTTATTTCTAATTGTAAAACTCTAAAACATGTGACAGTGGCATTTGCTAAGAACTGGTTCACCTCAGAGAGAAGGAAGTGTGTGTGTATAGGTATTTGGGTGTTCCATAACAGGGTTTTTACCATAATTAAGGAGTCGGAGAAATAGAATGATTTCCTGGTCAGTGAAAACTTTTCACATGAAGGCAGACTGGTCATTTATGCACATCCAGTGGGGGGCCGTGGAGCCTTGTTTTGTGTTCCCTAAGGGAGCTCTATTTTTTTTTTTTTTAAGATTTTATTTATTTATTTGACAGAGCGAGCACAGGCAGACAGAGTGACAGGCAGAGGCAGAGGGAGAAGCAGGCTCCCCGCCGAGCAAGGAGCCCGATGCGGGACTCGATCCCAGGAGGCTGGGATCATGACCTGAGCCGAAGGCAGCCGCCCAACCGACTGAGCCACCCAGGCATCCCGGGAGCTCTATTTTTGATGAAGGATTATACCTTTGTTCAATTGAAAGAAAATAGCTCTTTGTACCTTGCTGGCCAAATTGCTAACTGTTCTTCAACCACAAGTCTCACTGTTCCCATTATTCAGTATTTAAATATACATAATGTAATGTAATGTCTTTACTACTGTTAGTATTTTCAAAGAGCTTTTTTTTCATAAATCTCTGAAACCGAGAACCAAAGATCACTTTCCTCTTAGGTGTACTTTATTATTGGTTAGAAGAAAACCAATCCATAAATTTTTAGAGTCAAAAAACACTGAGTAAAAGTTTTCCTTAAAATCTCCTTAGAATTTACCTTCATAGGAGACTGTGTTCTAAAAAACCATCTTTAAAATCTGTTGTTTCATCAGAATCGTTTGTGTAAACCTCAGTATTGTCTAACTCCGGCCCAACAGAGGACTATCATATTGCACTTCTAATCAAAAAATAAATTGAACATAGTGGTAGGCTTACAGAAAGAGAGGGAATTAGATTTGATTAGATTAGCTCTAACCTGCCCGGAATAAAACTGTCTGCGTTTCCTGTTATTTGTCAGTGTTTATAGCTGGGTTCTTCTACAATGCTTTCACTATTATTTCCAGGCGGTAAAAGGCAGTCAAGCAGAAAAGACACTCATAAATGTCAGAAAAAAGTAAGTTTTTTTTACATTTCAAGGGCTTTGAAGGTCAAGTTCAGCCCACTTAGGGGAAGCAAAGTGCTGGGTTTGTGGTAGTGTGTTGTTATTTGGTGTATTTAGGCATATAATTTATCGGAACTTAATGCATTTTTTTTAAGATTTTATTTATTTATTTGACAGAGAGAGATCACAAGTAGATGGAGAGGCAGGCAGAGAGAGAGAGAGAGAGAGAGAGAGAGAGAAGCAGTCTCCCTGCCGAGCAGAGAGCCCGATGCGGGACTCGATCCCAGGACCCTGAGATCATGACCTGAGCCAAAGGCAGCAGCTTAACCCACTGAGCCACCCAGGCACCCCAGGAACTTAATGCATTTGACTATTACTCTAAGTGAGTGAAATACCCCAGGAAGATTCTATTTATTTTATGGATTTTGTTCACCTGTTAGAAGGTAAGATAAGTCAAATTTTCGTAATTTGTGATGAGGAAGGGAAGATGTTCAACTTGTCAAAACCTGATCAGGTTATGAAGCACTGTGATTCTTTCCTTGCTCCTCCTATTATAAATCTGTTCTACCTGGCAGCCTCCCCACTCCATACTATGAGGAGGAAGAACTCTATTAAGAATTTTGCAAACCAGTGCAAGATTTTTCCTCGAAGCTTTTATTGAGATGTTTTCTTTTTCTTTATGAGGACTCCCCCGCCACCCCCAAGCAGAAAGCCTTAGCAATGATAGTTTAAAGCTATTGAAAATAAGTATGTTCTTTGATATCAAAGAGCTTCTGGAGCTTCTTGGAGACCTAAAGGTGGTATTTCAGGGTGCTACCAGAATGGGCCTTTGTAGTTAGAATGTTCTACCAAGTGTATTATTCTTTGGAGATGTTGGACTAAGGTACTATTGCATTTGATAAAAGATAAGGTGTTTTGAGTGTGTGAGTGTGTGCCTATGTGTGTTCTCGCCTCTGCTACATTGAATCGCAGGGCTTACAAGTATGGCTTTCATGAGGTAGGATGAATAGACAGAGGATAGTGAGTAGAAGTGGAATGGACATTTAGGAGCACTCACTATGTGTCAGATACACAATGTATTATTTCTTTTTTCCGAGCTCACTGTTAGAATGCGAAGCACACTAGGTTACTATTTTCCAGGTTGGGGGGTCAGGGAGGTAAAGTTTACTTGTCGAGGGGCCAGTCCAGGTTTCCTTAATGTTTGCAGTTAGCTCACTAGGGTAGTCTCCAGAGAGGTGGAATTAGAGGACAGAGAACAAAACCTGGGCACCAGAGCTAATTTCTTGAGGGAAATGTGTGTTAGGCGGGAGGGAGAAAATACAAATTCATGCAACAAAATGCTTTGAAAATTGTAATATTACTAGATGGTTGAAGTTCAGTGGTTATCTTTTCTTTCCGAAGAAATGTTTTTTGATTACCCCACATAGCCCCTGGCTTTCTCCTCCTTTCCTGGGCTACTTTTCATTTGTTATCCTTTTCTTCCTCTCCTGCTAGAAAATTTCCGAATTTTCCATCTGAAAATTCCTGTTGCTTGGGGCACCTGGCTGGCTCAGTTGGTTAAGCATCTGACTCTTGATTTCAGCTCAGGTCATAGTCTCAGTGTCATGGGATCAGGTTCCAAGTTCCTGCTCTATGCTCAGCAGGGAGTCTGCTGCAAGATTCTCATTCTCTCTGTCCCCTTCCCCGCCCCCACACTCTCTCTCAGACAAATAAATAAATCTTAAAAAAAAAATTCCTGTTGCTTTTTATTTTTTTTATTATTTTTTAAAGATTTTATTTATTTATTTGACAGAGATCACAAGTAGGCAGAGAGGCAGGCAGAGGGGGCGGGGGAAGCAGGTTCCCTGCTGAGCAGAGAGCCTGATGCGGGGCTCAATCCCAGGACCCTGAGATCATGACCTGAGCTGAAGGCAGAGGCTTAACCCACTGAGCCACCCAGGTGCCCCTCTGTTGCATTTTATATAGAGAATTCATTTCTCTCTGTACTTTTACCCTCCCATTTCTAGACCATGCCTTATCTTACAAACCTTTGTCCATGATGGTATTTTGCTAAACAGTGAACCCTGAGTGTATATGCAACAAATGTTCATTGATCACCACCTGTATACCAAATATTATACAAGGATGATGTATTGGTAACAAAAACAGACACAGTTCTTACCCTTGTACAATTTTAACCTTAATAAGAAAGACATCAAGTTATTTTGTAATGAATACATACTAGTTTTCTCCTTCATGTTTTCTGCCACAATCAAGTTTCTTATTTTAGAACAGACTGAACTTAGGCCCCATACAAGAATGGTGTTGACACTCAGGAAGTGTGTACTGATTTGTAGAGAATATTAAATCTCTTTAGCCCTCATTTTTCTTGTTACACAAATAATGTTTTAAAACAAATATTCTTTAAGAAAATCATCCTTTATAGTTGATAATCATTATCAGTCATCATTTGTGTAGAACTTTGGTGTTTATGAAGGTAGGGCTTTTTATAAGCTTTATCACCCTATAAATTGGTGGAAAAGGGGCTCTTATAATTTCTGTTTCACAGTTTAGAAATCTGTAGATAGGCACTAATCTGTTCATTGTGGAGCTGAGATTAGACCTTAGTCTCTCTATCTCCAAATCATCTTTTCCTTTGACTACCATTGCCTCCTGAAAATGATTAAAACAAAACATCAAGAGATACATAAGCATCTTGCTTTCCACTCATGATAAATATTTTTCACCTGAAAAGCACAAATTATTCTATCCACTTAATTTATTGATTCACCAACATTTCCTAGCACCTAATATGTGCCAAACAATGAGTTTCCAGGACAAGGGGTCCAAGATGTAGTTCTTTCGTCCAAGGCATTATGATTTATCGGAGTAGACAGGCATATAAGTAAATAAATATAGGACTATGAGATAAGATATTCTTGAGGCATAATGCAAAGATCAGTAGCTTTTTGGACAGTCTGGTTTGTGTCTTGACATTAATTACTATTTATTAGCTATTATCCTGGGCACATCATTTATCCTCTTTGGCCAAAGTTTCCTCATCTATGAAACAGGGGATAAAAGTATTAACGTGCATTGCAGTTGTAAATATTAGAGAAAGTGTATAATTCCATGGGCTAGTAGTGCTGAATTACTTGTACTACAGTTATAACATGACTGAGTCATTACAAATTCTATGTGTATAAAATTGTTTTGTATTTATCTCTTTTCTATCTATCCATCCTTCTATGTATCCATCCATCCACCTACTCTCTGACTGTGGGCTCCCCAAGAATCTAGAGACTAATTTCCTGATAAGATAATAGAAAGGCTAGGGGAAAAATCTGAGAGGAGGTGAAGTTTTTTGGTGTCTGAAGACAGATCTTTTGGTTTTGTTTTTTTATTTTTCTGAACTGAAATTTTATTTTTTTAAGATGTTATTTATTTAAGAGAGAGAGAGAGCTTGAGGGAGAGTGTGAGGGAGAAAGCAGACTCCCCACTGAGCAGGGAGCTTGACGCGGGACTGGGTCCCAGGACTCTGAGATGATGACTTGAGCTGAAGGCAGATGTTTAACTGACTAAGCCACCCAGGCACCTCAGTGAAGTGAAATTTTAGGTAGAAGGAATTGTACCAGGTACGAAGCCATCAAAAGTGACGGAACCTTCCAGGAACCATGAGATGCTCACTATAGCTGAAGTATGAAGTATGAACTTGGGGAGGCTGAGGGCTCAGCTGGACCAATAGTCAGAGGTCAGATCATAAAGGTGCTTTTATCTCATGCTGAGCCACTTGGACTTTGTTTTCCCTACATACAACTTTCTCTCACCTAAATAGAAAATGACAAGCTTGGAACAAAAGTGATGGAAACAACTTGTTTTGGTTCTTGGAGCAGCTCTTGATTGCGTGGAAAATAGAGGAATCTACCAAAAATGTATCTGCAAAAATAAGAAATGGTATATCTTGAACAAGAATCTTTATGAAGAATGGATCATGGAGAGTTGAGAATTCTAGTGAAAAATACCATTAGGAGGTATCTTAAGGCAAGTTCCAGAAGGAACGTGCCCAAATGTTATAGGTCAGAGCTCCCTGGGGCAAATTTTGTACATTACGTGGCAAGTTCTAATGCAGCAGGGACAGGACTGAGAGTACCTGAACCCCAAATAGAACACTTACCATTTTCTCTGAAAGTCAACATAAATATTTGATAATGTCTCCCTTTCTGTGAAGGGGCCCTCGCTCAGTGGGAGTGGTATCTAGTATCCCTTAGCAGAACAGAATTATTTGTTTTTTTAAGCTTTTCTTTATGTCCTGGAGGTGGATTCTAAAAGCTCCTAAAGTATTTTGATTTTGAATTCTCACAAAAGTATTTTTTCTTTCACAGTAATTCAATATAAAAGGCAATAAAAGTGATATATTCAGAAGTATTCAGGACCTGCTATCAGTGCCACACGGGAATAAACTGTCTTGCCACTTGCACATCCCACGGGAGAAGAGAATCACAATTCACATATAGGAAATATTTAATGTGTTTGCCTCCGTTTTGCTCATATTGTCTGCTCTGCTGAAAGGCAGATTTTTTTGCAGATAAAAGCTGCCCTATCTTGCTGAACTGCTCATCTGTTTTGCTCAGAAAGAAAAGCCTTTGTTAAAATCAGAAGCAAAACCTGATTTTCAAAATATTGCCTAAAAATAACAAAATGCAAGGAGATATCAAAATGTGCTAAGATTATGGGCCAACCTTGTGCTTTGGAAATTACCAAATTTGGCAAATACTATTTTTATGTGAACGGGCAGTGTATATTTCCTAAGCATCGCCTTACAAACTGGTGGTTAGGGGCTCCAGAATAAGGTAAACTCAGGGGGTGGCCTTGCCCTTGTGACTGGGCAGGCGGATAGACACGTGGTTAAAGGTGGTGAACCATGCCGCCCCCACTCTGCCTTTCAGGACTGCTCACAAATTACTTGTGTGTTTTTGAGGTCTGCGTCCACAAGACGTGGGGGCTTGGCTGCCTTTGCCAATGGGGAAGCACTGGGAGACAAGATAGATAGAGCTGCTACTTTTCAAGAGCTCATGGTCTAGGAGGGAAAGAGATATTAAGCCAGCCATCGCAACAGTGCCCCAAGATATGCAAGGGAGGTTCAGTCGACCGTGGGCCAAGCCCATTAGTGGTTGTCAAAGCTCAGTCTTTGGGACCCAATTCTGGCGAAAGAATACCCACCTGGGCTGGGTCTTGGGCACCGGAGCTGAGATTTTTAGTTAAAATATTAAGATCTAGCACAAATTCACTCCTGTCAACTAAATGTTTCTGAATTTTCAGAAATGGCCTTTGTTTCTTTACATCTATTTACTGGTAAGTCTCCCCCGGGACCACCTTTGTGAATATTTTTTATGATAATGTTTACTGAGCAAATCTGAACGTTTGCCTTGTAGAACCAACAAATAATCTCTAGAGAAATCTTCATCTTTATGCAGCCACGTATAAGATACAAAAACAGGTGTTTTCTTATTTTAAGAAATATGCACAGAAATGAACATTTTCATACTCTCCTTGCTTTGATTTCAGATTTCCAACAAACTGAACTCTCAGTTTTAAAACTCCTATTGGGAGTGCCGGGACTTAGTGGGGGTGGTGTGACCAGGTGTGTTAACCCATCTGTCTGTATATGCATGAGAGACTGAACCCGATTCTGTACCAAACAACTGGGTGCAGAAATATGGAAGCTTCTTTTCAGATAAGGGTTAAGAAGGAAATAATCTCTTTTGCTGCAAACTTTTTCTCAGCAGGTACAAAATAGCTGCAATCAGGTAGGCTTTGGTAAGTGGCAGCTGCTATCTACCAAGTTGAAAGATCACAGGTTCTCACCCTATTCCTATTTCAATTACATAGACACTGGGTTCTATTTGCGTCTCTGAAGGCATGCCTGACTCTGTGATAAGAAATGGGCCTTGAGGAAGCATGGGGTCATGTACACAGCCAGGCTGCAAGCCTAACGTGTGACACCAGCTCTGGCCAGTCAGGGTCCCTGGGTCATCATTACAGTGTCATTAGACATGAGAACCAGCTAGAATCCTGAGGACATTCCTTCCTACAGATGAGAAATCAAAGCCATGAGAGGGTAACACCCTTACCTGTGGTCGGGGACTTATCAAAGCAGCTCCTGCTACTTGTCTTGTGCTACAGAGATAAATACACCAGGTTGAATTGATGAACACCATTACTGTCTGAAGCATTGTGCTGATGGGATTTGGAAGTTGTATCCTGACTCTGGGGAAATGGTGCTGGGGTTGATTAGCAGTGTCTGTCTGCAGAGAATGTGGGGGCCATGTGTTTTTCTGAATTCCATTGAGTGATGGAGGAGGATGGGTAATCAGATAATTACCATATGATCTGAAGTGTGCTAAAGAACAAAGTGCTCTAAAGTCTTCCTGGAGGGTCAGGACCATTTTGTAGGAGATGACGTTTGATTTGGTCTTGAAGAATAATTAGCAGTTTTCCTCACAGAGAAAGGAAAGAAGAAGACATTCCATAAAGGCAGAATAGCTTGGGTGGGGACCTAATATGTGAAAAAACAAAGGAAATTAATGCTTATTGATTGTTTGCTTTATGCTGGGCACTAAGCGAGGTCCTTTATGTATTATCTCATTATTTAATTTTCATAATGACTCGAAGATGTTACAGATTAGGAACATGGACAAAGAAAATTAAGATGTAAGATGCTCAAAGTCATATAGCCATATAGGGTGAGATTTTAGTTTTTGGGGCTCCAAAGGAACTTTAATGGTAGCTTTTTAAAGGAACAGGGTAGATGAGGAAGAGTGGATTGGGGAGGGAGGATTTCATCAGTTTGGATTTGGACTATTAAATTTGAGTTGCCTCTGGGACATCTAAATAGAGAAGGCTTGTATGCTGTTGGAAAGATGGCATTGACTGATCTGTTTGTGATAAAAATAATGGATCAAAGACTCACTGATAACAGACTTTGTGCTTATATTTCCAGGCTTCTCCTTAACAGTGGAGATCTTTCTGCCTTTGCTATCCTAGCACAGGAGACTATAAGTAATAAACTAATATGCTTTATGTTGCATGAGCGATTCAAATTACTGCCAATGCAATATTAAACCCAGAATTGATAGGAAAACTGTCTTACTTAGAAATTCAAGTGTTCTTGACACAGTACAATTTATTATCACCATGAGACCTGTGCTCTGGCAAAACTCTGCGTGTGTTCAGCAAAGACTTTTGAATATGTGTGTTCCTTTGCCAGCGTTCAACTTTGACCTACAAGAGGACAATGTCTAGTCCTTAGAGAGATACCAGGAGGTGCCATAGTTAACAGGGCATGGAGATGGGGCATGACTTGCGTACTTGCCCAGGGTCATCAAACCATGTTCCAAAAAAGAAGGCTTTAAAAAAAATATTTTTTAACTTGTGCAATTTCAAAAACAAGAAAAAAACCCAAAAAAGCTTTTATGTTGGTGAATTCCAATGTTCTAGGCAACTCAGCACTCTTTGTTATTCTCTTTGGGGACTTGTGATTACAGCTCCTTTGGAGTACAGGGTAAGGGGATAAGTGTTTAGAATAATCCAGGTCCCATTCCTGATTCTCTTTGTTCTCTAGGATGAGGACAGTGTTGATCATAGCGATGACAATGACTTTGATACTACCATACCGCATTGATTTTAAAATATTTTTTCCCACACATCGGGGAGTGGGGTGCATTGTATTCCCAGTACTACCTTACAGCCACTACCAGCCTGCAATGAAGTTAAATTCCCCCAGATGGGATTTGCGTTGTTTCAAATGGTCACCTGGGGATGCTGCCAACCTGAGACCACTTTAAATTGAATTATTTACTGAGATTTTTCTTGAATCACACCGGTAGTGTGAACTTGTATCAAAAACCTGCATGAGTACCTGCTTGTGGTTCGAATTCTCAGGGGAGATTATTTTTTCCTTTCTCTTCTCTTGCTGTGCCTTTCTGAATGGCAGCTTTATTTCTGGGATATTCTAACTTTAAGGAAATAGCATTTTTGTGTCTTAGCTCTTTCCAGAGGTCTATTATTAGACTCCCCATCTTGCTTTTCTTTCTTTCCATATTTAGAGTAACCGTGTATCTAACAATAACAATTGATGGTATCTCAGAGTTGATGAAATACTGTTAACAATAAGAGCTAACATTTGCTGTGCGCTTTGCCTTTGCCTGGTAGTGCTTTTAGGGTTCTTCTTCTGTAGTAAATCATTTAAACTGTTGGCAATCATAGAAGGCGGGTACTATTGCTTCTCCAATTTCAGGTAAGAAAACAGAAGCACAAAAATTATGAACAACATGCTCAATGTTACATACATTGACTTATTTAGTGTTACTTGACCACCCTGAGTCGGCGGATAGGTTGCTGGTGAGAATCTATTTCATTCCAGTAAAGTTCTTGCTGAACACAAGTAACTTGCAAGTCCCTCCCCTCAGAAAATGTGCCATTGTCCTTAGTACTAGGACAGGGTGTCCTTTTGTTATCCATTTCTCATTCCAGATGGGGGATTCATGTTTTAAGTGTTATCCTCAGACAAGAGTTGGTTTTCTAAAAAACGTGAATTCATTAAATATTCTCATTAGGTACCATGGAAAAGATGTTGTTCTAAGCAGATTTACTACCATTCAGATCTGCAAGTTGTAGCTCAGAATACGCACATTTTTCTTCCTTCACATTAGGTCCCCTATCCTAACCCTCCCCCCCCCCCCCACCTCCTCAGCATACCCACATCAAATCTACACAGAAATGTCCAGGTGAGGTGAATTAGGAGGAAAAAAGAAAAGAATGATTTAATGTGTAGAAAATGTATTTCCCCTAATGATCCAATCTAAAACTCTTCAGATAATTTACCATTTGAATTTAGAAGAGAATAATTTTTGATCCTCTCTTCTTATCTCCTTCATTTTTTAATTTCTTCCACACATATTTGCCGAATATCTTCCAAATTCAAGACGCTGTGCTTAATGTTGCCCGAGCTGTTTCTCAGACTTTGTTCATGTTCTCAAAGAGTTCTTTCTCTTTCTTTCTTTCTTTCTTTCTTTCTCTCTTTCTTTCTTTCTTTCTTTCTTTCTTTCTTTCTTTCTTTCTTTCTTTCTTTTTTGAGAGAGAGGGAGAATGAGAGCTAGCGGGGTATGGAGGGACAGAGGAAGAGAGAGAGAGAATCCTAAGCAGGTTCCATACAGAGCATGGAGCCCAGCATGGGACTTGATCCCATAACTCTGAGATCATGGCCTGAGCCAAAATCAAGAGTCAGACACCTAAGTGACTCAGCCAACCAGGTACCCTCAAGGAATTATTACGATCAAAATTACAGGGGAACCTTTCCCTCCCTGCCCCTCTTCTCCCTCCTCCTCCTCCTTTGCTCTTTCTTTTGTCTTTCTTCTCCATCCACTCCATCTCACCTCACTCTCATTCACCACCTGGAAGCCAGGAAAGGATACAGGTTTTAAGGAAGAAACACCATTTGAGTTGAACTGTATTTGCCCTTGTAGAGATGAGGCTGGTAGAAAATAGCAGGGTACCAATAAGGAGCATTCGGGGCAAAGCCACAGAAACTGGGTAGCAAAGGGGCTTTGGAGAATGTTGAGATGCTGTCCTGATACAGGGAGGGATGAAACAACAGATGGGATATGGAACCTCCAAGCATTCACACTTCCCTTCCTACTTCACTGGTTGTAGGAAGAATCAGGTAGGCTGACAGGTCTGAAAGTGTTTTTAAAGATAGATGCTGTACAATATCAATGTCAGGTGGATTCACAGAAGAATAGAGGGTCCCATCGTCATCTTCATGGTTGTCATTCTCGTCATTAGCATGATGCCTCTGGGGATGACTCCCTCCCCAATGACACCAGGTCACCAGAATTTATTCTTATGTTTCAATTCTGTGTCCTGAACACCTTGAAAGTAAGAATTGGATTCTAAGAGACAAATTAATCTCTCTAAGAGTGAAAGATGCCAAACAGATGTCTGAAGGAACCAAAAAAAAAAGGGGGCTAGTGTTTTCTAAGGTGGTGGAGAATAAAACAAAATCACCCAGTTTGGTTACCTAAGAATCTTCATCGTCTTTGGTTAGTTAGTACCTGTCTTCCCTCTACAGAATGCCAGGGGTAGAGGGAGACAACAATAGGCAGACTGAAAGATGTTTGTTCCCCTAAGTTTAAGAACTTAATGAGAAAAAAAAAAAGAGGTAACTTCAGGGCTATCTGTCCCGATGTCTAATGTACTTATCATGAGGACTGGCCCTTTTAATTATTTTACTTATTTATTTTTAAAGATTTTATGTATTTATTTATTTGTCAGAGAGAGAGAGAAAGCACAATCAGGCAGAGGCACAGAGAGAAGCAGGCTCCCTGTTGAGTAAGGAACGCCACATGGGACTCGATCCCAGGATCCTGGGAACATGACCTGAGCTGAAGGCAGTGGCTTAACCAACTGAGCCACCCAGGCGTCCCAGAACTGGCCCTTTTAAATAAATTTCTCTGTGTCTAACTGCACAGCTCTACTGTGAGAGACTTTGCTTTCTGGACCCCTTCATTCTACATACTCAGTACCAATCTTCAGCTTTATCTTGTGTTTCTGAAGAATTTTGATTCCTTTCTGCCATGTGAAAGGACTTATGCTGAAGCAGTATGATAAAGATGAAAGGCAAAACGAGATAAACTGGTTTTATATAATTTTTCAAAATGAAACAAACTCAGTCAATATAGCCATGATTGTTTTCATTTGATATTGTAGCAGTCTGAAAATCAAATCAGGACAGGAAAACCTAACTCCCCTCCTCAAGTAAAATAAGAAAGATATGTAAGCATACAAAATATCCATTGACAGTTTTCATTATGGTTTTAATATAGGTGTTAGAACGTTAGGTGTGACCTTTTATCGTGTCATCTACAGACTCATAGTGTTCATGTGAACTTGAACTTCTCTGTAGTGTTTATAACTATATGGAATCTCCTTTGGGCAAAAAAAATCCCTGAAGAAATTTTGGCCACCTATAATTTCTACCTGGGACTTTGCCCAGGATAAGGTATACTGTGGTGCTCCTGAAAACTCTGTTGCCTTGGTAATTCTTACTAGACTGTTCCTATGTCTGATGGTGACATGTTGACATGGATTCCAAATTCTTAAAGCAGGTTACCATATTGAAGGTTGCTACTTAATTTTTAAAATTTAATTTAATTAATTTAATTTAATTTAATTTTTTAAAATGAAACCATCAGCATTATGTTGTTTAGCTGCATCTTCATTAAATAGAACGACTGTAGAATTGTGGAACTAAGAAAGGAAGGTATGTCCATTTGATCATGTTGGTTCCTGCAAACTGCTGGTAATAGGACTCCATACTATTGATTGACAAATGGCACTGAATATTCTCTAGCAGAAGTGAAAGAATAATTGCTTTATTTTCCCTGAGTGCTAACCAATGGTATCCTGAAGCTGTCTTTTTAGTACTGGAAATAAAGCCAGGATTAAATTTGCCCAGAAATTACTGATTTTGAGGTAAATATAATTATCATGCTTCAGATCAGCCACTTAATTTTCCATAAGAATTATTTTATTGACAAAATGTGTTACAAAATCTACTTAGGGTACCAAAATTTCTGGACCAGTCCTCTTAAAGTGTTCCCTTTGATATGGGTAAAAATTAACAACTTAGTTAATTCATACACTAGATCAAGGGCTTTGGAGTCAGAATATCTGCGTTAAATACCTGTGTTTATTATTTTCTTGCTCTGTAACCTTGGGTAAGTCACTCAACCTCTCTACATCTCTATTTCTTTGTCTGGAAAATGAGGATTACAGAAGCATTTCTCCAACTAATAACACTGACTAAATATTACCTTCTATTAAGACCATGATGATTGTTCATACATGTACAGTCTATCTGGACTCTAATCCTAGTGCCCCCACTAGGAGAAGAAAAGCCAACCACTTAAAGTAACAGTTGCAGTTTTCATATTGAAAATTATATGTCAATTAGTGATAATGGATCACTGATGAAGTGGTGCATTTGCTCTAGTCATTGTCTTTCCCACCTCTTCATCCATGGGCCACACCATGTCCAGATGAGTCCCCCAAAAATCAAATCTGATCCTGTCACTCTCACACTGAGACCTCTTCTTTGGATTCTACGGTGTAAGTCCAGACTCCTTGGTGTGATATACAAGACCTTCCTTCCATAGTCAGATCCCTTTCTGTCTCTCTAGTTCCACTCCTTCTGCCCTCCTCAAAGCCTACTCCTGAAATGTATTTCTTTTAGGTCATCACATTTTCTTCAGGAGCTTTGTGGCTTCTGAAATGCTGCTTATTCTTTTATGTTGACCTTGTTTGACATTCACTACTCTCTTCTTGATGACCTCAATGATTCTATCACCAGTTATGCTGCCTAAGTATGGACTCTACTGATTTAGGTCTGGCCCCCTCTTATTACCTCCCTTTCCTCACCCCCCTCCCAACAAATGGATGATGTTTTCCCCAGAGTTCACTATAGTTTAATAAGCAGGATCCAGTTTGTTGATTCAATAGATAAATAAAACAAATGAAGATTTTATCTGTATACTCTGAGCTTTGCTAATTTATCCTTATACAAATGAGAAGAAGCTTTATTGTATTTTTGGAGAACCACACTTGGAGCTTGGCCAATGACACAAGGTAGAATTAAATTGATGACACAATTTTCTATATGGAAGAAGAATTTGTATTTAATAAGGTCACAAATATGTAATGGGTAGACTTTGTCAATGTGTGAAGTGTTTGAGCACTGATATAAATAAACAATCAGCACAAATACTTATTATTGGATAGATGACAGCATATGGACAAAAATATATACAGTTTTACCCTGGAAAACAACTTACTTTGGTAATTAAATAATGCTGCTTAAATGGAAAAAATACAGCTTTAGACTATTGTTAATCATTTATGAAAAAGAAACAAAAAATCTAGCAACTGACTAAATTAAAAGGTAAAGACTTTATCCTGAGGTTAAAGACTAATTCTGTGGTAGAAAGAATAAAAACGTACAAACATTGATATAGCTTGCAAATTTGCTAGGTACAAATATTTGCGATTGTTTTCTCCCTAAATCCTAAATTCTGTGTGGATTTTATTTTGAGATAGGTATTTCTGCTATAAGTCTGATAAATGATATTCCAACTCTAAAGAGCAAGCAACTGGAATGCCACATTTTTGATGCATATTTTTGCAGCACAGAGGGGATTAAATTCTAAATGTCTCAGCTGTTAAAGGCCCCTTCAGACTTGCCCAAAATGAGGAACAAAGAAGGAGAAAGCGTTCCCTAAAGCAATTCATCAGATCTATTTGGGCACAGTGACATTCTCTCAGAGCTTGTGTGGATAAGTTTCACTGAATAGTTCAAGGGTGTGCAGCTGCCTGGAATATTGAGAAAAGATATCTCCAAGTTTTTATCATGAATTACATGGGCTGGCCAATTCTTACCAACTGGCTAATGGCCAACAAGGCTCTGACAGTTAGTAGTTATAATGATAATATCTCCCATTTTTGAGCACTCACTGTGTGCCAGAAGGGTGCATTTTCCACCTGTTGTATTGTTTTAAGTTTGTACTTCCTTTTTTTTTTTTTTAAAGTAGGCTTCATGCCAAACTCATGACTCTGAGATTGAGAGTCACAAGCTCCACTGACTGAGCCAGCCAGATGCCCCGAAAGTGCATACTTCTAATCTTAGAGGAAAGACCTATTAAATGTACTTCCTATTTTTGCAGTATGAAAAGTTTGTCAGACTGAGTCTTCTCCATTACAAATTTGATGAGTATTTAATTGTTGCTTTTTCTTACCTAGTTGCTGGTTGTTGGATCTAGGAGATGCCCTGATTACTTCATTAAAGGCAGCAGTGATCGCTTCCATAAGCGGATTGTTAGACACAGAGCAGAAAAATAAGTAGAGTCTTCAAATTTGCTGAGTGTTGCTGGACTCAAAACAATTGCTTGAACAAGTCACTGATGGGATAAACTTAAGTAACTAGAAACAAGGCATTGTGGTGTGTTAGATGGCAATATCAAATATGATGACATGATTGATACATTTTCACTTGATTGGAAAGTGCACCAAGTTTTAGGACTATAAAGCATAACACTTTTATGCATTTATCCTTTCATTATCCTAATGTAAGATGGATGGGACAGATAATTGCATCTGACCAAATGTATTTGGCTTACTGTTTTTTGTGTTTGGATTTGAACCCTGTCTACTTCCCTACCATCATCTCCCACCACATACAGTCTATGTACTCTTTATTCCGAGTCATTTGCAGGTTGCTGACCAATTTAAGGCCTTGGTCTATGTTGTTCCCTCTACCTGGAATGCCCTTCCGATCTTCACTTGTCTAACTCCACCTCATTCTTCAGGACCCCTTTTGAATGCTGCCTCCCCAAATAAGCATTCCCTGTCCCACGCACAACCCTTCCCACTCCCTCTGGACTGGCACAGCGCCCTGTGCATAACCTCCATTACCTCATTTGATATGTGACTGTGCTACCCTTCTGTTTACTTGCCAGGGGCACTAAGGTGTGACTCTGGAGGCATTGTTTTATGACTTTTAGGGATTTATTTCTGCTTTTTAGCCCCTCACCCAGTCTGTACAGAGCACAGGCTCAGTGAGTGACTGTGACTTGGAGGAGTAAATGCATTCATATATATCACACATGTTAGTATTTTGTTACTTCCCCAACTCCCACATCTCTCCCACAAGCACACACACACACATTCTCCCTGCATTCGGGGGTGGTAGACTTCCAAAAGCCTCATCCACAGGCTTTATTGTCATCGCTAAAGCTCAAGGTCATGATTTGCCAGGAATGCCTGCTAGAAGGATGCGCGTCAGTGTGCCGTCCTGTTGTCCTTGCTGTCTGAAGTACAGAATGTGCTTGAAATTATACCTCTGCTAGTGGAATTTCAGGGTGCTTTTATATCAGCACTCTGAGAATGCTTTCGTGTTAAAGAAGAATATTGCAGGGTAAAGAAAGACAAAGAATCTGGTCCAGGCAAAGCCCACGCTATAAAAGAACACTCTGCCCACTGTAGAATAGGATTGCAGGTTGAGCACAGATGAGCCTGTCCGGCATCTACTCTCTGTTTGCTTCCCTCATCCTTTCTGTGCTCATTACTTGGTTCCCTTTAATAAAACATGGGAGGCAGACATGGATTACCAGGGAGCAGACTTTTACAACTGTGATTTCATTCCATTTTGAAGTTTCTCTCCAAAAGGTTGACTTATTTTCCTCTCGTGTACGCATTATGTATGTGTGACTATGCGAGATCAGTGAATTCAGAAAGGCCCACTGGAGCCTTTGTCTCCAAACCCCCAGCCATGCAATGCAATGCAGCAAGCAGGAGAACCAGAGAGCCTCAGTGAGCCTGGAATAGACAAAGGCACAAATCCCATCTGGGTCTCCTTCAAAGAAAACTGCTGTTTTGCAACAAGCTACCTGATGGTGATAAAAAAGGTTCTTACCTGTTTACTTAATGGGTGACTGGTCTCTTTGCTTTTATTTAGCCATCTGTTCTGGTCTGTGTCCCTTTAAACTTGTAAGATCCATCACCTCATTTAAGCTGTTACCTTGACACATTGCAATGTTGTGGACATAATGATTCCACAGAGGAGCAAATTAAAACAGTTTTTCATGATTAGAAGGTTAAATGAGGTAAGGCGGTGGTAGTTAGTGGTGAGATAAGGGGTTTTGAGGAGGCAGAACTCAAGGGACTTTCAGGTGATTGGGAAATTAGGCTGGCTAGACAGAGGGATGGGGCTTTTATTAATTATGGGAGCTGAGCAAGAGCAAAGACTTCCTTTGGGGTCTCTGGCTTCTGGGGACTTATTCCACTGTCCTTGCAGAGACTGTGACAATGGCCCAGGGAGGAACAAGGGCTGGCTTTGGGTTTCTTTTCTTCTTGGGGTGTTCTGTGAACAGCAAAAAGAAACTTAAGCTGGATACACAACAACAACATGTATCTAGTCATTCCTGAGAGTTATTTGGCTTTCTTTAAGTTTGAAGAAGAATCAAGGGCTGAGCCCAGCTTCAAGGGGGGGTGAATATCTGCTTGTGACTTCACCATGGACTTCCAGGCAGAGTTACTCCTGACATCTGCCCTCCGCTCTGCTCTCCTTGCTCTAGACTTGACCTTCCATTCAGACGACCTGCCATCTGGAGAAAACCAGGCCTTTGAAAGCCCAGGGCTTCATCCTATTACTCATTTAAATCAGCTCTTGCTCTTACCACTCTGGTGTCTCTTGATATGGCCAGGATTCTTGTAGTTACCTAGATTTGAACTCTAAGGCATCTCTGAATTTTCCATCTGCATCTCTGTCCAATCAGGAGTCACGGTTTCTGCGTATCACGCACATTGAGTTTCTCATATCTTTTTCCACCCTTGTATTCCCCTTGCCACTGCTCTGGTTCCAATCCCTCATCTGAACCAGTTGGAACAGCCTCCTAACAAGTTGCTGCCTAGCTTTCGTGTCTCCCTGCTCTAAAACATCTTAAGCACTTATGTTTGATTATAACTTATAACAGTCACTTCTAAAAAATCAAGCAAGCAAACAAACAAAACCTCCTTTGGTCTTCTTTCCCCTAACAAACTCAGTGGACTTCTTAGCTTGGGTTTTCAGGCAGTCCGTCAAGTTACCATTTGTTTTTCCAGCTTTTTCTCTTCCTCTGTGCCCCGGGAAGACAGTATGCTATGTAGCTATGAATAACCCCATGTTTTCTTGCCTCCTTGCCCTCTACCTGGAAAGTTTCACTCACACATCTCTACTGAACAAAATTCATGTGTTTTATCTTGCGCAGTCTCAGCCACAGTTCTGCTCTCTCCCACCCTAGTCAGGTGCCCTTTCTGCTGCTCTTGCTCCATAGCAACACATTTACACAGATGTTCTTATGCTGCTGGGCATGGATTTTGTCCTACTCGTATTCTTAGCTTTTTGAGTCTTATTTTGTGCAAAGTTTCCTGCTGTTGTGGGTGCTAGATAGCAAAACAGAGTCATTGTTAATAAAGTGTCTACAGGGATGTGAAAAATCCATTCATTCATTCTTTCATTCATTCCTTGATTCGCTTAAATGTTTCCTGGATGCCTCCAGTATGTAAGGTATGTGTCAAGGACATGGGATACAGAAGTCACTACGAAAGTACATTCTTGTTCTCTGGATATCACAGTTAGATGGAGGAAAAGTCATTTAAATAATTATACAAAGGATCACATGCAGCAGTAGAAGTTACCTTCAAGGTATGGGAGTGGCAGGACTGCTTGTTTCTATTAGGGTAGATAGGTTGGGGTGAAGGGATGATGCTGGGAGGGGACCTGAGCAGTTAGGAAGGGCTTCCTGTAGTTGAGAATGTCTGATTTGTGTTTTGAAAATTGAATAGAAGTTGTTGAGGGATATAGGGAAGTAAGGAAGAGTAGGAATGGAGGGAAAGATAATCTAAGAAAGTTGCTCTGCTTGCTCTCAGAGGCTTATGAAAGCAACCTGGCCACCAAATGATTATGTTCTATCTGCAAGTGAAATATCCTAAAGGATATCATCCTTTGATCCCTCTGAAAGAAAAACTAGAGAGAAACAAAGGAACCTCCTTCTGTGACTACTTTTGGTTGAAAGTCATTCGTTCACTCATTCACTTTTTTTTTTTTTTTTTAAATATTTTGTAGAGAAAGTCTGTGATCGCAGTGAGCTTCATAGCAGCGTTCCTCTTCCTGCTGGTTGTGCGCCTGGTAAATGAAGTGAATTTCCCACTGCTGCTGAACTGCTTCAGACAGCCTGGCACAAAATGGATCCCATTCTCCTATACATATATGCGGCCCCTTCGAACTCACTATGGATACATTAATGTGAGGACACAAGAGGTAAGACCTCAGAGGGTTTCCTAGGATTCATGGGTATCCAAGGTAACAGGCTCCTAATCACTGAACTTACTCTCTCTGCCCCTACAAGCTTCTTTGGGTCCCTGGCATTTTCTGATTTCTCATTCTCAAACATTTACTGACACATTTGTGAAGTCTGCTGGCCCCCTCTACATCGAATCTTTGGATTCACTAGCTTCATGTGGAGCAGAGGAGGCAATTACTTGTTTTCCTGGTGTTTTGTGGCATAACATACATATCTTTCTATTTCAAAACTCTGATCAGCAGTTACCAGCTGGAGAATAGGCTGGCTTTATTTTCTGGAGGTCAACTAGTTGGGGGACAGCTCTTTGTAGAACTGCAGAGAAGCATTTATGTTCTTTAAAACTCTGTAATCCTTAGACGTGGAGCTAGAAAGGCCAAGCTGATTTTAAAATTCTCCATGGCTGCAGAGATAATGGGATTTAAAGAGTTTCCAAATTTAAAGGGGTTAAAAGCATTTAAGTCCTATAATCACTGAACCTCTAAATCTTTGTAGCCATTTGGTCATACAGGAGAGAATGGAGGTACATGGACAACTAGAAAGTATGCTACACTGTGCTAGCAGCACTTTTATAAGCAAGAATTTATATCTTGGAGGGAGATAAAGAATAATGAGCCTTCCAAAATGTGTGAAGTATATAGAAATGATTAATACAATTGTTTTCACTATTTGTTTCTATAAAGTAGGATATATGTGAGGTTAATATTTGCAGATGTGAAATCCAAGCCTGTTTGAAGCTGTTGGCAAGAAGGGTACAAGTCACCAGAGTGTCTACATCATTGGGAAGAGTTTGGCTCAGATCCCATTGACAGGTCCTTGCCCAGAGATACTAGAGAGGAGACTTAACATGCAGAAAGCTAGCTGCTCCTGTCCCAAGAGCTATTCTTAGCATCCAGGGAGGGATACTGAAAGCTATATTGGTCCATCCCCTTTTGTAGGCACTATCATACTTGAGTCACTACTTCTGGTTAATTCGATTCTTTGAGAATTGTTTCTGTAGTTGCAGGATTTACAGGCTTTTTATTAGACATTTATAGTAAAAAGACAAAACGCCATTAATAACATAAATTCGTAGGAGTCTTGCTTGATGTTTATCTTTTCATTGGTTTTAAATTCCTTTTTTAGAAATTGTCCATTTCTTGCATTTGTTGAGTGTCCTAGTAAATTGATAGCCTATATAAAAATGTATCTCTTAGAGAATAGGTTGTGTCACTCTCATCTTCTGTTTCTTTCATTTTTGGTTGTCACTGAATATCCTGTAATGGCTGGATTGTGTTGATCATCTCACAAGTGCCTGTCACAGGTAGAAAATCAAACACGTGACTAAAGTATCTCGTGAACTAATCTCTTGAGGGAAATCCCAGCAAATGTTAAAGACCCTTTCATTTATCTAAATATTAATGGATTGGATCTTGGAGCAGTACCGGATAACTGACCTGAAATGCACTTATTTAATTAGTTACATCAACGAGCTACCTTTAAAATTCTGTTGGTATGGTTTCTATTTATATTTTTCTTTTTTATTTTTTTTGAACCTTGGTATAGTTGGTTTTTTTTTTTTTTTTAAGATTTTATTTATTTATTTGACAGAGAGAGATCACAAGCAGGCAGAGAGGCAGGTGGAGAGAGAGGAGGAAGCAGGCTCCCTGTTGAGCAGAGAGCCCGATGCTGGGCTTGATCCAGGGCCCTGAGATCATGACCTGAGCCGAAGGCAGAGGCTTAACCCACTGAGCCACCCAGGCGCCCTGAACCTTGGTATAATTTTTAATGCAATAGCTTTACCAGATGATATTGATCATTATTTTGCTCCCACGGAGGGTCCATCTTGGGAGGACGCATGATTCCTGGAAAGAGTTTTTAAGTTTTGAGGGACACAGGCAAGGTTTACATGTCAGTTCTGTAAAGACAACACCATTGTTATTAAAATAGCAGGGCGCTGGAGGCAGAGGGTGAGAGACAGGCTTTATGTTCAGCTCAGAGTCCAACCGACTTGGGGCTCGATCACATGACCCCGAGATCATGACCTGAGCTGAGTCTGACCCTCAGCCGAGCCACCCAGCACCCCTAGAACAACAGAAGTTCTTAGACACTAGGACGGGCAGTATAAATTGGAACAAGACTTTTGGAAAAAAACAGCTCCCTGTTGCCGAGTGAAGTTGAAGATCTGCATATACCATGCCCCAGCATGTCCAGTCATCCATGTACTCACTAGAGGCACTCAGGAGCACACGCAGCAGGAGCAGCATTATTCACAACAGCTAGAACCTGGCAGCAACCCAACTGACTGCCAGAAGGAGAATGGATTCAAATAGTTCTCCATACACCAGAATATGCTACAGCCATGAACATGAAGAAGCTACGTGTGTTAGCTTAAACACACGTCTCGAGTGTGCTCTCTGTGACACTGTGGGTGAATGATTTTGAGCCAAAGATGAAAGACTAATAAAATACAGAGTGTGATTCTGTTTACAGATCACAGGAAAAGACAAAACTAAACGATGTTGCTTAGAGACATAGGAGGTAAAACTACAAAGAACAAAAAGAGGAAGAAAATCATCGTCACAGAAATGGGAGGAGAGAAGTGTGCTGTTTGTGATCAGAGTGGGTCTCTGGGATATTTGCAGTATCCTGTCTTTTGATCCAGTTGGAAGTTATGGGATGTTCATATCCTATTTGTTAAGTACACATTAACGATGCTTCATTTTTGTACTTGTCTGTTTCATAATAAAAAATTAAAAATATATTCTGAGCCCAAGGAGGGTATTTACTGACCAAGAATCACAGAAAGCATTTCACCTAAGTTAACAGCAGGAAGTAACTAAAATACTAAGTTAACAGCAAGAAGCAATGGGGCATTAAGCTTCCTAAAACAAACTGATAATATTTGCAATAGGCAACTTCATCTTATGCAGAGACTAACAGGTAACTTATTCCTCTAGTCCATGCGTGACAGCAGGAGAGGTCCATGCTGTAATATGAGTGTAGGTGATGAGCGGAAAATTTTGCATGGAAGTTGAAAAACAATAAAATAACATCCAAAAGGAAGGAGAGATTTTCCTCGGACAATTTTAGGCCAACTGTTCTTGCCTAAATTGGGAGGAAAGCTAAATTCGGTGGCTCTCTACCTCCTTTTTCACTGATTTCCTCTTCCCTTCTCACAGTTCCACCCCACCCCTGTGTCCACGCTTCATTCTTCCTCCCAAATGCTCTGTGTGCCAGTCTTCGCCAGATAATGGCTTCAGATGTAAACGTCCCCAGAGATGGTTGCATTTCAATATGGCTTGCATTAAATAAAGGAAGAAAATGTCTTCAAGAACCAAAGTCCTATAGCTTAAATGATAGGTGGTAGACTTGATCTCATGAGGCACACAGCTTCTGTAGTGACCCTCAAACCTTACCTCAAAGGTAGCCACCCACTCCTTTGTCCCTATTCACTCTATTTTAACCTGGAGACGGGGCAATAGGTAGGGCTTAGCTCAGTCAATTGGTCACCAAGCTGATGTGTTTATTTTAATATCTTGGTCCTTGAGGCTTTCTCAGAAGAAAGCACAGGCTTTTTAGAAACCAACAGACTTCCCAGAATTTTTTGAGCATGTAAACATGCCAGCAATGATTTCTAGACCTAGAACATCTACAAACACGATCATTGCTGATGATGGCTTCATTGCCTGATGCTGTAGCTGGACGAGATGCTAAACAAGTTTTTTATGAACAAAAGTGTTTACAAGAAAGAGTATCTCTCCCCCGTTGTCTAAAACAAAGTGGGAGTGGGGGTGGCAGAATTAGGTCAAAGATGAGTGGATGTTGGGAGAACTGGATTTCTTGGAAACAAAAAACGGATTCTCCAGTTATCTTTATTTTTTTTTTTTTATTTTTAAGAAGATTTTATTTATTTATTTGAAAGAGAGAGAGATAAAGAGCACAAGCAGAGAGAGCAGCAGGCAGGGGAGAAGCAGGTTCCCTGCTGATCAGGGAGCCAGATGCGGGACTCGATCTTAGGACACCGCGATCATGACCTGAGCTGAAGGCAGACGCTTAGCTCTGGTAATCTTTAAAAATATGAGCTCTGGTTCCCTGGGCTTGGCACAGGTGGAAGTATAGGCAATCTTATGAATCTGTGACAGTCTGTCCTGAAGGCCTCATGGATAGTAAATTATACTCTGTTCAAGCTTGGGTTAATTTTATAAATCACCTAGTTCCTGAGAGACCTATTTTCAAGTGAAGTGCAAGAAGTAAAAAAGTATAAGGAATATGAGAAAGACAAACAAGTGGACTTGCTTTTATTTTAAATTGTTGGAGGATATTTCCTGGTTCAGGCCTATGAAAAGGAGTATGTTTTGAAAACTATGAATACTATTCTAGAGGAGTTTAATTGAAATGATTAAAATACCTGTCCCACCAAAACAGTGACAATTTAAATACAATGCAGTTGGTGATTGGCTCCCATTCTTTGCCCTTTGGCCCTTCTCTTTCTTAACCAATAAGGGCTAAAATTCTTATCTTTGGTGGAGGAGCAGTCTTGAGAGGCAGGAAAGTAAAACCCCTTCCTACAGGGGAGGTGGGAGCTGAAATGCTGTAAGTCTCTCTGGCCACAGAACCCAGAATTCCCGGCCAGTACTTGTGTTTGATTTGTCATCAGCCATGGTGTACTACAGAACTGAAGCTGGGACTCAGGGAGATTTAGGTTTTGCAATAGACACTGTGCTCCCTCTGTGCTCCACCCCCCCCCCCTTTAATTTCTGACCCACTAGCTGCTCAGATGTCCAATGTCATTACTGTGTTAATGCAACTCTGCGTTTTAATAGGACTGCGTGTGGGGGACCCCATCTATATAGTGTTATGGCAGAGTTACTGTATTGTCATTTGACCTTGGACATGGTAAAAAGCATATGACAGTGAGTGTGTTTCCAAAAAATCTGTATCAGTGCTTAGCAGTAATCTATGCACTCTGCTTTCTCCTTGATGCAGGTGTTAATGATTTGTTTTAAAGTAGTTACTGTGGCAGGTAGAGAAGGTGTATAAAAGGCTAAGATACTGTAGGGCTCGGTTCAGGTAGCCATTGTTTCTCCCTGTTTGAAATCATGGCAGATTTTGAGTAAAGAGAAGGAAATGAACTTCAGGCTAGATTCTGTTTGGTTTCTAGACCATGGAATCAGTCATTGTGTTGTCTTTTTTGTTGGGTGACCTGGTGTGAAGACATTGCTCAGAGCAAGGAACCAGCAACTTATTTGCATTAACTATTAGATAAGAGATTCAAGCTCTGGCGATCAATAGGATGCGGGGCCAGATCTTCCTGGTGATCAGTGAGGGTGACAGATGTCTCCCTCACATCTGATAAGAGAGTATAACATGCTGGAACCGCAGAGGATTTCTGGTATTCCTGGAAGAGTGCCCTTTCTGCTGGTACCTAAAGATGAGCTAAGGGAAGAAACACAGGATTTCTGGAACTTAGCAATCAAGTTGTAGGGCTGCATATTGATTTGCGTAACAATTTAATGAGGCCGAAATATGCCTCTTTTAAAAATGAGACCATTTTAAAGCCTCAAGTAGACTAAATAAGAATACTTAGGATCAGTTGCTGTGACAGACAGGCCGTACTAGCCTAATTAAAGATGTGCATAACATATTGATGTTGCAATAGAATTTCCTGAATTGTGGTTATAGCAACAATTAAGGAATAGAACTGACTTTCTTGGCAATAAACGCACACACTCCACAAATTCAAATAAATGTACACATGTAACTAAAGCTGACATGGATAGGTTTTCTATATTTGAGAATATAGGCTTTGGGTTTTTCATAAGTATAGTGAGAGCAATTATATGTAAATGAATGTTCCAAAAGTTTAAATCTGATCGATTTAATTGTTAATTAAATTCTGAATATTCACATTTGTGTAATCGTAAAGTAAGAGAAATTTCAACTATTAAATTGTTATAGAAAAGGAAACAACTAAATTAACATACCATAAAGATTACTTATTTGGCATGTGCATATTAAATTCATCATTTTTAAGATAATTTATCTTTTTCCTAAGTATAAAGGCATATATTTATTGAGTGTAGAAGAGATGATGTTTCTCAGTGTGGTCATGAGGTATAAACTCCCCAACAGTGGCTGCATGTCAAGGCAGTCTCTGCTCTAGAGCCTCATGGGAGGGACAGACGTAACTATGGGCTGGAAAAGCTCCGTGAAGCTTTCATGGGAGAAATGAGACTTGTGCATAGGAGAAGGATTTGGATGGCATGGAGAGAAGAGAGAAAGTTGAGCTAGGGAAAAGAGCAAGAGCCAAAGTTCTGATTAGACCCTGTCCATTTTCCTTCAGCTCCTACCACTCCTAGTAGGCCAAGTACACTAAACCAAAAGTTACAGTGAATGCCTACTGTGGGTGTTCCATCTCTTACCTCTTTCTGGTTCTGGCAAGAGATTAGCAACAAGGCTAATCTCTTGCCTCTAAATTTTGTTGGCTAGTGACTTCAAGTCTTGGAGCACTCATACTTTGGTCCTGCTGTACGGAAAACTACATATGGGGTCACTTCTAATAATGCTTCCATCTATGTACCCCCAACATAGACAAGGCATCCCATGCCCAAGGAACCCCTGAGGAATGCCAGAGGCCTGCATGATCCTCTGACTTTCCAGAGAAGGAAATCAGACACATGAGGGGTCAATAAGTAGGCCCATCTGCCTGGAATGCAACTTACTCTAGGGAATAGAAGATAAACAATGCATTCATTGGGGAATGATAATGTAGGTTGGGAATGGGATCCCTGAAAAGGGAAAAACTATGTGCATACTTGGCAAAACAGTAATATATACATACATTCATACACATTCATGAACCAATATAAACAAATAATATGGAAAAGACATATATATATATTTATATACTGTAGAATATAGACTGTATGAATATATACTATATTACATAATTAAATGGTTAAAATACAGGATTAGTCAGTTAGGTATATGTGGTGTCTCTTATGCTTATCTCCTCTTCACTGCCTCTTTATTACAGAAATAATCCCTCCCTTCTGATGACAGAGGTGAGCAGAAAATTCAGGCTAGTAATGGACCAATCAAGTGATTGGCCACGAGATGGACACATGGCTCAAGATAAGCCATTTTGAACTCGTCCCAGACTTTATTATTTTCCTGGGTAATGCTGTGCTCTTTTCTTTAGTTGTAGAGCTCTTGAGATGGGATTCTCTGGGTGGCAGTGGCTGTGTTCCCTGGAGGGGACAAGATCAAGACAGCAAGAGAAGCAAAAATCAGTTGCAGAGCTAAAGCGAGGACCTGAACAAATGCTCTGGTGCTGAGACCAGTCAGTCTACCCTCCTCTGTGGTTTGGGCATATAACCTAATAAATCCCTCCTTTCTATGGGTGCGGCCTTGAACTATGTTTTGGTCACTTGCAACCAGAGTCCTAGCTGATACATACATTATATGTTAAAGGTATTTTATAAGAACAATAACCAAACATTCTGAAACTCATCTTTAAACAAGGTGCTGCCTACAGGATGCCAGGAGCTGCCTTTCCAAACCCATACTTCATAACCGCTGGAAGGCTTTGTGCAAGGAGACACGTCTGTCACTCCGCCAGTCAGCTCAGGTGTCCACAGAGATGCGTGCTGTCTTCCTCATCAGGGACATATGTTTAGGAAACTAGCTTGTTCTTTTGAGAGGGAAGTAAAGGTCATGATTTCCCAAAGTCATCAAACCAGAAAAGGGCCAGACAAGACTGATTACTTACTGACTTTCTAGTCTTACTCAACTGATAAATCATATAGTTTTATTATAATTATTCAGATGAAATCTTCCCTATTGCTATGAGGCATCATCAGTCAAAATAGATTGATTTTCACTTTACAAATCACATTTGTTATTGATGAAAGATCCATTATTATCATAGTTTTCAACGTAGTAATTTGTTCCCCAGGAAGATACGGGGAATTTTATTTCATTACAGAATCTTAAGTAGATAAATGTCCGTTTCCCAACTGCCATGTTAACACACTTGAAAGGGGCCTATGAAAAATTGAAATTCATTTGTGACAAGCAAAGAAAGACAAAACAGAGCACCCACAAAAAAGCATCCTGATTTGAGAGTTGAAAAAGATGATAGAATTAGGGCCCCAATGGTAAGAGTTTTGCTTCAGCTTTTCTCAAGTTCCAGCCTGACAGAATGACTAGCACAAAAACCATTCATCATGTGGCAGTTAGTATTAACCATGAATAATAGTCAATCCCAAATATTTAATAAGTGCTTGCTCAGTTCTAGATTTTAGCTGTGTTAAGGATTAGCAAGAAACCCCGCTTTCCAAAAAAACCAAAATTGGGGTTCACCAAGGAAGAGAATGAGAAAGACCCAGTTACAAGTGTCCTAGAACAATACCATCTAAAGGGCTTTGACATTTCATCACAACAGATTTATTCCACTGCTGTTAAGGATAGAGAAAAAAGTAATTTTCATTAAACAATTGTACTCAATGTCTGGAGGATAATTTGTCACTAAGTAGATGGCATTGAACTGTGATTTCTCCAGCCTAGTGATTTTCCAGAGTAGGCTTACAAAGGCTTACGTACAAAAGAAAAATATTTATTAAAGAATTTTCATTTCAAAAGTAACTCTACATCTCCTATATCAAGTAGTATCCTGCAAGACTTAGGAAATGGTATATCTGGTTCATTGAGCAATCTGGCTAATGGAAAAATTTTAAGTAGTTAATAAATAGATGATTGATTTAAAAGGAAAAGGAAATGAAGAGTTCTGGTCTGGCAATGTGGTGGTCTACGAGAACATGACAGCACTCTTGCTGTCATGCTGGATAAATAGGTTGCCTTATTTAATGCCCAGCTGACACTGCCAGAAAAAAATTAAGTCTTTAGGCACCAGGACCTCCAAAGGAATGGGAATAGATGTAAGCATGAACTTGGATGTTGTGGTTTCCTGGAGTTTTATTAATATCAATAATTGAAGGGATACATAATATTGACCCCCCCAGAAACAGAGGGCAGGGCCTCGGTCCACTAACGAACACAGAAGAGTGAGAACTGTCTCCACCCCACTCCCTGTCCACACACAGCCCTAAAGCTGGGCCCTTAACAGCTCTGCCCTAGTGAAAGGGGAGGCTGGGGAAGAAACCTGAAACCTGGCACAGAGCGCCAATAAGGAGGCTTATTTATATCTTTGGTTTCTGGATAACAAAAAATCATCCCTGGAAATTCAAAATGCTAGACCTCTATCCTGGTGGTCTTTCAGTTTGAATTTTACTACTTAAATTTCTAGGCAACCCGCAAGATGAGAAATCAACTCCATATTTGGTCTCTAGCTAGTGATAAACTGGGGTTAAAGTGACTAGAACTCCTGGGGAAGGTGTTCCCACAACTCAGACACAAGTGCACCATTAAAAATGATAAGACAGAAGGAAACTGTGTTTACTGCAAGGATTTGCACGCTTTGCTATAGAAGATATCTCTGTTGATTACAGTGTGTTCCCCTGTCCTTAGTTGTGGTCTTCCATCATGTGCTGTGCATTTGCTCTCTCATCCTCCTCAGTGGGAGAATTCTCAGTTCCCAAATGTACCTGGTTCCAGGCATTTGGCTGGGACAAGGGATCATGGACCCGTGTACTTAAGCATTTCACACGCCATCATTTCTTTTCGTCCTTACGGACTACATACTATTTTACTGATTTAATTTATTTTGCAAGGCCCCAAATTGGTGATTCTGTGCCAGTGACTTTAGTCGTCCTGTGAGGGCAAAGGCAGAGCCCGAGATTACATTGGTCAGCAAATTTTATTCAATGGTTTAACGGGGGTTGGTCTGTTCATCAAGTTAGAAAGGTCACTGGCTCATAATTGCTGAATGCACTACAATCTGAGCCCCATGGTAGGTTCTGGAATTGTAAAGATAAAACACTTTCATAATGTCGAATGGTGATAAGTGAGGTAGAGTAGTGTATGTGGAGGATTATTTTAGCTCTTGAAGTGTAGGCCTAGAAAGATAGTTTGGAGATAGTAGCTCCAAATATTCAGTATCATGGTCTCTGTCAAGATTGTAACTCTAGGTGACCTTTCGCTTAATCATGTTTTCCATTTTTTCTGTGATGAGCAGGTATTGTATTTGTTATTAGAAAAAATTAGTAGAATTAAGCCCTTTATTTTTAAAGCAATATCTATCTGTGAAATATTTTAGAGCTGTTTTCATCTTTGAAAAAAATTGAATTTAAGATATCTAGATAAATGTATTGGAGTATTTTAAAAGTGAGTACTCTCCCATTCCTTAAGTGTGGGTTGCTTATAGTGACTTCCTTCTGAAGAGTACAATGTGGAAAGGGGAAAAAAATAGTAATTTTATAGTGAGAAACTTGACAAATACTACCTCAGCCAGGTGAACAAGGTCAACATCAATAGTGATAAATCATGTGGGTAGTATATACCCTTGATGTGATGCCATGAAATGACACTTTGCCTCTACACTCTTCTTCTCTCAAACCCATAACTCCTGTGTAATCATGAGAAGAACCCTAGACAAATATAAATTGAGGACCATTCTGACTAGTACTACTCAAAACTGCCAGGGTCATAAAAACAAGGGAAATTTGAGAAACTGCCAAAGCCAAGAGGATCCTAAGGAGACATGACTGCTACCTGTAATGTGGTATCCTGGATGAGTTCTTGGAACAGAATAAGGATATTAGGTCAAAACTAAGAAAATCTCCATAAAGTATGGACCTACTAATAATTTACCAATATTGGTTCATTAATTATAGCAAATGTATCATACCAATACAAGATTTTGATAATAAGGGAAACTGGAGGTGGAGTATTTGGGAACCCTCTGTATTGTCTTCTCAATTTTTATGTGAATCTAAAACTGTCCCAAAATAAGAAGTTAATGTTTAAAAATGGCAGTAGGTTTTCGATCTTTATATCTGGAAGGTTGGACTTGCTATTAACTGAGATGAGGAAGACCACAAAAAGAGGTGGTTCAAAATAATTTGAAATTTGTAATAGTCCAGCTCCACAGCAAGGGATGTATAAGACAAGTGCATTGTGAATACACCATTGTCTTAATTTTCTATACTGAATACAATAGATAGTTTTGGGAAAAAGTGAGTATCCTAGAAATAATTCCCGTAGTCCTCAAAAAAACTTAAAAAATCCAAATTTTTCAAAGATTCCTGCAAAAACACATTGGAAACCAATCTGAGCTTTTAAATTCCTGTTAGGTATCCCCAAGCCCTTAATCAGTTTCCTCTATTGTTAATGCAGCCCACTTTTTGGCAATGCAAATGATTTGTAGAATTCCTAGAAGGAAAGATTCAAGTAAATAACTTCTTGATTCTGTATGGTATTATATTTTGCCAATAACTAACTTTTTTCCATCTTTTTAAAAGATTTTATTTATTTATTATTGATTTTAGAGAGAGTGTGTGCAACCTGGGAGGAAGAGGAAGAGGGAGGGAGAAGGAATCTCAAGCAGACTCCCCACTGAGCACGGAGTCCCATTCGGGTCTCAGTGTCACAACCTGGAGATCATGACCTGAGCTGAAACCAAGAGTCAGAGGCTTAACTAACTGAGCTGCCCAGGCACCCCTTGCCAATAACTTTCTAATAAGGCCCAATAATGTTTATTGGATGGAGGACACTTACTTACATATCTTTCAGTTATCTTTCCCAGAGCTCACAAGATGAGGTTTTCCAAAGCATGTCCCCAGAAGGTGTCAACAATTACATAACAGGAGTAATTATAACAATGATAATAATAAGCCAACACATACAGTGCTTGCTATGTTCCAGACACTATTCTAAATACTTTACATATTCTTATCTATTTAAATCTTGTAATTCTAATAATTAGGTATTATTATCGTCCCATTTTGCAAATGAGGAAACAAAGGTTCAGAAAAGATACCTTGTCGAAGGTTGCATGGCCTTTGAGTGGAGTTGCTGAAATTGGTACCCTGACTCCAGAGCCTCTGCTCTTCACCACCACATGTACTGCCTCTTAAAATAAGAGCTCACATGTATATAGAGCAAGGACATCTCTGCTCCCTGAAAGATGGAGAACTTGAGGATGAGCCGAGGGACTACTTTCTTCCTCAAAAAATGCCTCTTTCACGTTTCTTATATATGCCAGAAATGAGGTAAATGCCACTGAAGCATTGTGGCAACTTCAAATGTCCTGTATAGGTAATGTCCCCTAGGTTTAGTATGCGGAAGCACTGTGCACCTAGGTTATATTTTTTCTGGTCTTTGTTGTTTTCTCCCAAAACTCTTGAGACAGAAGTAGTTTCATTTAAATATCCTATTGCGTTAGTTTTCTATTTAGTCTTTCTCTATATGCAGACAGGGTTATGAAGTTATAATTGTGGTATATATAGAAGGTTGTGTATATTTTTTACATCACTAACCATTTATCACTACATTCATTATTCTATAATCCCTTTTCCCTTTGTTTCAGGAAGCCCATTATATGGTTGTCTTACATTTGTTTGTTATACTGCACTCTTGTGCAGGTCCAGTTTGTTTGTGAGGTCCAGTTAAGTTTTAGAAGTTTCCTTTAGATTGTTTCTGTGTGCAGTCTCAGTGTTTTTAAATGATCTTTTTCTCCCTTTTCAAAATTTTATGGCATTAACTAGAACTTATCATACAATTGTAAACAATAGCTTCTAAAGAGATTTTAAAAAAGAGTGCTTCTAATGTTTGATCACTCGGTATAAAATTGACCTGACTTGAATTTCTTTACCATATTAGGGAAGAATCCAATTGCTTTTAAAATAATTTTTCTAAAATCATATTTATATGTGTTAAATTTTGTCAGGTGACTTTTTGAGCATCTATTGAAATGACTATATGATTTTTCTCTTGAAACTTATCAAGATTGTACTTTCTTGTTTTGAATCACCTTTACCAACTGATTTCCTTTTTTTTCTTAGTGTAAGCATTAGTCAGAATTCTTCAGAGAAACCCAGCCAACAGAAGGTGTGTATATATAGAGATTTGTTTTAAGGAATCCGCTCATGTGGTTGTAGAGGCCTGGTGAGTCCAAAATATGATGGGGTAGTCTAGCATTCTTGAGTTGCAGTTTGAGTCCAAAGACAATCTGTTCTTAAAGAATTCCTTTTCTCTGGGTGAGGTCAGCCTTTGTTCTAGTAGGCTTTCAACTGATTGGATAAGGCCCACCCACATTATGAAGAGTACTTGGCTATACTCAAAGTACAATTTAAGTGTTAATCTCTTGGGGTGCCTGGGTGGCTCAGTTGTTAAATGTCTGCCTTTGGTGCAGGATCCTGGGATTGAGCACCGTATCGGGTTCCCTGCTCAGTGAGGAGTCTACTTCTCCCTCTCCCACACTCCCTGCTTGTGTTCTGTCTCTTGCTGTCTCTCTCTTTCAAATAAATAAATAAAATATTTTTAAAAATTTTAAAAATAGGTGTTAATCTCACCCAAAAAACAATTTCACAGACACATCCAGAATAACATTTCACCAAATATCTATCCATCATGGCTCAGTAAGTTAACATGTAAAATTAAGTATAACAGTATATAAGGCTTTTAATGAATCAATGAATTTAAAAATATCTCACAGTATGAGTTATGTAACATTATTCTCCCATATTGTGGATAAGGATGTCAAGACTAAGAAGGTTATACAACTTGTTCCAAGTCACACTTGCTCCTGGTGGCAGGGCTGAGTCTTCAACCCTGGACTCCAGAACTCTAGGGTTAGTCATATGATCGAGAGCATCCAGTGTGTTAACATGTTATTCTCCATACTGGCCCCCTATTTCCTTTGGTCAGGGTTCAGTTGCCTGTGTCTTTCATATGTCACTTGGTCTTTTCTGCTTTTGTGGGTTGGATGATGAGTAATAAGAGGTGAGATTATACTTGCTGCTGCGAGCTGATGTAAGTTGATCACTTTGCCGCAGTCTGCATCTGGGCTGAGTACAAAACTGAAGCTCTCTTCCTGACTTTTTACTCTATTGTACTGGTAGGCATAACAACCATAGCACCACCATTCTTGCTATCTTGCTGATGAGTTGACCTCATACTTCTCTCCTTATATTTTTCAAAAGACATAGGCTGTTTTGCAAGTGATTTAAGCCCTGTTTCAAAAGCAAAATGGTTGATGACAGTGTTTCATCCCTGGCTGCACTGAGCCTTTTAACCCTGTATCCTTGCAATAATATGAGCTTTCTGGCAGGATATGTTCAGGACAGCCTTTCAGAGCAAAAATGTTGATGTTCCCAAATTAAAGAGCTCATGGTCTATGGTAATATATTCTCTTGATTTAAAATTAGGTGGAAATTGGTATAGTTTGTCAGAAATCCACAGAGGATGAAAATGAGGCACAGTTTTGGGTGCTCAGCTATAAGCCAAATAGCCCTTGTGTTTCTTTCTTGAACATCTACTTCAAAGAGGCAGATTTGCTTTTGATATCCGTGGGAGCATGCATATGAACTGATTCCAGTCCCCACATCATCTCCAGAATTATTTATTTGTTTGTTTGCGTATTTATTTATTTATTTGTTTTGTGCACGGGTCTGTGGCCAATTTGCTTCTTTGTTTCTTGAAACCGGCACGATCATTATAATTCTCCTTTTCATTAAATAACTCACTCTCAGCCCGTTGTTGTTATCCTCCACTTAGAGATTGGGAATGGAGTCACCTAACATGAGGTCATTCATCTCTTCAGCGAGTGCTATGCCTGTATTGCAAATTCTTATGCTGACAAAAACACGGGAAGCATGGCAACAGAATCATATTCACCACCTGAGCCACCTTGACATTTTCCTGCTAGTAGGAAGCTTTCTTTTTTCTCTTTTGCTTTAAACTCAGAAGAATGCATCCTAAATTCTGTAGGCTACCTAATCATGCCCATGAGCTTTCTCTTTTCAGTGCAGCCTGCCCCCATAACTGGTTTTTTTCTGTAAGCGATGCTAAATATGCAGAAAGCCAATTAGGATGTTTCACTTAGGATTCCTTTGCTTAACTGTTTCTCAGAGCTTATGTGGCATAACTGCTCGAAGAAGATGTTAGAAGAAGAATAACATGTTCTCTATTGGTCTTGTGAGTTCTCACCTTCATGCCTTAGCTCAGACTGGATGGCTCCTACCTGTCATCGCTTTGTGTAGAAAATCTACCCACCCCTCAACGCCTTGTCCAAACGCTATTTCCTCCTTGTTGGTTTGCCTGATTCTCCATAGAAGTCAGGATTCCTTCCTGTGAACCCCTCAGCACTTTCTATTGTCACTACTATTGATAAACACTTGCATAATTGTTCTTGCCTTACAAAGTTTATAAACATATTATCCCATGTAATAAATGATCTTGTGAACCTGATATTGTCTCCGTTTGAATTAGACACATTAAATAAATGAAGCACAGAGAGACTAATTTGTTGAAATGCTGCACACTGTCCGCTGTCTTCTGACATTTAGTCTCTTCCTTTACCAGCTATATCCTTTCAGCCTTAAACTATTTTCCTCATCTTAGCTAACCCTTACGGAGCACCTCTTTTTTGCCAGACATCCTTCTAGGTGGTTATATGCAGCAGAAATAATACCTAACACCAAATTGCAGAAATAATACCTAAGCTTCTTGCCAGATACTTAGTCTTCAAAGCAACCCTATGCAGTAGATATCATTATCATCCCACTGTTTGCTGGTAATGACTCTAAGAGACGGAGAGCTGAAGTAATTTAGTCAAGAGCAGATAGCTGCAGGAAGTTACTGGGAGCATCATAGTCTTTCCACATCACGAATATGGTGTCTAGTCAGTGAAAATGCTGTGGAAACTCAGAATTATCAGATGCCACACTTCAGCCACCAAAGAAAGATTATCCATCTCCTCTGCATTTCAGATCTTGCAGTAATGCATTCCATAGACAGAATATAAACGCCATCGAGGACCATAGTGATCAGGAAGTCTGTTCGTTTTTCAGCCTTTGCTCTGCAAGATAGGGGAAGAGCAGAAGAAGGTAAAAATAGATAGTGTGTGCTAACAGATGATACCTAGCATAGCTGTGATGCTGATGTGAGGCTCTTGGCCGTTCCTTCTGAATAAGACCCTGTTAAGATGGTTGTCGGATATTGTCACTCAGATCTGTAGTGGTTTCACCTGACCAATGCAGGGGAGATGAACAACAGTACAGTTTGATGTAGTGGAATACAGGACTGAGGAAGGAGTGGATGTTTTCTACGGCTTATGAGCAGGTGCCCATTCCATCTTTAACGGAAAATTAATCGGGCAAACAAATGCCCAAGGACTATATCCAGATGTGTTCCTAATGCAGTCACTCAGTGGATATGCCACCATCCAAAGGCTTCTTTAATCTTTCAGCTAAGTAATGATTGAGGAGAACCTTTGTTCCCCCTTTCCTGCTCAAATGCTGCTTAATTAACATTCTTGTTCGGAGCCATCCTCTCCTAAGTGTTCTGCAACTTACCCCTCTAATTGCTGGATAGATTGCTCTCAATTCTTCATCTAACCCAGTTGCTTGCAGGTTCCTTCTCCTGCAGTAACAGTCTTAGCAGGAAAGTGTCCCGTCACCGAAATTCCCCACTACCTCCGACTGATTAGGGCGGGCTTTGAGCTGATGAGTATATGTCTCCGGGGGGCCTTTGTTTGAAAAAGTGTCAGAGACTCTGTTTATGGGGGAATGAGTGTAAATGTAAATGTAGACATTTGTTTACCAAAAAGAGTGGTAACTGAAGAATTACTAGCTAATAATCACCCCACTCGTCAGTGTACTGTGTCTTTTCCAATTAGTCCTCTCTTTTTATGAAGAAACCTGTCTAGAATATCTCACGGATTTTTCTCCCACAAGTGTGCTTTTGGGAAGTTTCCTGGAAGATTGATCGGAACACAAGGATTTCAGTTCATGGCGTCCTGTTAATCAGCTCAGATTTGTTAAAGTCATTAGTGTTATAAATTTCCTTGTGCTCACAGTTTTCCTTACCTGGAGTTAATTCTGTGTCAGTGCATTAGTGTGGGCAGAGTACCTTCCACCAACTCAGTGTTTTTAATGGAGCTTACTTGGTTTAATAACAACAGAGATCCCCAAAGGGAAAACAAGGTATTTGGTTCAGATGTCTTGTGGGAGCTGAACCCACCAGAATGTTCTGCTGGGGGACTCATCACTAACCTGCCAACACTGGTTTCTGGATCCCATCAATTCCTTTTCACGGAAGCTGTGAAGTGAGGTGCACTTTCTTTATCTAGTCGTTTCTTTTTTCTTGCTTTTAATGCATGAAAGAGTCATAGGAACGTCTGGAAAAGTTGGGACTTGGCAAATTGTAAGATTGATTTTCCTTTGTTGGTCCCCATAGTAATCAGATCGAGATAAGATACTTAACTTCAGGGCGCCTGGGTGGCTCAGTGGGTTAAGCCTCTACCTTCGGCTCAGGTCATGATCCCAGGGGCCTGGGATCGAGTCCCGCATAGGGCTCTCTGCTCAGCAGGGAGCCTGCTTCTCCTCATCTCTCTCTCTGTCTGTCTCTCTGCCTATTTGTGATCTCTCTCTCTGTCAAATAAATAAATAAAATCTTTTAAAAAAAAAAAAAGATACTTAACTTCACTGGGCTCTAAGTTGCCTTCTATAGAACAGAGTAGACACCAATTCTTGGAAAGAAATAAGGCCGTGATGAGTCAGGTTTCCACCATGCGTAGGCTCTGCTAGGGGTTTAGGGCTAATGGCATTCCTTGAGGGAGTGGAGAAGGTGGTTACAAGGTTAGAGCTTGTGTTGTGAATCCATGTAGAGTCCTTATGACTGTTTGGTCTACAGACTCTGACATGTGCCTGTCTCTCACTGCACCCCTCCTCACAGAGCTTGGTGCTTTGGCTGTGCTGAATCACTTTGAGTTCCAGAATGCACAGTATACTTTACACCTTTCTGAATTTTCAAATGCTTGCCCCTCCCCTCATTTACCTGGTGAGCTACTCAGCTTCCAGGCCTTTTCTGATAACCTCCTCTTTCTTGGTGGGCTTGTGTTCTTGCGTGGCCTCAATATGTATCTATCAGAGCCTCTTTAACTGTATATTGCCAGTACTTGTGTGCAGAGCTGACTTCTGCTCCATAACCATGTGGCACTTACAGGTAAGATCCTCTTTATATCCCAAGCCCCTTTCATTTTCTTTCTGCCAAGATTAGTGCCTCCACTCAGAGAGAAGCACATCCAAAAATATTTTATAATGTGTGAATTTCAGTGTGGTGTTTATTTCAGCCCTAACAGAAAAACAGATTGATTTTATCCAGAGATGTGCTTCTCCTCACACATAGTATATTCAATGGGTAGAAATGCTCAGCAAGATTTGTATTTTAAAATCACAGGAAGGAGGATAAGCGATCAGAAAATATGAAGGCAGAGTTGAGTTCAATATAAGTAATAACTTTCTGGGCATCCAAACTGTTCAAAGTTGGAATGTGCTATCTTGTCAAATAATGGGGTCTCATGACTGGAAGTGTTCATACCAAGACTCACAGGGATGCTGTCAAATATATAGTCTTACATTGTTTTGGAAATCAGTGCTTGCCAAAGATCCTTTCTAATCTTAAGAGTCTATTTTTATCTCTGTAATTCAGTTCATATATTATTAAGTTCTCATAATTTCCAATTATGGAGTTGATATCCATCAATTTATCTCAACCTTCATTAAAATTTTTTTATTAATCCAACTCAATGAAACAATTATCTTCTGCCTCACTCCCCAAAGAATCTAGCTGTCCTTGTTTATCCATGTTTTGTTTTCCTCCTTGTTTATAAATACATGGTAAAATTCCCAAGACTTTTAAAAGACCTATCAATTTAAGTCAATCAATACTTGAATAATGGGCCAGGTGCAATAGGACATAGTGAAGATATTAAAATGATTATGGTAGCTAACATTTATCAAGTGCTTCCTGACATTTTACATATATCAACACATTTGTTATTTACAACAATGCTATGTGGCAGGTAAGTAGTTTCCTATTTTATACATTAGAATCCTGGGATTTGGGAAAGTTAAGTGATTTGCCCAAGATCATAGAGCTACTAGGTAGAAACCCAGGAATCTGAACCTGTAACTTTAAGCATTACTGACTTTTGATGAATAAATTTAATAAGATACTATCTCTTACCTTCAAAGATGATTTCACCTGGTAGAACTACATGTGTTTATTATACACTGGACAAGGCGGTGCTTGCTTTTACTTTTTCTGAAGATTTCTGCCTTCGTGCTTCTCTTTGCTGTTATTGCTTCCTAGCATTCTGGCAATGGCACCCATGCTCCTTTGATCTACAGCATTTATGATTTTCTAAACTTGCTGCCTAACTATAGCAAGTTTGAACTGAGTCTGAACTCAAAGGAATGAAATTCTGTCTCCATGATTACTTTAATTATCCTCCTCTGAATGTCTCCCTTTATATTTTGCTTTTGTGGGAACCACAAAAAAGTAGGGTGCAGTGATCTACCAACAGACTGATTTCTTCTATGAGCACACCTTAGACCTTGTAAAGTATAATTTAGAGAAGCCATTTTCAAATTTTAACATTCACTTGAGATTAGGCAAAACACCAGTTGCTGGGCCCCAGGCCCAGGGTCTCAGATTCAGTTGATCTGAGATCAGTTTCAAGAGTTTAAATTTGGAATGTGTTCTCAGGTAGTGCTGATGTTTCTGGTACTGGGACCATGCTTTGAGAGGCTGGGCTTTCTAGAGGTTAGACCGGGTCACAGATAGCAGAGGTGTGTTTAGAAAGCTTCACAGGTGATGCTAATGCACACCCAGGAGTTACACATATTCAAGCTAGAGTAATATTCACATATTACTCTAGCTTGTCAAAAAGCTTGAGTCAGGGGCGCCTGGGTGGCTCAGTGGGTTGGGCCGCTGCCTTTGGCTCAGGTCATGATCTCAGGGTCCTGGGATCGAGTCCCGCATCGGGCTCTCTGCTCAGCAGGGAGCCTGCTTCTCTCTCTCTCTCTCTCTCTCTCTCTCTCTCTCTCTGCCAGCCTCTCTGCCTGCCCACAATCTCTCTCTGTCAAATAAATAAATAAAATCTTTAAAAAAAAAAAAAAAAAAAAAAAAAAGCTTGAGTCAGTGCCATTCAATCCTCTACTGACTTTGTTAGTTTGCTCTGAGTACTCTCTACATTTGTCACTCCTTGGTAACATGCCCACACCTACTTGCTTCAAAAGATCATTTGGGAGCAAAACTCAGGCTGATGTCTATCTCAGTAAAGACCAAACAAGTAATTAATTGTAGATTTAATATACCTCCTTTTCCCAGAAATGTTTTCCAGTTACCACACATGGCACAGCACGTGGTAGGTACTCAAGGAATGTGTGGGATGAATGACTGTCTCTTACAATAACACCCTTATTCCACCAGGCTAGGTTGACTGACCATATGTCTCTAGCATGCTAGAATGATAACCTACTTCTGATAAAATTACTGATTTCATTAATCCAAAAGAGCCATGCAAAATTGTTTTCCTCTTTGTGCTTGCTATTTTCAGTTTTCCCGACTTGGGCTCAGCCAGCAGTGCCATGGCTGGACGGGCTACATTGATTTTAATAAGGAGCCCTATTTCGGTGAAGAATAATAAACAGGTCTGGAGGGCAGGGTCATACTCCCCAAGTCTGCCTGACACGAGGCAAGGATGAAAATGCTGGAGCAGGCTGAGCAGGCTGGAGGGAAGATGCACTTCCTCACTGTGGATTTCCTTGGAGTGCCATTAGCTTACTGGGAAGAACACAGGGTAGATTGCATTTTCATGAGGGAGGCGAGGCTGAGCTCAGTTATCTTAAATTTTTTTGGCATCGTTTCAATTATTTGTTGGAATAATGGAACTTTGATCTAAAACATGTTACTTAGTATCATATTTCTTAGCATGGCAAGGCACAGACTGTTTACTGTTTTCCATAATGATGGTCGTGGAGTGCCCTTAAATTTGCTACATAAGTGAATCCCAAGACAGTAGTGTAGAAAGCTCTGATTCTAAACAGTAATGTGTCTTTGTGGTATAAACAAGGCCCTTGTATCCCATTTGCCATGAATGATGTAATCTCTGCACGTTGGGCGGTTTACAACAGTCATGTTTTTATTTGATCTCCATTAGAAATTGGTGAGATAATCATTGGGATCTTAACCTCATTATACAGGTGAGGAAACTAAGTCACTCCAGGTTTAACTGATTTGTTCCAAATGAAACAGCTGTGAGTGGTGAAGTCCATGAGGACATCTCAGGTTTTCCCACCCTCCCCCAACTCCGCTCAGTGCCTGATGTGGGACACTGGACTGCCCAGCACCTCTGTGAAGAGTTCTTTTTATTCTCATTTGTCTGATGAGAGAAAATATGAGGCAAGAGAAAGGTTGGTGACTTGGTCCAGGTCAAAGGCCAAGGCTGATTCAGTGGCGCAGGCAAGGGTGAGAGTAGCGGGAATCTCATGTCCTGAATTTAAACAGAGATGCACCACTTCTCCCTCCCCCCTCCCAGCCATACCAAAAGGATTCCTTAGTTATTCCCCCTCCTGTCCGTGTTTGGTCTGGTCTGCGCAGTGTTTGTGCACGGCAGCTGCATTATCAAGTAGCCAGGGCTTCCTCCAGATGAGCTAATGCGCTGCCTGAGTGGGAACTCGCAGGGCTCACTTCACAGGCCAAAGAAGGCATCTGCATTTGCCTCACAGCCCCAATTATTCAAATCTGCCCGCAGCTGGAGAAGTGACGTCCTGGGCAGAGGCCAGCCTCTGATCTCCACGCTCTGCTTTCACCCAGATCGGTCCCCTCCTGTTGCTTAAGGGGAGGCCAGGCTGGGCCCCCTTGGACACCGTGCACAGTCATTCTGCAGTCCCCACGCACCCTCTGGCTGCTGTGTCAGCAACTGGATGCTCGCCCGGGCTCTGCAGGACTCCGGAGTCTGGAGCCTGCCGGCCTGCAGGCAAGAGAGCTGCCAGATGTGCGTGCTAATAAATGGCAAGAGCTACTGTGCAATTATCGTGGTACAGAAATAAGTCGTGAAATTATCTCTCCCACTGGGTTTGGAATCCAGAGTAACCGAGGCCACAAACTTCTCTTTGTGTGTGAAGTAGGACTAGTTACCAGTGGCTTCCATTCAGGGGTGTGCTTCTTTTGGAATGAAGCCTTTCTCAGCAGTCTCAAGGGTGAGGGGCTTAAGAGCAGGTGGTCTAGCATTTGATACCGAACGTGTGGCTTGCAGACCACTATCACTTGGGTGAAATCAGGGGCGCCTGGGGGAGATTAGTCTGTTGTGTCTGACTCTTGATTTCAGCTCAGGTCATAAAATATTTCACAGTCGTGGGATCAAGCTCCTTGTGGGGCTCCATGCTTAGTCAGGAGGTTGCTGGAAATTCTGTCCCTTTCCCTCTGCCTCTCCCCACTGCTCCCACGTGCTCTCTCTCTCTAAAAGAAATAAATACATCTTCCAAAGAAAAAATAAAGAAATGTGGAATCAGGGCCCATCCCAGACCTATGGAATCAAAATATGAATTTTACGAAGATCTCCAGAGCATTTACTTGCATGTTCGAGAAGCTCTGACCTTTATGAGAACCTAAGGGGCTTGTGAGACCCGTGGGGGCTGTGCCCCTTCCTCTGTGGTTCTTTAGCATGCCTTGGTCACACCAAATGGGGTCTTCCCTGCAGTACTGAGAGTGCAGGGATATTAACCTTGCTCTGGGCCATAGTGACATTTCCAGAGGGCTGTGTGAAGTGGTACATGCCCAGACAAGGACTTATTGGTTGCATGAACTTTCCCCCAGAAGTCCTTGAGCTGCGTGGCCCCCACAGACCAGCCTCTTTCTGTCGCGCACCTTATCTTCAGAAAAACCCCAGCTGTGCTGTGTGGGGGAGCCACAGAGCTAATGGAGGAGCAGCTTACTGAAAATGATGTTGTGGCTATTAACATTTTTATGGGTGGACTGCTTTGCAAAGCTGAGGGAAAGTATTATTCTTTTAGGATTAATATATTTAACAAAAAGTCTGCCAGGAGAGGAGGCTTTTGCTGATAAATATAATTCTGCCGTTGATTTATCTAGTAATGGAGACTTGAAATTACAGGAATCAATGTGTATGTGAAAGCCATTGTCATTTGGTTAATTATGTTTTGCCAGCAGTATGGGGAAGCACTTTATACTCGGTGCAGCCAAATGTATTTCAGCCAGAATCCTGCATTATAAGTGATGGGCCTAAGTGTGGATGAAGACAAAGACATCTCTAATTCCAGACTCCTGGGCATGTGATGTATCCCTCTCCCCTCACACTGTGGCATTTCGGTCTGTTTCCTCTAGGGAAGTGGTTCTGAAGTGAGGTGATTTTTTTTTTTTCCTCCCTCCCTCACCCATGGGACATTTATAAATCTCTGGAGACATTTTGGTTGTCATAACTGGGAGAGAGGTGATACGGGGAGAGGCCAGGATGATACCTGTGAAGAATGTCCCACTGTGTATAGGCCATTGGTCACTCTCATCCCCAAAAAAGAATGATCTGACCTGAACTATCAGTAGTGCTGAGGTTGAGAAACTCTGCTCCAGAGCACCCCTGTCTCTGATCGTGACCCAAAGAATTGGGAGCAACTCCATATCCTGTTTGTCAACAGATGAAGAAATTAAGTCTACGGGCATCACAGTCATCTAGGATTATCTGCCAGGGTATCCACCTGGGGTGGAATCAGGAGGAGCATCAAGTGAGAGAGGCCAGAATGGTTCCCAGCTGTCTGTCATTGGTAGTGATGCTGTTATCGGGGACTTTCTCAGGGTTCCTTTTCCTTCTTTTTGATGAGTCAGCTACTGGTTTCAGAAAGTTAACCTATACTGTAGTCTCAGCATTGATATTTACTACTGAGTGACCTTGAGTGTGGTAGGCAGAGTCATGGCCCCCAAAGATGGCCCCATACTAATTCCTGTAGCTATGTTAGCTTCTGGCAAAGAGGACTTGCAGATATCATGAAGTTAAGGATCTTGAGATGAGGAGATTATCCTGGATGACCTGAGTGGGCCAAGTGTGGTCACCAGGGTCCTTACAGCTGAAAGACGGAGACAAGAGAGTCAGTCAGTGATGAAAGGTTTTGTACTGCTGTTTTGAAGATGAAGTGAATGAAGTGAAATTCGAAGAAAGGGCATGAGGCGAGGAAGGCAGATCACCCACAGAAGCTGGAAAAGCAAGGAAAGGGATTCTCTCCTAGAGCCTCAGAAGGCTCTAGGATACTAGTATTCAGTGGTTACTTTGGTTTTAGTTCAGGAAGGCTCAGATTTGGATTTCTGACTTCCATGACTGAGAGATAATGAATTTGTGTTGTTTAAGCCACTAAATTTGTGGTAATCTGTTATAGCGGCATTAACATACTAGTATGTTGAGTCAGATATTTTCCTCTTGCTATCCTGCTGTAAGACGGGGCTTGCTCCACTGTAAAGTGGGCCTCATTCTTCAGCGGTTACTTACTAATTATGTGTTATGTGTCAGGCACAGTTCTAAGCACTTGGGGTAGAGCAGTGAACAACACGGACCAACCGCTGCTCCAGCCTAGTGACAGGAGACTAGTAAACAACAAGAAATGTGTGGATGTGTAAGGTTACATGAATGATAAGTGCTATGAAGGAAAGTTGAAGCAGATAAGGAAGCTGGAGTCCATGGCTGTTCTTAGATGGCTGGAGTCATCTACCAGGAAAGATGACATTCTGTGGTAAGATGACATTCAGCAGAAACCTTAAGGAAGTGAGGGAGAAAGCCATGCAGATATCTGGAGGAAAACTGTTCTCAGCAGGGAGAAAGGCAAGAACACGTGCCCTGAACACATGCTCCTAGCTTGCTTCAGGGATTCAAAGGACAGGGAAGGAACCAGTGTGGATAATGATAATAATTGCCTCACAGGGCTATTGTGAGAATTCCTGGCAAAATATATGAAACCCCTTGGTGAACTTCAAAGCACTTGGCAAATATTAGTTATCATTGCTACGGCCTCTCAGAATGGATTTGTGGGGCTGCCAGGTGACCCAGAGGGTGACCTTCATTTTCTCTCTGAACAAGAGTGAGGAGGAAACAGCCGACAGCCCCAGGCTCTGGGAATTGTGCACAGAGGTCCAGAAAGAGAAGCAGTTTCCTAGCACGGAAATGCTGCTGAGTGAATGTGTGCCATTTAGATTGGTGAAACTTTGGGGGTTGGTGAGGACAGGGTAAGATGGATGGGAGATCATGGCCACCGTGGCCAGTCTCCGCTGTTATACCTCTCAGTCAGGAGGGTGCTCCCCAGAAGCCAGCTGGGGCTTAGAAGTGTATTTGTCCCTCATGAAGGCTCACAGCCACTCTGGGAAAGAAATCGCTGAGGAATTTAGGGACCTTGAACCCTACCTGGCTAGGGACCAGTGAGAAGCACTTAGGATAGCTTCTGACAGCCCAGCCTTGCTGGCAACTAATCCCCCAGGAGGAGTAAACTCTGCCAAAGGATGAAATTGAAATATTTGAAATATAATCCACACACTTCTTTTTCTAAGGCAGCTGGTGAAATGGGCTAGTTTTTATAAAAGCCTGAGAACATTAAAATACTGACATGCTGTGCAAGGCTTTGTGTTTGGAAGTAAGATTTTCCTCCACAACTATGGCGGATTGGAGGAGTCTCAGGGCGTGAAGCACCCAGAAGGGTCACAGAGTCTAGAGCTGACCTGTCTGCCTACCCATTAACATCCTAGGTTTAAGGGACTTTTTCAGTCCATTTTGTGTCTCTAATCTCATAATGACCATGGCAAGGTCATAGACGATGTGTGCGTATTTCATCCTTCTTTATGCTGAATAATCCACTTGTAGCTGAAAGGCATTTCAGTCATCATTTGATTATCCTGTTAGATTTTTTTCTTTCCCTAAATGAGTTTCTCTAAGCTGTCTTTCCCTACTTTTTGATAGATAAATGGAATATCTTCAGGATTGAAAGATTAATGTGAGTGCTTTATCATCCGAGTAGGGAAGCTTTCTTTTTTGAGACACATAGTAACAAAAGTAAAATGGACATCTTCAGCCTTACCACTCTTCCTGTGAAAGAGCCTCACGTATAAAACTTGGGCTTTGATACCAGTTTGCTCTGCAGTCTGGAGGAATTGTAAGAGGAAGGGTAAAGGAAGCCTAAGCAAGATGAGCAAGTCCATGGGGCGCCTGGGTGGCTCAATGGGTTAAAGCCTCTGCCTTCGGCTTGGGTCATGGTCCCAGGGTCCAGGGATCGAGCCTTATGTTGGACTCTGCTCAGCAGGGAGCCTGCTTCCCTTCCTCTCTCTCTGCCTGCTTCTCTGCCGAATGGTGATCTCTATCAAATAAATAAATAAATAAATAATCTAATTAAAAAAAAAAAATGATGAGCAAGTTCAAATCAGGAGAAACAAAAATTAAAAGAGGGGGAGATCTGTGTGTGCTCCGGATTCTGTGGGAGCTGAATCCGGATCCTAGAATGCCTGGGAAGATAGTCCAAACCAGACGGAAAGCAGGCATGCAGCCAGGATGAAGAGCAAGAGCAGCTCTGAGGAACCGGAGCCTGTCTACTGCTGGCATGTAGGCAGCTTCCCCTGTCCTCAAGGTCAGAACAAATACCTCTCTTCCTTCCCCTTTCTTCTCTTCAACATCTGAAGCAAAACCCTGTGGACTACAGAGAAGTGAGGACCAAACACGTCCCTTTCGCTTTGAAGTGCTTTGATATTCTTTGCCTTTTATTTTCTTAAAACCTCAATAGCGTGTTAATGCCATGAGATAGCACGATTCCCTTGCATTCCAGGATAAGTGTGCTAGTGGAGAGTAATTGCAAAGCAAATTTTTACAGACAAATTAAGACAGTCTGAGCATTGCCTCAAGTAGTGTATTCATTTATTTACGTGTCATAGGGCCATGGTACCTTCTAGATGATAGGCACTGAGCTAAGCACTGGTCATGGGATGGGTGTGGGGCAAGACCTTATCCCGGGGCTCCTGAAACTCAGAATGTAAATGGCTGTGGAGACAACATGCAATGAACAAATAGGCAACTGAGTTCTAGTTTGTTGAAGTGGTGTGAAAGGACAGACATGATATTATGCTAGAAGGGAGGAACTGCAGGTATAGGATGAGGAAAGCAATTTTCAGCAGCCAGGGATGGCCTTCTTGACATGGAATCTGAGAAGAAGCCAAGTACACTGTTAGAGACCGGGAATGGAAATTGTTCACTTTGGCTACTCTGGGAAGACGGCAAAGCCTGTGTTTACAAAAAGGGCTTTTCATACCATATGATTTTAGGTGCGGAATTAAAGAGACAAAAACAAATGAACAACAATAAAAGAGACAACAAAAAAACAGATTTAACTACAAAGAGCAAACTGGTGATTGCCAGAGGGGAGATAGGGGTGGGCATGGGTGAAATAGGTGATGGGGAGTAAGAATACACTTACCATGATGGGCACTGAGTCATGTATAGAATGGCTGCATTACTAATGGTACTCTCGAAACTAATATAACAACATATGTTAATCACACTTGAATTAAAAATAGATTCTTTTTTTTTTTAAAGAGGACTTCGATTTATAGTCACATGGTCTAAAAGGGGTCTTTCACCATATGCTTCTAAGGAGACTAGTGGATCCCTCCTTCCAAACCACGCTAACTTTTTTTTTAATAATTAACATATAATATATTATTTGCCCCAAGGGTACAGGTCTGTGAATCATCAGGCTTACACATTTCACAGCACTCGCCATAGCACATAACCTCCCAAGGTCCATAACCCAGCCACTCTATCCCTACCCCCCAACCCCCAGAAACCCTCAGTTTGTTTCATGAGATTAAGAGTCTCTTATGGTTTGTCTCCCACCCAATCCCATCTTGTTTCATTTTTTCCCTCCCTACTGCCCATAACCCCCCCCCACCCTGTCTCTCAAATTCCTCATATTAGAGAGATGACATGATAATTGTCTTTCTCTGGTTGACTTATTTCGCTTAGCATAATATCCTCTAATTCCATCCACACCTTTGCAAATGGCAAGATGTCATTTTTTGATGGCTGCATAATATTCCTGTGTGTGTGTGTGTGTGTGTGTGTGTGTGTGTGTGTGTATTTATGTATGTGTGTGTATATCACATCTTCTTTATCCATTCATCTGTTGATGGACATCTAGGTTCTTTCCATAGTTTGGCTATTGTGGACATTGCTGCTATAAACAAACATTACTCTAAAAATACAAATATAGTGATCTGAAGGGGTACGTGCCCCTTTGGATCATTACATTTGTATCTTTAGAGTAAATAGTGCGATTGCTGGGTCATAGGGTAGCTCTATTTTCAACTTTTTGAGGGCGCCTCCATGCTGTTTTCCAGAGTGGCTGCACCAGCCTGCATTCCCACCAACAGTGTAGGAGGGTTCTCCTTTCTTTGCATCCTCAACAATATCGGTCATTTCCTGACTTGTTAATTTGAGCCATTCTGACTGGTGTGAGGTGGTATCTCATTGTGGTTTTGATTTGTATTTCCCTGATGCCGAGTGATGTGGAGCACTTTTTCATGTGTCTGTTGGCCATCTGGATGTCTTCTTTGCAGAAATGTCTGTTCATGTCCTCTGCTCATTTGTTCTTTGGATGTTGAGTTTGATAAGTTTTTTATAGATTTTGGATACTAGCCCTTTATCTGATATGTCATTTGCAAGTATCTTCTCCCATTCTGTCAGTTGCCTCTTGGTTTTGTTGACTATTTCCTTTGCTGCGTAAAAGTGTTTGATATTGATGAAGTCCTAATAGTTCATTTTTGCCCTTGCTTCCCTTGCCGTTGGTGATGTTTCTAGGATGTAGTTGCTGCGGCTGAGGTCAAAGAGGTTGCTGTCTGTAAACCACCCTAACCTTGCTCTCTTTTCCCTTCCTACTTTCTTTCCCAGCATTATTTTTTCTCCCTAGCTATCACTAATATCTGACATACTTTCTAATTTACTTACCTGGTTTATTGTCTCCCCCACTAGAATGTGAGCTCTATAAGGACCCGCGTTTTCTCTGTTTTATTCATGATGACTGTGTCTCAGTGCCTAGAAGAATAACTAGATGTTCAAAGAATACCATTTCCACTACACCGAGCTATTTCTTTTTGCCCCTAGAGAGGAGTAGGGCATAGAAGAAAGATCAACAATTTTGAAAACTGCCAGATCTGGAGTAATACGCTGTACTTCACAGGGTTGTTAGGACATTTGCATGAGAGAATGTACATAAAGAATGAGTGCCATGCTGGTGTGGAAGGGCTGAACAAATGCTGTTCTCTCCTGGTTCCCCATCTCTCTTTCTTTCAGCATACTCACAGAGGGCAAGAGCTACCAACCTGATAAAGTAGGAGAAGATGATACTTAGTGTTTTTCCACTCCCTAGCTGGGGTCCTCCTAGGCTCTTCCGGCCTTCCTCCAGCCTCCCTCTCTCACACATTGCTCTCAGCTCTAGCCTTCCATCATGTCCCATCCAGCCCAACCTGTCTGTCATGCTGGGTCCTCAGAATCCTTGGTTCTGGTGTACAAGGAACAGATGATTACTCACAGCCAATGAATGTTGAACCCCTAGTAGTCACTGCCACTGTGCCAGGAGCAGGCCAGCCTTCCTTCCCATGGATGGGTCAGAGCAGGTGACACCAGCAGACACCATCGCTCTGCATGTGGGCTCAGCCTTCTCTTCTGGGCATTGAGGAATAGACGCTGACACTGTTGGCCTCTGCCTATCCCATTTCCACGCTCACTAACCAGCCTTGAGGAAAGTCTTCTTGAATCCGTTTTCCTCAGGAAAAGCCGGAGGATGAAATAGTACTGAAGAAGGGAGAAAGCAAGGCAGGAGAGCAGAGGCATAGAAAGAGGACAGAGTGTAAAGACAGCAGGGGCAAGGGAGAAGAAAGGGGATAAGAGAATGAATGAAAGAGCAAAGAAGAAAAGAGGCAGGTGACCAAGCCTGTTAGATGCTGCCATATCTCACATCCACAGAAAAGATGTTAACAGCAAAGTCTGTGAAAATCCTGGTAGTATCTCTACCTTGGAATATGATTGATAATGATAAAAGTAATAACACAATAACATTTATTAAACACAATGCTAAGAGTTTACATACATTATCTCCTCTGCATGGTCCTTTCAACTGAAGGCAGATCCTGCCATTCCTTTGTTCAGAATTCTTCAGTCACGTCCCATCTTACCCACAGTAAAACCAATATCTTATAGGACCACTCCTCAAGCCCACCTCTTTGTAGGATCCACTTCCCATATCCATCTCTGAAAATATTTCCTCTCACTCTCTCTTGCTCTCTGCATTCCATCCACATTGGCCTCCCTGCTATTCTCCCTCAAACTAATTATCCTGCCTCAGGGTCTTTGCACTGGTTCTTATTTTGCCAAGAGCAGTCTTCTCCCACATAACCATATGACTTTATCCCATGCGTCCTTTGGAGCTCTTCTTCCTTTAGTTGCTAAGCAGATTTTCCCCTGACAGCTCTATTGGCATAACTTTCTTCTGCTCCCCATTCTCCTCATCTTGCTTTTTCTCTATGCTACTTATCCTCACCTGGCATATGATAGTATTTTATGTTAATTGTTTATCTTTTGACTCTAGACTATGAGTACAGGAAGTATGTCAACCTTCTTCTTGACTCATAGTAGATTCATGATTATTATGTTCTCACAGTAACCTTGGAAAGTGGTTTTTATTCTTCATAGTGCAAAATAGAAGAATTAAGCTTACATAAAGTAAGTAAGTTTTCCAGCATCATAGATTGAAGGTAGTAAAGCCAGGCTTCAAATAGCCATCTTCCAGGTTGTAGGGCCAGTACTCTTAATGGCTATGTTAGCTGGTTCTCCAGGGTCTTCCCACACTGTAAGGACTCCTCTCTCAGAGGGTAGGTTAGCATACTACCTGGCTCATGGTAAGAGTTCAGTAAGCATTCAAGATATTAGCATAATCATCATGGAGTTAACTTACTGTATATATGCAGAGAAAGCTTTGGTTGAAATGTTATCTATTCATGCATTATTATTTTTTAAGAAAGAGCATCTAAAATTTGGAAATGAGGCAAAAAGATGACTGCCTATCCTTGCACTCTCATACCAGAGCATTATCTAACATGTTTTCCTATAGGTTGTCTGACTTCATTGTATCATATCATTTTGTCTTATTATTTATCATTGATTATAGTCCAGACTCTATATAAAGTTGATATTAATGTATATAAAACTACTAAGATACAAATCATTACTGTCCAGGAGAGAAACAAATGACTTCTAAACAGTAGAGATGATAACTCCAAATGTTCAGGTTTTATTGCTTTCTAAACCATTAGACAGTTTTGGTTATATATCTTAGAAATGATATTCCAGCAATCTTTCCCCCCACCAATCCCTCCATCTGTCTTTCTGCCTGCCTGTCTACCTACCTACCTGTCTACCTATTTACTTACCCCTCAGTTTCTTGTATTCTCTTTCAAATCAGCTTTGTTGTCTTGCTGGTTCCTTCATCAATGATTTTATTTATTTATTTATTTATTTTATTTATTTTTTAAGATTTTTTATTTATTTATTTGACAGACAGAGATCACAAGTAGGCAGAGAGGCAGGCAGAGAGAGAGGAGGAAGCAGGCTCCCTGCTGAGCAGAGAGCCCGATGTGGGGCTCGATCCCAGGACTCTGGGATCATGACCTGAGCCGAAGGCAGAGGCTTTAACCCACTGAGCCACCCAGGCGCCCCCATCAATGATTTTAATATATGTTTTACACATGCTTTTAATTTTGTCATATGTATTACAGTAAAATAGCTAGAATAGAATAGAGTGATGATATGATATGATATGATCTCCTAGTAAGGAACTGGCATACCTAAGATATTGAAATCCTGGTGTACCCTAATAACTATCTAGTTCCTATACTGATCCTATACTGTTCCTAACCCTGATGGAATTGACTACCTACCATAGAGTTTACCTCTTTGGCTTACTGGATGTGAGAAGGATATATCATAGTGGTTAGGAACCAGGACTCTGAAGTCAGACTACCTGGGTTCAAGTTCTTGCTCTGCCACTTACTAGCTCTGTGATTTTTATGGTTAATTTTATGTCAGCTTGATTGGACCATGGGATGTACAGATGTTTGGTTAAATATTATTTCTTATGGTCTGTAGGATGTTTCTGGATGAGATTAACATTGAATCAATATACTGAGTAAAGCAAATTGCCCTCCCTAGTGTGAGTGGGCTTTATCCAATCTGTTGAAGGCCTGAATAGAATAAAAGCTTGAGTAAGGAAGAATTTTTCTTCTCTCTGTCTGACTGTCTTCAAGCTAGAACACTGGTCTTCTCCTGCCTTTGGACTTGGTCTTGGACTGGAATTTTTACCACCAGCTCTCCGGGACCTCCAGTTATTAAATGTAGATTTTGGACTTCTCAATCTCTGTAATCATGTGAACCAATTCCTTTATAAAAAAAATCTATGTCTCCCTATATATCTGTATATACAGCCCATCTGAAACTGTTATCTCTCCATCCATCCATCCATCCATCCATCCATCCATCTTCTGATTCTCTAGAAAACCCAGATTAAAACAATGATCTTGGACAAGTTGCTTAGCCATATCAACAAAATGGAGCCATATGAGTGGATCTTATCTCAGAAGGTACTTTTAGAAGTAAATGTCATAGTGCTTAGCTGGTGTCTGGTGCTTGGTGTTTAACAAATATTAGTTACTATGACTTCTGTTTGTTTTTCATCTTAGGAACTTATATAAAGAAAATGAAACTTTACAAATCTATTGACAGATTTTAATTGTAATACTCTCTCTGCAAACTACAACAGTATTTGTATAATAAGACAACTTTTTTCCTGTTCTTCCTAGAAGCTTACTAACTAGAAGCTCTGAAAACAGGAGTTTACCATGAAGGATATTGTATTCTTAGAGAGCTGTACGAATTAAAATAGCCCATTCTTGATGGGTTTGTACTTTATAACTTTCTACACTGTTACAGACAGAGATAACTTATTATTTAGCACTGTCCAGTCTGTAGTTTTATTGTCTTGTGCACTTTCTGACCCTATTGATTTACCCTGAAAGTCTAATTTAGTGTGAGAGACCACTTGTGATTTTTGTGCAATTCAGAATGTGGAAGTATCTTTCCCAGCAACCTGTATATTCCGATTTCCTTTGCACATGAGGGTTGATGTGGAAAAGGCAGCTGAGCAGAGGTTGGTAACCTTTCAGAAGTGTTAAGCCAAGTGTCCATTTATTCACTCCAACTTCAGGGTTTCATGCCAGGAAGCTCCTCTCCTCCAAACCACTGGAGACTGAGAACTTCCAAGGCAGAATGAGGCTACGGGAATTGAAATTATCAATTTAAGATAGATTTTTCCCGGGGCACCTGGGTGGCTCAGTGGGTTAAAGCCTCTGCCTTCGGCTCAGGTCATGGTCCCAGGGTTCTGGGATCGAGCCCCACATCGGGCTTTCTGTTCGCCAGGGAGCCTGCTTCCTCCCCTCTCTCTCTCTGCCTGCCTCTCTGCCTACTTGTGATCTCTGTCTGTCAAATAAATAAATAAAATATTTTAAAAAAAAGAGATAGATTTTTTCCCATTTTTTCCTTTCCCAAAAACAAAAGAACTTTGAAAAAGTGGATGTCAATTTTATGCAACCCAGGCAGAAGTGATCCTATGTGTGATGACATGGTTGGTAGACAAGACTGGAGTTCTGAAATTGTTTGAAGCTTTTCATGCAGTAATTGTTTGTGTGTGCAAGCACCGTGATAGACATGTACTGTGCATTCATTTAGTAATTCATTCATTAAATCCATAATGAGTCCCTAACTTTACATATACAATACTTAATTTTTTATAAATAAGTAAATAAATAAATGAATGAATAAAAGAATAAATAAATAAGAATAAGTATATAAAGACTAAATAAATAATAAATAAATAAATAAAAGAAGGTATTTAAAGTACCCAACACGGTGCCTGCCTCATAGTAGGTCTTTAGTAATGAAAACCACTAGTTTTAATCTTCTCTTTAAATATTTTGCAAAAGTAATGTACATGGTAAAAAATTTAATAGAGCAAAACTGCTGATATAAAAAACAGCAATTCCTCACACTGCTTCTGTTTTTTTCCAGTCATAGTCTCTGGAGCCTTGATTTTTAAAACAATTTTTTCCGATAGTTCCCTCAGAGCATTGAATAATCCAGGTGCCCAGGGTGATGCATCCTCCATGTACTCTCACAGGGATAGCCCCTGCGGGGTCAGTCTAAATTTGCCCACATCAGGGCACATTTCTCTCTTACCCTGTTTCAGGTGGAGGTCTTACCAGTGTCCCCAGTTGTTGGATGCCAGACCTGTCATCCAGGGGGATGATTCGGAGTGGGGGAGTCCACGGTTGGGGAGTTTATCTTCGGAATCCCTTGTGCGCTGCTGTCTAGACCTTGATGGGAGTGGCTTCTGGTTCTGTTCCACCATAATGCATTCCTTTCCCTTTCACTGGGTTGGCCCTTTCTTTCGCTCACACTTTCTCCAAATCCAATCTCATTCAGTCTCTGCAAGAGGAAAAACTCTGCTGACCTCTTAGTCTGGCTCTTTGAATCTCTGTTTTCCCCTGTGGTATAGCCTAGGGGTAAGTATGGAAGGAGGAAGTAGCTCTTCAGGGTTGGAAGAAGGCAACTAATTGGAGGAATGCACAGAGAATGACTAGATTAACATTTGGAGATATAATAAAACTGCCTTATTCCGTTATTTTACTGTTTCTTGATTTATCAACTTGAGACATGACTTATTTTTCTGATCTATGAAGAGGGAGAATTTAGTTCATCTGTTTTCCCTTTTTTTTTTTCCTCTTTCCCCTCCCAAAGTCTGAGGGTTATGTTAGATTTTGCTTCTTCTGTTTTCTTTTTTATTTTAAATACTACATGATTTTCTTTTTAAAGATTTTATTTATTTATTTGACAGACAGAAATCACAATTAGGCAGAGGCAGGCAGAGAGAGGAGGAAGCAGACTCCCTGCTGAGCAGAGAGCCCGATGTGGGGCTTGATCCCAGGACCCTGGGATCATGACCTGAGCTGAGCCACCCAGGTGCCCCAAATACTACATTATTTTTGTCATATCATCTTCAGGCAGGCGTTCTTATCTAGTCACCAAGATAAGCATACGTGGGCTATTCTTCCCCCCTCTTACATTGTCAAGGTCACTCATGTTCTGTTCTAGAACCACATTTAAAGTTTCCAAGTTTTACAGTTTGATTATAAAAGTTGAAAACCAATAAACAAGATTTGTATTCTAGTGTTGATTAGCATAATTTGTAAATGGACTGTATATTGGAAAATATTGCTTCCCTATGAAATTTCCTCAATTTGGTAATTCTATTTTGCTTACATAGACTATCATTATACTTACAATATACATGCTGAGGGACAACAGCATGCTCCCATTGAGGTCTGCAAAGCAGCCCAGGGGGTTTGGAAGACCCCGAGGTCTGCAATGTATTTGCAAATAATTTAACAAAAAATAGGTATATAGAGAAATAGAGAAAGAGAAATGGATGGAGTGAGAAAGAAGGTAAATGTGGCAGGATGTTAACAACTGGTTCTAAATGCAGGGGATATTCATGTTTCAGCCCCACCCTTTTTTCATAACCTATAATGTATTATTTGTTTCAGGCGTACAGGTCTGTGATTCATCAGTCTTACACAATTCACAGCACTCACCATAGCACATACCCTTCCCAGTCTCCATAACCCAGCCATCTTATCCTTACTACCTCCAGAACCCTCAGTTTGTTTTCTGAGATTAAGAGTCTCTTATGGTTTGTCTTCCTCTCTGGTTTCATCTTGTTTTATTTATCCCTCCCTTCCCCTATGATCTTCTGTCTTCTTTCTCAAACTCCTCATATTAATGAGATCATATGATAATTGTCTTTTTCTGATTCACTTATTTCACTTAGCATAATACCCTCTAGTTCCATCCATACCTTTCCAAATGGCAAGATTTCAATTTTTGATGGCTGCATAATATTCCATTTTACACACACGTGTGCACACACACAGATACACACACACACATCTCACATATTCTTTATCCATACATCTGTTGATGGACATCTAAGCTCTTTCCATAGTATGGCTATTGTGGACATTGCTTCTATAAACATTGGGGTGCAGGTGCCCCTTCAGATACATTTGTATCTTTGCAGGTGCCTGTTCAGACACCTTTTTTTTTTTTTTTAAGATTTTATTTATTTGACAGAGAGAGAGAAATCACAAGTAGGCAGAGAGGCAGGCAGAGAGAGAGAGGGGAGGAAGCAGGCTCCCTGCGGAGTAGAGAGCCCGACATGGGGCTCGATCCCGGGACCCTGGGATCATGACCTGAGCTGAAGGCAGAGGCTTTAACCCACTGAGCCACCCAGGCACCCCTCAGATACCTTTTTATTATCTGGTCTGTAATACCCAATAGTATGATTGTTGGGTCATAGTGTAGCTCTATTTTCAAATTTTTGAGGAACCTCCATACTGTTTTCCAGAGTGGCTTTGCCAGCTCGCATCCTCATGAACACTGTAGGAAGGTTCCCCTTTCTCTGCATTCTCACCAACATCTGTTGTTTCCTCACTTGTTAATTTTAGCCAGTCTGATTGGTATAAGGTGGTATCTCTTTGTGGATTTGATTTGTATTTCCCTGATGCTCTTTTCACGTATCTGTTGGCCATTTGGTTGTCTTCTTTGCAAAAATGTCTGTTCATGCCTTTTGCTCATTTCTTGATTGGATTATTTATTTTTTGGGTGTGAGTTTGATAAGTTCTTTATAAATTTTAGATACTTCCCCTTTATCTGCTATGTCATTTTGCTATGCAAAAGCTTTTGATCTTGATGAAATCTCAGCAGCTCATTTTTGCCCCTGTTTTCCTTGTTTTTCGTGATGTGTCTAGGAGGAAGCTGCTGCATCTGAGGTCGAAGATGTTGCTTCCTGTGTTCTCCTCAAGGATTTTGATGGATTCCTGTCTCCCATTGAAGTCTTTCACCCATTTTGAGTCTATTTCTGTGTGTGGTGTAAGGAAGTGGTCCAGTTTCATTCTTCTGCATATGGCTGTCCAATTTTCCCAATACCATTTTTTGCAGAAACTTTTTTTCATTGGACATTCTTTCCTGCTTTGTTAAAGATTATTTGACCATGGAGTTGAGGGTCTATTTCTGGGCTCTTTATTCTGTTCCATTAATCTGTGTGCCTGTTTTTGTGCCAGTACAATACTGTCTTGATGATTGCTTTGTAGTAGAGATTCAAGTCTGGAATTGTGATGTTACCAGCTTTGGTTTTCTTTTTCAACATTCCTCTGGCTCTTTGGTGTCTTTTCTGGCTCCATACAAAGTTTAGGATATTTTGTTCTGGATCTGTGAAAAAAGTTGGTGGTATTTTGATAGGGATTGCATTAAATGTATAGGTTACTCTAGGTAGCGTAGACAGTTTTACAATATTTGTTTTTCTAATCCATGAGCCTGTCACATTTTTCCATTTCTTTATGTCTTTTTCAACTTCCTTCATGAGTATTCTATAGTTTTCTGAGAACAGATTCTTTGCCTCTTTGGTTAGATTTATTCCTAGGTATCTTATGGCTTGGGGTGTGACTGTAAACGGGATTGACTCCTTAGTGTCTCTTTCTTCTGTCTCATTGTTGGTGTATAGATATGCAGTTGATTTCTTTGCATTGGTTTTATATCCTGACACTTTACTCAATTCCTGTATGAGTTCTAGCAGTCTTGGAGTGGAGTCTTTTGGATTTTCCACAAAAACGTATCATATCATCTACAAAGAGCAAGAGTTTGACTTCTTTGCCGATTCTGATGCCTTTTATTTCTTGTTGTTGTCCAATTGCTGAGGCTAGGACTTCTAGTACTATGTTGAATAGGAATTGTGATAGTGGACTTCCCTGCCAAGTTCCTGACCTTAGGGGAAAAGCTCTCAGTTTTTCCCTATTGAGGAGGATATTCGCTGTGGGTTTTTAATAGGTGGCTTTGATGATATTGTGGTATGTACCCTCTATCCCTTCACTTTGAAGAGTTTTGATCAAGAAAGGATGCTGTACTTTGTCAAGAGCTTTTTCTGCTTCTATTGAGAATATCATATGGTTCTTGTTCTTTCTTTTATTAATGTTTTATATCACATTGATTGATTTGTGGATGTTACACCAACCTTGCAGCCCAGGAATAAATCCCACTTGGTCATGGTGAATAATTTTTTTAATGTACTGTTGGATCCTATTGGCTAGTATTTTGATGAGAATTTTTCCATCCATGTTCATCAGGGGTATTGGTCTGTAATTCTCCTTTTTGATGGGCTCTTTGGTTTTGGGATCAAGGTAATGCTGGCCTCATAAAATGAGTTTGGAAGTTTTCCTTCCATTTCTATTTTTTGGAACAGTTTCAGGAGAATAGGAATTAATTCTTCTGCAAATGCTTGGTAGAATTCCCCTGGGAAGCCATCTGGCCCTGGGGTCTTATTTGTTGGGAGCTTTTTGATGACTGCTTCAATGTTCTTACTGGTCATGGGTCCATTCAGTTTTTCTATTTCTTCCTCATTCAGTTTTGGTAATATATATGTCTCTAAGGTTGCATCCGTTTCTTCCAGATTGTCTAATTTGCTGGCATATAGTTCCTCATAATATGTTCTTACAATTGTTTGTATTTCTTTGGTGTTGGTTGTGATCTCTGTTTCATTCATTTTTTTTTTTTTTTTCATTCATGATTTTGTTAATCTGGGTCCTTTCTCTTTTCTTTTTGACAAGTCTGGCCAGGGGTTTATCCATCTTATTAATTCTTTCAGAGAACCAGTTCTTAGTTTCATTGATCTACCCTGGTATTCTTTTGGTTTCTATTTCATTGATTTCTGCTCTGCTCTTCTCCTGCTGGGTTCAGGCTTCTTTGCTGTTCTTTCTCCAACTTCTTTAGGTGTAGGGTTAGGTTTTGTATTTGAGACCTTTCTTGTTTCTTGAGAAAGACTTGTATTGCTATATACTTTCCTCTGAGGACTGCCTTTGCTGCATCTCAAAGATTTTGGACTGTTGTGTTTTCATTTTCTTCCGTTTTCATGAATTTTTTAAATTGTTCTTTAACTTCCTGGTTGACCAATTCATTCTTTAGTATGATGCTTTTTGGTCTCCACATATTTGAGTTCTTTCCAACTTTCCCCTTGTCATTGAGTTCTAGTTTCAAAGCATTGTGGTCCAAAAATATGCAGGGAATGATCCCAGTCTTTTAGTACTAGTTGAGACCTGATTTTTTACCTAGGATGTGATCTATTCTGGAGAATGTTCCATGTGCATTAGAGAAGAATGTGTATTCTGTTGCTTTTGGATGGAATGTTCTGAATATATCTGTGAAGCCTATCAGATCGAGACTGTCATTTAAAGCCCTTATTTTCTTTTTTATCTTTTGCTTAGATGATCTGTCCATTTCGGGGGGGGAGGGTTGGGGTTAAAGCCCCTTACTATTATTGTATTATTGTCAATGTGTTTCTTTGATTTTGTTATTAATTGGTTTAGATATTTGGCTGCTCCCATGTAAGGGGCATAGATATTTAAAACTGTTGGATCTTCTTATCAGATAGACCACTTAAGTATAATAGTGTCCATCCTCATCTCTTATTATCATCTTTGGCTTAAATTCTAATTTGCCTGATATAAGGATTGCTACCCCAGCTTTCTTTTGATGTCCATTAGCATGGTAAATGTTTTCCACCCCCTCACTTTAAATCTGGAGATGTCTTTGGGCCTAAAAGGAGTCTCTTGCAGATAGTATGTGGATGATGCTTATTTGTTTATTTGTTTGTTTTTAAAAACTTTATTTATTTACTTAGAGAGAGAGTGATCAAGAGCTAGAGATAGAAAGTGCATGCATCAGGGGAGGGGCAGAGAAGCAGACACCTGACTGAGCAGGGAGCCCAATGCAGAACTCGATCCCAGGACTCTGGGATCATGACTTGAGCTGAAGACAGACACTTAACTCCCTGAGCCACCCAGGAGCCCAGGTCTTCTTTTTTTTAATCCAATCTCATACCCTCTGTCTTTTGGTTGGGGCATTTAGGCCATTTATATTCAGGGTAACTATTGAAAGATATGAATTTAGTGCTGTTGTATTGCTTTTTATTGCTGCTGTATTGTACAGTAACAGGTGACTGTTACTGTATATTATCTCTGTTCCTTTCTGGTCTATGTTACTTTTAGACTCTCTCTCTGCTTAGAGGACCCCTTTCAATATTTCCTGTAGAGCTGGTTTGGTATTTGCAAATTCTTTAAGTTTTTGTTTGTCCTGGAAGCTTTTGAATCTCTCCTTCTATTTTCAATTGCAGCCTAGCTGGATATAGTACTCTTGGCTGCATATTTTTCTCATTTAATGATCTGAATATATCATGCCAGACCTTTCTGGCCTGCCAAGTGTTTGTGGATAGGTCTGCTGCGAATCTAATGTTTCTACTATTGTAGGTTACAGGCCTCTTGTCCTGAGCTGCTTTCAGGATTTCCCTTTGTCTCTGAGACTTGTAAGTTTTACTATTAAATGATGGCGTGTGGACCATTTTTATTGATTTTGAGGAGAATTCTCTGTGCTTCTTGGATTTTGATGACTGTTTCCTTCCCCAAATTGGGGCAGTTCTCCACTATAATTTGCTCCAATATACTTTCTGCACCTCTCTTTTCTCCTTCTGGTTTCCCATTATTCTAATATTGTTTCATCTTCTAACATTGTTTCGTCTTATGGTATCACTTATGTCTCGAATTCTCCTGTCATGATCCAGTAGTTTTTTACGTCTCTTTTTCTCAGCTTCTTTATTCTTCATCATTTGCTCTTCTATATCACTAATTTTCTCTTCTCATTTATCCTATCCATTAGAGCCTCCATTTTTATTTTATTGCATTAGTAGCCTTTTTTATTTTGACTTGGTTAGATTATAGTTATTTTATTGGTCTAAAAAAGGATTCTCTAGTATCTTCTATGCTTTTTTGCAAGCCTAGCTAGTATCTTCATAATTTTTATTCTAAACTCTAGTTCTGACATCTTATTAATGTCTATATTGATTAGGTCCCTGGCATTCGGTACTGCCTCTTGTTCATTCTTTCTTTCTTTTTTTTTTTTTTTTGACGTGACTTTTCCTGTTTTGTCATTTTGTCCAGAGAAGAATAGATGAATGAGAGAACAAAATGCTAGAAGGGTAACAATGAGCCCAGAAAAAATATACACTAAACAAATTAGGGGAGCCCCAAAACTGGGGAAAAAGAAAGGAAAAAAAAAAGAATATGATTAGACTGTTGAATAGAACAGAGCCAGACACTGGAGTCTGGCTGTATTTTGGTGTGTTAGAGGAAACTGCCTCCCAAAATTTTAAAGAAACAAAAGCATGTATATACAAAAATAAGGATAATCCCAATGAAGGGATAGAATATGAGTGTAAAGATGAATATTAAGAGATTTTAGATTTTATTTATTTATTTGACAGACAGAGATCACAAATGGGCAGAGAGGCATGCAGAGAGAAAGGAGGAAGCAGGCTCCCTGCTGAGTAGAGAGCTCAAAGCAGGGCTTAATCCCAGGACCCAGGACCTGAGCTGAAGGCAGAGGGTTTAGCCAACTGAACAACCCAGGCACCCCCAACATTAAGAGATTTTAAAAAAGTAATTGATAAGCTTGAAAAAAGAAAATAAATTTTAAAAAAAGAAAAAAGGAGAGCACACGATCAGGGGGAGACTAGAACAAAAAACCATACTCTAGATTTAGGGTATTTTTTGGTCTGTTAGAAGAAACTGTATCCCAAAATTTTAAAGAAAGAAAAACTTATATATACATATATATAAAAGAAGGTTAAATATAGTGAAGGGATAGAATATGAGTGTAAAAATGAAAATTAAAAACTTTGAAAAAGGAATTGGTAAGATGTTGGTTGAAAAAGGAAAGAAAAAAATTTTTTTAAAAATAGAAAATATTTTTAAAAAATTAAGAAAATTACAATCGAAAGACTAAAGAATCATGAGTGAAAAGCCACGAATTCTATGTGCTGTATTCCCCTAGAGCTATAGTTTTGCAGTTCTCATTGATTGGTAATCTTGGTCCTCCCTGGATATTCTTGCTGATCTTCTGCCCATTGCAGTGATTCTTAAATATCTTTGCCAAAGGCAGAATTGCTCCACCCTTGCCAGGGGCCAGGCTAAGTATTCTGGTCAGATTTGCTCTCAGTAGCTTTTGTTCCCAGAAAGCTTTCTGTATAGTTCTGGAGGACAAGAATGAAAATGGCAGCTTCCAATCTCTGGCTCTAGAAGAGCCGAGAGCTCAAGGCCCCCCTCTTCAATGAGCCCTCAGAGAAAAAGCGGTCAATCACTCCTGTCTCCCTAGTCTCCGGACACACTCCGTGCTCACCAGGCCTGTGACTGAGCATTTTTATCTCTGCTGCACGGCCCTGTTTGTAATCTCCAAACCCAGTAGATTCCTGCAGTGTAGTCCTATGCTACTCTACCCATGGAGGAAGTGGGGGGAGTCCCCAGGTCTCCCCGTGTCTGCCACTTGAGGGGTCCCTGCTTGACGAGCAGTGGCCTGACTGTACCTCAGATTATAGTTTATGACAACCCGAGCTGAGAGTCCCCTCCTTAGCTCTACCTCTGCAGCTGGCTTCCCTGCACTGATACTTGGGAGCTCTGCCACAGTCAGGTACCCCCAGTCTTTCTGTGACCTGAATGTCCTGCAACCACACTGTCCTAGTGAGGATTCTGCTCCCCCGCTTAGCCTCCAGAGCGATGTTCCTCACTGGAGCAGACTTCTGAAAGTTCTCATTTTGTGCTCTGCTGCTGTATCATTTGCTGGTAGCTGGCTGAAGGAGGCTTCTCCCCTCTTCCCCGGTCTTTCTTCCTCTATCACCTCAGATTCACTATTCCACATGTCCTAACTTCTAGAAAGTGGCCAGATTTCTGTTCATAGAACTGTTTTCTATTCTTTTCTTCAATCTCCTGTGGATTTTGTAGGTGTTCAGAATGGATTGATAACTATCTAGCTGAATCCCTGGGACCTGAAAAAATTTAGGTCTCCTACTCCTCTGCCATCTTGCTTCACCTCCCATGTTTCAGCCCCTTAGTCATGTAACTTTTCTGTTGGTTTAAATGTTTTCAAAAGTCCATTTCAAAGTCCAGAATTTTCAACAAGTTTAAAGTAGATAAATGTAATCATGCTTCTATCTCCCTCACAAGAATTACCAAGGACTGAATTCAAACAGGACTATTTAAACTTTAGTTAATATAAGGTATAACTACCTAGAGTTATTGATTTTAAGAAAAAAATGGAAATGTCCATTGAGTGATGCATTTTAGAAGCATTGATTTGAGTCAGATTTCTTCAGCTCCTGTGCAATTAATAGTCTAGATAAAGAATTATCAGTAGATGGTAACCATATGAATCATGTCTTAGATTTTTAAACTAAGACAGGTTGAAAATAAACACATTTTCCAGCTTCTTAGATAAGCTTTCTATTATACCAACTCTGTGACATGGATTAAAATTATAATAATGGATTAAAAGTATTGTATTATCTCCTCTAAAACACAAAATAGTAGTGTCATGAAGTCTTTTAGGGCTTGTACTAATACAGGGTTGGCAGTTGTGAGGCAAACCCTAAGCTACTAGGGCTTTCCAAGGCATTGTTATTCTGATATATGATCACACTATTTTAAACACCACATCTCAATTTTCTGACAAATTTTTCACTTTTATAGTTCTAAGGATTTGTAGCATCCCATTCTTCTCGAACTCCTTATTCGTGTAAGAAAAGTGTTAAATTAAGTATGAAAGTTCAGAGAGTAATGTAGTGTTGAGAAGTAAGGTCAGTTTTTTCCTGAATCATACATACTAATCAGCTTGTGATAATAGATTCATTTGCTATAATTTCTTTTGCGTCTGCATGCCCTTATTCATATGAGATTAGGCTATAGTTTTCTTTTTTGTGCATTAATTTTGTCAAGTTTTTGTCATTAGGTTTATGGTAACTTTATAAAATGAATTGGATAACTTTCTTTTTGTTCTGCTTGAGAACAGATTATGTAGCATATTCTTATGTGTTTTCTGAAGACTTCAAATAATTGCTTCCTAAAGAAATGTATATCCTAAGTTTCTTTCTAGACATATTTCATTGTTAATATTTTCAGTTTCTTTCTTGATTATCTATAACTGTTGTTTTAAAGTTTTTATTTTAAATCCAGTTAGTTAACATACAGTATAATATTAGTTTTGTGTACAATATAGTCATTTAGTATAACACTCAGTTATATTAACTCAGTGTTATTTAGATAACACCAAGTGCTTATCACAAGTGCCCTCCATAACTCTCATCACCTATTTCACCCAACCCCTCCCCCCACCCCGCCATGGACCTCCCCACTGATAATCATCACGTTGTTTGCTATAGTTAAGTGTCTCTTTCTTGATTTGTCTCTCTTTCTCTTGTTTTTTCCCTTTTCTCATTTGTTTTCTTAAATTCCATGTATGAGGGAAATCACATGGTATTTGTCTTTCTCTGTGTAACTTATTTTGCTTAGCATAATACTCTCTAACTCCATCCATGTCATTGCAAATGGCAAGATTTCATTCTTTTTGAAGGCTGAGTGATATTCCATTGTATGTGCACATATATCACATCTTCTCTATCCATTTATCAATTGATGGACACTTGATCTGTTTCTATAATTTGGCTATTGTAGATAATGCTGTTATAAACATCAGCTTGCATGTATCCCTTTGGATTAGTGTTTTTGAATTCTTGGGGTAAATACCCAACCGTGTGATTATTGGATCAGAGGATAGTTCTTTTTTTAACTTTTTGAGAAAACTCCCTACCCTTTTCCACAGTGGCTGCCCCAGTTTGGATTCTTACCAACCAACAGTGCACGAATGTTCCTTTTTCTCCACATCCTTGCCAATACCTGTTTAGCCATTCTGACAGGTGGGAGGTGATATTTCATTGTAATTTTGATTTGCATTTCTCTGATGGTATGTGATGACAAGACAATTTTCATGGGTCTGTTGGCCATCTAGATGCCCTCTTTGGAAAAATATCTGTTTATGTTTTCTGCCCAGTTTTTATTTTATTTTTTTTTTTTTGTGGGGTTAGGGTTGTAAGTTCTTTATATATTTTGGATACTAGCCTTTCACTGGTTATATCATTTGCAAATATCTTGCCCATTCCATAGGTTGCCTTTTTTTTGTTGATTATTTCCTTTGCTGTGAAGAAGCTTTTTATTTTGATGTAGTCTAATAGAAAACCCAGAAATAAACCAACAACTATATTGTCAGTTAATCTTTGACAAAGCAGGAAAGAATATCCAATGGGAAAAGGACAGTCTTTTCAAAAAAGGGTGTTGGAAAAACTGGATAGCTACAAACGAAAGAAAGAAACTGGACCACTTTCTTATACTATACACAAAAATAAATTCAAAATGGATTGAAGACCTAAATATGAGACTTGAAACTATAAAAACCCTAGAAGAGAGCACAGACACTAACCTCTTTGACATTGGCTGGAGCAACTTTTTTCTAGATATGCCTCTTGAGGCAAGGGAAACAAAAGCAGAAATATAACTGTTTTTAAATCCTCAGTCCATTTAAAAAATTTATACTTTCCCAGAAAATTCTTTTTACCTAGATTTAAAAAAATTTTAGTGTAAAATATATACAGTGTTCTGTGATGCATTTTACACAATTATGTGTTTATATTGTTTTATAACTTCTGATTTGCTTTGTGTTTTCTCATTTTCCTAGATTTTCTATGTTTGACCTTTTCCATCATTTTTCTGACAAACTAGCTCTTAGGTTTATTTATTTGCCCATTTTAGATTTAATTTGTTGCCAAGTTTATCTTTATAATGTTTTCCATAGTTTTATAATGAGTAGGAGGGTCATACATTGTAGTTTGTCTAGGATATTTTGGTGTATGCCAACTGTCCCAATATAATTACCAATAGCTCCCTCTTTCCTCTCAAAAATATATCGGTTGGATAATAAATTATAATGGTAAATCACCATGAATGAATTATACAATTTCCCCTAAATGCAACTTTAACTATAGGCTATAATCATAGTTGATTCAAGAGTGGGACAAAAGTTCTTTGATTTTTTTTTTTTTAAGATTTCATTTATTTATTTGACAGAGAAAGACACAGTGAGAGAGGGAACACAAGCAGAGGGAGTGGGAGAGGGAGAAGCAGGCTTCCTGCTGACCAGAGAGCCCAATGTGGGCTGGATCCTGACCTGAGCAGTAAGCAGACCTTAATGACTGAGCCACCTGGGTGCCCCATTCTTTGATATTTTAATGGTTTGTGGCCATTTAAAGGGTTACACTATGTAAGTAGGTATACAGTCTACTTATATGGGGTGTTAAAATTTCATAGGTGTGGCAGTGCAATTAGGAAACAAGGCTCCTTGAAGGGGCAATAATGAAATAAAGGTGGAGAAACACTGTTGTAATGCTATTTGAATGCTGCCATTCATTATTTTGTTACTTTTTTTTTTTTTTGCTTAATAGTTATTCAGGTGTTTTATAATTTGAAAATAACTGTACTTTTGTTTAAATGGTAGGTTAATGTTTCACACAGAAATGCCATTATTGACATTTGTGACATCACTGTTGTTAATATAGTTGTCTCTTTCATGTCCTTGGCTGACTTCCCCTCTCAACCACCTCTGACCCTGTTGACAACTTTCTTCTTACAAAGTGAATGTTACCAGCTGCAGAGGAGTCACTGAACTGACAGTGACTTGCTCAGAATGAGTGTGACTCTTGGTTTCCCCTCTACCTCCATGGCCATTTTCAGACTTGTTTTTTTTATCACCTCTGGCTGACTTCTAATTGCTGGAGTGGAAAGACCTTGAGCCTGGGTCTTCTTATGCAACCCCATTGCTTTAAATCCTCTTCTATAAATTTATATCTCCAGCCTGGACAACTCCCATGAGTTTCTAACTTAAATAACCCATTGCCTGCTTGACGCTTCTGTGTGGTTGTGTAAGAGTTATTCCAGTTGCATACGTGATCAAAATAGAGTCTTCTCTTCACACTTATGCTTTATTCCTCCTCATCTCAGTAAGTGACAACGACATCCACTCAGTTTCTCAAGCCAAAAACCTGAGAGGCTTCCTAGAGATTTAACTGCCTGCCTTCCTCCACATCCCATCGATCAGTAGTTGTATCTCCAAACCTGTCTACTTAAATTCCCCTGTTACACCAAGACACTACTGACTGTCCCCTAGACTGGTCTCCTGCTTCCACTCTCCTCTTCCAGCCTCCACCACCCACCCATTCTCCAGAACTGCCAAAGGGACCTTTTAAAAATATAAGCCAGACTGGTTGGCTCCTCTCCTTAAAATCGCTATTGGCCTTTCATTGCAGTCAGAATAAATGCCAAACTCCTTTTCCTGGCCAGTAAGGAACCTTGCCCACATATACCCCCTAGCCACACTGGCCTACTCTGATCCCAGAAATCACCTCACAGGTTTCAGCCATGGAATTGCTTGCTGTTTCCTCGTCCTGGCTGCTCTTTAGTCTCTGGTCTTCATGAGCTGGTTATTGTTTTCTGAAAAGTTTCAGCTCACTTACCACTTTTTCAGAGAGGCCTTCCCTTCTGGCACTGTAATTCACGCTGGCCCCTCTCCAGTGCCTATGAAGTTATTGTGTCCAGTTTTTTTTGTTTTGCTTTTGTTTTTGTTTTGAACCAGACTGAGTATTGCAGAAATTTGGTCATGGTTCCAGCAGGATGGCCCCGTCTGATCGTGAGTTGGGGTTTCCTGCCCAGGCTGCGCAGGGGAGGCCGTGAAGGGTCAAAGGAGGGCTTCTGAGTGTAGGCTTCAGAGCTGTGCGATGATGGGGGAGGCCAGTGTTGAAGGTGAAGCCTGTCTCTTAAAGCTCTGCATTCAGGGACTTCACCACATAATTTTAGAGATTTAGACTTCACCATAATTTTAGAGATTTAACTAGTAATAAATTTGGTAATAAATTTGTCCCCTCCCCAAAGGCCCCACAACGGTCAGGGAGGAGCTGAACTTTGCCTTCCATACTGAGGGCTCATACCCACCCACCAGTCACAATGACATTGATGCTCAATGGCTGGGACCCCTTTGGACATCACAGCCCTAACCTACTGCACAAACCCTAGCAGTTGGGTCCTGGGACAGCCCAAGGCTGAGGCCCCCTTCTTGCCCTTGCACCTCTTCCAGGTTCATCTTTCCTTACATAGCATCCACACCAAACGGTATCTCCCATCCTGATAGGGGTGATGACTGCAAAGGCACTGCTGAAACTGCTCTACCCTTCTCTTTCTTACAGTAGCCACTCTGATTCCACTGCTGCCACCACCACAGACCTGCAGTAGCTGCCCCAGTGACTACCATCCCATCCCAGGCTGCTCAGTTTTGTCACCCCCTGGGCCTCCATTGCCTGGCCCTGAGGCTTTGACTGACCCACCTTCCCTCTGGGCCATCACCTGCCCTACACAGAGGAGTCCTAGAGTTAATCTTAATTTGGGGTATGGCTTGCTTTTTCTTGTTGGCCCTCCACTGCTGTCTGGTCAGCTCCAGGAAAGAAGGGATCTTGTTGCTCTATTTATAATGCATCCTCAATAGCTGGAACCATAAGCTGTTCTACAATAGGTATTTGAGTGTGTATCTTACATAATGGACTTTTGGCTGAATTTTCATAGCTCCAAATGATGACTCTTAAATGCTTGAATGCAGAGGATATACTGTATTCAGAAGTTTTTGTTGATTGATTGATTGGTTTTAAAATCAAATCAGGCTTTATGTTTTGAAAATGTTATGAGGGGCACCTGGGTGGCTCAATTGGCTAAGCATCCAACTCCTGGTTTCAGCTCAGTCATGATCTCTGGATCGAGCCCGGGTGTAGGGTTCTTCCCTCAGAGTAGAATCTGCTTCAGATTCTGTCTCCCCCCCCCGCCCCTCCCCAAAGCATGTGCGTGTTTGCATGTACACGCTCTTTCTCTCAGATAAGTAATAAATAAAATCTTCTAAAAATTAAAAAAAAAAGAAAAGATTATGGAGTATGATAAGGTATGTGCCTGTGCAAATGAGTATATAGGGAAGAGGTTTCTATTTTATTTCCTTTCAAATGACTAGTTATGCTTTGCCACTATTGCTCCGGAAAGTCTGTGAATATTGGTTTGGGGAATGTAACCAGTATTGAGAATTTTACATTTATCTGTATTTGGCTATCAAATTGGTTATTTTGCCCCTTGCATTCTGCTATTTTTCTTTTCTGTTATGGTCCTTTAAAACAAAGCAAAGAAAAACGAAACAGAATTGTTTTGGTAGGCTCTTACTGAGATAGGAAGGGAAATTTTAAGAGGTAGAAATTACTGATTTTTTGGAAATAATTTTTGGGTACCAGGGTTGACTTTATTGACTAAAACAGAACTTAAGTATCTATGAATTCAATTTAATTTAGTATACTTAGCATCTCATCAAAGTGATTAGAATTACCCATGCTTTTGTTGTTTCTTTTTTTTCCTTAAATGCAAAATGATTTGGATTGATATAAAATCTTCCCCCGTTAATTTATTCTCTCAGTAGAGATGCCATATTGCCAGAATTTCTTTTAAAAAATGACCGATGAGCTTATTGCCAAGCAGCTTGAAACAGTGATAATTTTTTTTAAAGAAACCTTTTATTTATTTTCTCTAGTTGGAGAATAATATACATGGCAAAGAAATAAAATAGAAATTAAATATATTCCAAAGAAAATTTCCATTTTAGTATATTTCCTTTCTGTCCTTTTTCTGATATATAATCTTTTTCTTTTCTACTTTGAGATATGCGTTGTGATCTTCCTTTGTGATAAAGAGGATAAATCTGCTGGCTCATTTCCCTTTATAGACTGCCACCTTCTCCACAAACCAAGAAAAAGCGTATCCTGGATTTCGCTTGGTTTGCAGCAATTTATGCTAGAAGAATTATAAAATGTAGAATCTGTAATCTGAATTTGGCCCACTCTCTATCAGAAAAAATAACTTCCAGCACGGCCAGACAGGAACTTTACATATCACTCAGAGAGCCAATGCTTTTGATACATATTTTATGATCACAGCTGAGGCTTTTCCAAGCTCAGAGTGCCATATCATTCATTCACTCTTTAAAACTACAAGATTATTTTTGGCTCTTTGTGTTGGCACGTAGGACTTCCCATTACTGATCTGCATGAACCATTTATCAAGTCAAGGGTTTAATCTATCAAAGTCAGAATTCCTTTGTTCTGCTTCTCTCTGTCTCGCCTTCCCATATGGTATTATCTTGTATGTGTATACCGTTGGCTTAGAGAATGTTATTTGAATGCAAGGGTTTAGCACATTTCTCTGCTTTTTCAAAATAATATATTACAAAATAATATATTACAGTGCAAAGTGATGTTTTATAGGGAATTATAATTACACTGTTAATCAGTTTTTTGAACATTAATGTCCAAACCTTTTCCCTCACTCATATTCTTGGTTCTGTCCTTGCCAGTGACTCCTACTTTTCCTACTTACTCAGCCTGAAAATATGAATTGTCTTTGATTTCTTTCTCTCCTCTTTTCCAAGCATTTACAGAATTGTCAAATTCTTTAGATTCTACCTCCCTGATTTTTCTTGAGTCTACTCTTCATCACTTTTGTTTACTGGACTCTTGATGCTGTCTTTTGTCTTCTAAGAAGCAAGACAATTTGTTTAGGATGCTTTTGATAGGATCCAGATATAAAGATACAAATAAATCTTATCGATAGAAAGTAATTTGTTCAGTAACACTAACCCCTGCCTGCCATGTGCCAAACCCTGTTTATAGCTCTAGAGATACAGCAGTAAATAAAAGAGCAAGTAAGGCTTTTTGGCCTCATGGAGCTTACATTCTAGTGGTGAAATGGAAAAAAGTCACCAATAAATAAGTAAATAAGTAAAGTAATAACGTAAGTGAAATAGCATAAGCGTGTTGTCTGTTGTTAAGTGGTATGAAGCAAAGTAAAGCAATGAAGGGACATAGGGAGAGCTGAGGTGGACAGGGAAGGTATAGAAAGTTAATTAAATGAAAGTTAATTAAAACCTAAACAGGAATGCAGCAAAAGGCATCCTAATTTTATAAACTGTTAATTTGAATCTCCTGATACTGATGCCAAATCATAGTGATCATCTATGCTGAAGCCTAATGCAACGAGAACTATCATAGTAGCTGTTAAGCTATTCTCCCTCTCTCTGAGCTGTCCCTTTCCTAGGTCAGTACTTTCAGTGAAATCTTATGGAGATCTAAATGTAATTGTACTGAAGGTAGGAAGGCAGGCAGGCGGGCAGTATGGAAGGAAGTGGGGAGGAAAAGACAGGAGGAAAGAAGGAAAGAAGGAATTGTGCTTAGAGAAAAGGCTAAGGTCAATCCAAAGAGGCATGCTCTTTGGTCAAGGTACATAAGATGGGACTTCCAGGAGCCAGAGTGAGACATAAGTAGGAAATAGGAATATTTAGCAAGTTCATACTGCCAATAGGAAAAAAGTCTAAAATCTTCAGTGTAGTATTCATGGCCCTCCACTAAATCTTTCCTTCACACTCCCCAGTACCAATCTTCTAATTTCTTTCCTTGCTGCCTTTATTTTTTTTTATTTTATTTTAATTTCTAGTTGGAAGGCTTTTCTCTGCCATCTCTTTGACTCCTAAATCCTGTCCACTCTACTGGACTCAACTCAAATGTTTCCGTTTCTAGAAAAACTTAATGGAAATGTTCACCTCTGAATGATAATAATAAACTCCTTTTGGCAATTTGCACTGTATTTTTGAGTGTACCTCCACACTTCTGTTCCAGTTAAAGCTCTTTGAGAATAAGCTTCTGGGGGGGAAGAGGACAGTTCCAAGTAATAAAACGTAAGAGAAACTAGGGGACAGATTATAAAAAGTTTAGTAAACCATGTTAAGACATTTTAGCCTTTGTTCTGGGGGTAGTACAGAGCCATTAGATAATTTGAAAAGGAAATAGCAAGATCATATTTGCATTTTATAAGCATTATGGGTTGAATTACGTCCCCACATTCACACATGGAAATCCTAACCCCAGTACTTTAGAACTGTAAGACAGTACATTTCTGTCGTTTAAGTTACTCAGTATGTGGTGCTTTGTTCTAGCAGACCATGCAAATTCACGTAGTAAGGTCAAGTCTGGCTGCGGCATGGAGAATGGTTTGGAAATGCACAGAACTGGGTAGAGAAAGACAATTTGGGCCTTTTAAAATAAGACAGGATAGTGACTGTGGGAAAGAGGAGAGAGCTAAACTGACAGTAGAATCAACAAGGATGGGTGGATGGTTAGACCTAGAGTTGTGGGAAGAAAGAAGAGGGGCTTGAGAAATGATGAAGGGTTTCAAGCCCCATTCATTGCCTGGTGAGTCCCCGATACACATCTTTTGCTGGAATTTCTTTCCAACCTTCCAGAGTCTCCTATCCAAGTGCCAAGTCAGCTCCTCTAGGATTTTCCACACCCATTTGATGAATGTTTTAATTAATTAATTAATTAATTACTAATAATTCATAAGGGTTGCCATGTAGATGCAAGAGGAGAGAATGTGTTAGTCTTCCAGATAGGTGTATGCTGAAAGAGACAGGCTTTCATTTCACTGAAGAAAGAAGTTTTAGTCAACCAGAAATCCCCAAAATGGAATGTACATGGGAGGTAGATTTTTTTCTCATGTCATTAAGCAGAGTCTAAATGACCCTAAGACTGCAGCTTTAGTCTAATTTTTCCTCTCTTTTGTATTCCTACAGCACCACCAGCCCCCCTTTTTATAGCTCTTAAATTCTCTTTCCATTCTAATTTTATAAAGGTCTACCTATCTTCCTCATTTTGTGGTAAGATCTCTAGAGCAAACACTATGCTTTCTTCATTCTCCCAGTACCTGGAGCCTAACACTAAGCCATATAACTTAATAACTAGTGCTCTGTTGAGAATGAATAGCTTTGGGCCCTGATTTCAAATATTCTCTACTCCAGCTATTTCTTTCAATAGTTTAGTAATAAATAAACCTATTTCCTTGCTTAATAATGAAAATACAAAATGTTGGGGTAAAATATTTCTAGTGACTAATCAATGCTCCTGTTATCAATTATCCATGCCAGAGTATATTATGCATTAATTTCATTGCATGCTCCGTGGTATATGGTATGTGGCTTGTGCAAAGGCATAATTGCTTATGTTCATACATAATAAGTAGGTTGGGGAATTGGTCTGATGGTATATCTTAGTTATTAATAGTGATTGTCAAGTGTACATTTCAAGTTTAGAACCTCATTGGCCTTCTGGGAGTCAGCATCTCAATTTCAAGGAAAATTTAAATCTTTCCTTTCATGTACTCCTGTTCATTTAATCCTGTCAAAATAGGAGATTTTGTGTCTAAGAAAAAGAGCTGGAGGCTAATTAAAGGACTCATGGCAAGGGTTTCATGGCCCTCTGATTTCTCTGCAAATGAGCAATGGATTAAATGTAAATGAGTCAGAAACATAACTTACTTTTTTAATTATGGTAAAAAATGTATAACATAACATTTACTGTTTTAACCATTTTTGAGTGTACAGTTCGGTATTATTAAGCACATTCATGTTACTGGGCAACAAATCTGCAGAACTTTTGCATCTTGCAAAACTGAAACTCTCTACCTATTAAACAACTCCCCATTCTCCCCTTCCCCTGGTGGCCACCTTTCTAACTTTCTGTCTCTATGAATTTGACTACTTTTAGATACTACTTAGATACTTCATATAGGTGGAATCCTAGAGAATGTGCTTTTGTAACTGACTTATTTGACTTAACGTAGTGTTAACATTCATCCACAGTGTAGCATGTGACAGGATGTACTTCCTTTTTAAGGTTGAATAATATCCCAGTGTATGTATATACAGCAGTTTGTTTATCCTTTCATCTGTCAGTGGATACTTAGGCTGCTTCCACTTCTTGGTGCTTGTGATTTTATTTTTATTTTTATATATTTTTATTTTTTTGTGTTTTTTTTTTAATTAAATGTATTTGGAAATACAGAGTTCTTAGATTAGATAGGTCTTTAATTTCCTCCTATAAAGTGAAGGAAGGATATTTTAATATGCTTAAAGATTCCCAAAAACTCTTTGTCACTTAAGCCTTATTCTAGTTTGTTATTCTCTGACAATAATTGTACCAAATACTTCTTTAGGCAGAGTGGTATGTTGAAACTCAGCACAAGGAACATTTAAAACTTGAAAAATGAGTATTGGATGTTTGGGCAGTCTGGTGGATAGACTATGGAAATGAGTGACTTTTGACCTGAAGGATCAAGGACACTTTGGACAGAATTACTAAGACAAATCCATCTTTTTACAAAACTCTTTAAAAATTAGATTCCTTTCCATACTTCCTAAAGTTGAAGCTATTATTTTTGCTTTAACACTAGAGTGAGTCGACTTTTTTGGTGACATCTTAAATAATTCCAGGACCTAGGAGCCTTAGAGGTCTGTGCCAGTGAAAACTCAATGTGTCATCCATATTATTAAGATCTTTTAAAAGAATTCACAAGAGCTTTGAGTAGTATGTATGTAAAAATAGGTCCTAGAATTCTTTTAAAATAATGACAAGCATAGTCTTTGCATTTGTCCACATTCTGAAAATTGATAAACTAACAGAGCCATTTTCACTCTAACAAAGATCAAATCCATTAGTCTAACTCATGGTTATCATTCTTGTGTCAATGGCATAGATGGATATGTGTATATATATATACATATATATATATGTGTGTAAATGTAATCTTTTACTTTTCCTCACTTTCTCTCTCTTCTTTACTCTCTCCCTGAAGTCCTTATCTTACCCACAATCCCTGACAAAACATATGTGGTAGGTGTGAAATTAGAGAACTGCCAACGTCAGAAAAAGCCATTGCCTTACTACCTCAGACTGAGTCCCTCCCTTTTCACATTGGAAGCTTTCCTTATTTTCGGAATTAAATTCTCGAATTCGTTTTCTCTAAGCTGATTCATAATCCGTTTCGGAATTCCTTTCCCCTATGCCACGTTTTCCCTTTAAGTCAATCTGTGCATGAAATTAGTTTTTAACCCAGCTTGATTGTGTCCAGTGCCCCTTTTTTGGCTTTCAAAGCAGACCAAAAATGTGTGAATTCAAGTCCCTGATCTTTTAAAAACCCAATCTGATTGACCCCTCCAAAATTCTTTTCCTTTGATTTTTAATTTAGCTTCTAAAATGGAGTGCCTGCTAATTATATTTTTAGACATTTGACAATAGATCCTAAGTGCAAAAAAATGTGCGTGGTCAATTCTAGTTGATTGATGGATTTGTTGAAATATCACCTATGAGGTTTTTTCCCCATGGATTATCTACTTACCAAAATAATTAAGGGATAAGAATAAGAATAAATCCAAAGATACAAGGTTGTGACATGACTGCCATGTACCATGATCTCTCTCCCATTTTGGACACCTAACTGTGTTGAGAAGGTTTAGGTCTTTCCCTGTTTAGTTTGATTTCTTCTACATAGTCGTGAGTATAAAACAATTAAACAGAAAGTTCCCATCAAACAAGGGTCAAGGTGCCCCTGGTGTCATCATTTGAAATCAATCAAGAAATCTCCATTTCTGGTGCCTGGCTGACTCAGTCAGCTAAGTGTCTGCCTTTGGCTCAGGTCATGATCCCAGCTTCCTGGGATCAAGTCCAGCTTTGGGCTCCCTGCTCCGTGGGGAGCCTGCTTCTCCCTATGCTTCTTTCTTTCTGTCTCTCATGAATAAAAAAATAAAAATCTTTAAAAAAAAAAAAAAAGAAATCACCATTTTTTTCTGGATAAAATCTCCCTCCCTTCTCTCTGGTCTGGAAAAAAATGCAAGTGCTGAAAACAGAAAACTATTGCAGATAAATAGGACCATGGCTACGCATAAGATTTGGAAGCCAGCACTTTGCTGGGGAAAATTAGAATAAACAAAACTCCACAGAAATACAGCTAGTTACATCTCTTTTTATAGAAGAAGAGAGATTGAGAAGTATTTACAGTAAGTATTAACAATTCTGATGTAAGGAAGACCCTTCTAGCAGGTCAGTATTCGAAAATGACAGGGTGGGTCTCTGAGGCAGAGAATCAGGGGGCTTGCATAACCTGGACCCAGAAACCAGAATAAGACATAAACTTCACCAAAAAAGAGAAAGTTCTCTGAGTGACCCCTGGCTAATTCTTTAGTGTGAAGAAAATGGGGGGTGAAAACAGAAACATAGGGCCCATTAATCATGTAATTATGCTTGTGAACTGAAGAGTAAACCATATGTAAAATGTTCATCCCATAGTATTAATTTCATCATTTTTAGTTTTTCCTTTTCATTTATCTCTTAAGTAACTATATACTGAGAACCCACAAGTATTTCAGGCACTGGCCTAAAATGGTAAAAAGGACACAGCTTTGCCTTCAAGGATCTGAAAGGAATGGGGCAGATGGCAGGCAAGAAACACTGGTACGCACAGTGTATTATGGGAACAGGACGTGGGGATATTTATCTGAATCCTTGTGGGCAAAGGAAATAAATTTAACAAAGAACAAAGGAGAGTTGGATGAGAAAGGGGAGGGGAGAGGCGTCCAAAAGAAGCAGATACTAAATTTTGAATAGTTCAAAAGTTCAGTGAAGTTTTGTTATTATAAAACCCCAAAGTAAAAGTCCTTTGCTTATATAGGCAGCAAAGCTTCTCCAAACTGGATGCCAAGAACTGACAGTGTGGCCATGCTGGGTGAGCCGTCCACCTTCAGCATGTCGTCTCAAGAGGGTTTGCCATGGGACTTGACAGGCTGTGTTTATTCTTCATGTTGCTGCAAGCTTGAGGCCGTCATCTGGAAGGTTTTTTGGTCTCAGCCATACGCAGTGAGCCTTCCAGATACTTGGATAAAAATCTCTTATTAAAAAGGTTTCATGAGAGCCTTCTCAGTGGTTCAGTTAAGGTTAAGCATCATCTGTCTTCTGCTGGTGTCATGATCCCAGGGTCCTGGGATTGGAGCCCCTTTGTTGGGCTCCCTGCTCAGAGGGGAGTCTGCTTCTCCCTCTGCCTGCCGCCCCCCTGTTTGCACGCTCTCTCTCACACACACACATTAGTAAATAAAATATTTTTTTTTAAAAAAGGTTCCAGGAAGGAGAAATGTAGAAACATGCCACAAAGGCACATTTCATGGTGCCACGGGGGCTGTTGCTGTGACTTTGACTTGTAAATCATGCAGAAGAGTATAGCTGTCCTCTTATTCCATCTGCTTATACCACTGTCCTGTCCCAAAACAGGATCGTACTAGAGGAAGTTTCCCAGGAGAATGCTGCCCACTTTTGCCACTTGCCCTCTCTGATTTAGTCCATGGCTCAGCAAATATTTTGTGTGTGTAAAGGTCCAGAGAGTAGCTATTATAAGTAGAAGTAAGTAGTGCATTGCAGCATGAGACCAGACAAAGACAGTATGCAAACATGGTCATGGTGGTGGTCCAACAAAAATGGATTTGCAAAAGCAGGCAGTGGCCCAAGGCCACCATTTGCTGACCCCTGCTGACAGAAGTTCTTTAAATCGAGCACCTAGACCCTTGCATATACAGTTGCCATAGCTCAGGATGTTCCTCCTCCCTCTCTCTGCCTGGCTAGGTTTTAGTTCTTCTTCAGCTCTCGGTGTAGAGGTCACTTGTCAGGGAAGAAGCCCTCTTGGTACCCCAAATTCAGGCAATATATCTCTCACGGTACTCCCACGGGTACCGTGTACCTCCCCTCCAGAGCAGGGACTGCTTTCCAGTAGCCTGGGGACTTAGTCTCTCACCCCTCCAGATGGTCAGCTCTGCCAGGGCGGAAACCTGCTTGCTTTTTCTCTCCCTCGGGTCTTTCGCACCTAACACACAGTGCCTGGGACATAGGAGAGACTTGGGAAATATTTGCTTAATGCTTCGTGAATGAAATTATTTATCCTTTCCCTGACTTTTTAGGATTGTAAGCTTAGCGGGGGAAATTTATTTAGGGCTTTGTAGTTTATGAGTCACGTTGCCATCCCCATAGTGTAACAAAGCAGAAGTTTCACTATTATCTTGGTTCCAACAGCATTCAGAAGGCTATGCTAATCCGTAGTTTTAGCCATTTGTTAGCAAAATGCCATTTGGGCTGTCTTTGACCTCTAAGAGGTTGGTGCCTGCCCCTCCTCCCTCTGGCCCTGCTCCCTCTCCCCCGCTACTTTTCTGCTGAAGTGGAGGTTAGTGCCTCTCTGTTCCCATCAGTGTCTTACACTTTTTTTTTTTTCTTTTCAGAGACAGTTGCAGAACCATGTTGTCTGTCCTCCAGTGTTTTACAGAAATTTTAGTAACTGTCTCTTTCCCTTTTAATATACCTCATTATCTCCCTAGAACCAAATAGGTTTATTTGACTTATGAGACTAGTCTAGAGTCAGATCAGATGTAATCAGAATAACTCTTTCCTTCACTAAGACCAAGGCTTTGTTGCTGGGTCCAAATTATGGGGCTCAGCATTTGGGAAGAATTATTTCCCAGGAAGCCCCTCTATCCCTTACAGGCACACAGTTTGAGAGGCCTGCCTCCCAATCTATCAACGTGCCTAGACATTTCTTTGAATCCTAGCCAGAGAAAGGTGGGACCGTGGCCACAGAAGAATCTCTTTTTTACCTCTTCTACTTGTAGGAAGAATGACTAATAACAAATACATGGAGCTCACCATGCACCAGGCATTTACTCTCTGTAAGCTATTTATAGATAGTAACTTACTGAACCTTCATGGCAACTTTATTGCAGTATCTTTATTTTACCAAAGAAAAAACAGTAGCACAGAGGAACTGAGCTACCTTGCCCAAAGTCACACAGATAGCAATTGTGGAGCTAGGAGAGGAACTTGGACAGAATCTGATTCTGAGTTGTTTCCATTAAACCATTTCACTGATACTGTGATCGCTGACCTCCCCCTCCCTGTTCTGTAACACTCTATCCACTTCTCTCTTAAGATCTCAGAAAATAGGAATGAAGAGTTTAGAAAGGAAACAAGTAAGAGTGCATGGCTAACTGTGGAGACAGAAACTGGAGTGAAATGTTCAGAGGCCACATTAGATAGTAAGCAACACTATCTACAAAAGGCAGAAAATTCCCAACCCAGAATATCGGGAGCCTTGAAAATCATGATGGAAATGAAAATGCCCTTGAATGGCTGTGGTGCTTTCTCTTTTCAAAGAGCTAGCTTGGAACACTGAAAAGATGTTCTTACTCACTGAGTGGTTTTACACTGAGTCTGAAGTAAACTTTCAACCATAAAGACATATTTTCCGTAAGATTGAAATCAATTTGTGAAATAATGTAGAGAATGTAATGCCTGTTGCTATTTTTCCAGTGACCGTGCAACAGAGACCAATGAGAAATGTGGTCATCCTTTTGGATTAGATACTCATTCGTCTCTAGAATGATGACACATGAAATGATTCTCATATTCCATGTTGCAAATAAAAATTAGTAAATTAGTAATAATAAAACTAATGAACTCCTTTGTGATATAGGAACTGGCTACTGTGGGTCTGAAGATATGAAATCCCAAATGCTTTGTGAAAACTAAGCCTAGAATAAAGATTTGATTAAATTAGCATAAACAGATAACACATCCATGTTTTAGTGTAGAAAACCTTTCTTCTCATATTTCCATCTTCAATGGTTAATTCTTATTTGAAAAGATCCTTCTTTTTAGGGGCACCTGGGTGGCTCAGTGGGTTAAAGCCTCTGCCTTTGGCTCAGGTCATGATCCCAGGGTCCTGGGATCGAGCCCCGCATCAGGCTCTTTGCTAGGCAGGGAACCTGCTTCCTCCTCTCTCTCTGTGCCTGCCTCTCTGCCTACCTGTGATCTCTGTTTATCAAATAAATAAATAAAATCTTTAAAAAAAATTCTTCTTTTTATGGGAGTATTGCCAGATAAAAACACGCTTTTTTCAGACCCAAAGAAACTGTTTCTTCAGAAAGTCATAGGCATTATTATTATTATTATTTTGTTTTTACAAGGTTACCAAAAGGGACTTGTTCAGGGGCACCTGAAGTCAATATAGCAATAAATTGAGAAATCAGATTCTCTGTCCTCTATTTTTGTAAAATTATTGTGGATGAAATGAGCATTATTTTTTTGGCTCTAGAAGCTGATTTATATAGAGATAGACAGAGTTTGGGGCAAAATTTTCCCCCTATAGGTAAAGTCAGTTTTTAAAATGTGTAATTGATGAGGGAGCAGGGGCCTGACTGAGGACAAAGCAGAAGCTGGCGCCTTGCACCCCCTCTTCACCCACTCCCCTCCATATGTGTAGCATTCCTCAGGCACCCCTGACTGCCATAAAACGATAAATAGTTAACTTGCAGGGATCGCAATCCTGCAGAACAGGAATCTCCCTGCTCTACAAGATGTCCTAGAGACCTAAACAGGGAGGTTACCTTATCAATAGCACAAATTTCCAGAGGCAAATAACTCTCGGTTCCTGAAGCCCTAATGTCTCCCTCCCCACCATAAACTGGAGGAGACTGAGGTAGAAGGGAATGTAAATGATAGCAGGATCATAATGCCCCACCAAGAATCTCCCAACTATCTTGATGTTAATGCCTGACCTAAAGATGACATTGATCAGGCCATAAGGGCAAGGCCTCCCCCCGGCACCTTGTAGGCCCTCCCTAACATGTGAGAACTCTGTTGAAATCTCCCATCCCTTCACCACCTCCCTCCAACCGTGGGGTATATAACATGCCGACCCTCACAACCCAGGGCAGCAGCTCTTCCTGCCCACGGGTCCTGTCCCAGTGCTTTAATAAACCACCATTTTGCACCAACAACGTCTTAAGAATTCTTTCTTTAGTCGTCGGCTCCGAACCTCCTCACCCCACCGAACCTGACTTAGGTTCTGGGACTTCATCATAATGACTCCATTCACTTAGGCATCCATCCCATCCATCCAATCCAACCATCCAACCAGGCAATCTAAAATTTCAACTATCCTGACCTACATTATTTTCCTTTTCTGCACTATTTTGCCTCGTCGAACTTGTAATCTTTGCTGTTCTACATAGCTTACTTGATTTGTTTATTACTTTAGAATGTAAATTCTATTTGGTCAGAAAGGCTAGTCAATGTTGTTCATAGCATATCACCAGCTCTTAGAATAGTACCTGGCAAGAAGTGATAATAAATATGAGGACTGTTGAGTGAATTTTTATTAGACAAATCTTTATTTAGCATCTACTGCTCTCCAAAGTACTGGACTGAGAGCCAAAAGGATCTAAGATGAAGCAGATGTGGATCTGACTCTCAAGGAGATTCCAGCTAATAAAGTCATTACCAAAATATGTCCTTTAAACAGCATCATTATACAGGGAAAATTACTTGTTTCCATATGAGAAATGAGTCAGAGGTGCTATTTATACTTCTCCCTGAGAGAAAGGCTTCCCTGAGGAAGTGATATATGAAATAGAAATTGAACAAGGGAAAGGATTTGGAAATGGGGCATTGGAGTGGAAGATGTTCCAGAAAAAAAGAGTGATACTTGTAATTCAGGAGTGAAGGTGGGAAATACAAGATCTATGGGAGACAGAAAGGCAAGTGGTTCAGGTTAGAGGAAACTTGGAGACCAAAAAGGGAGTACTGGAGCATCTATCTGGGAAGAAAGATTGGACCAAATTACAGAGAATTTTGATGACGCGTGCTGGCGGTGAAAGTTCAAAACAATTCTTTCTCTGATACCTGAACACTTCCATCTTCCCTACATTATAACTTCTGAGAGACAACATGTTGTGCTTTATGTTTTGGGTTTCAAATCAGCAACTTGGCCAACTTCATTTCTAGAGCCTGGAAGGAATCTTGTGTGAAATGCAGATTTGGTCTTTGATCTACATTTTGTAGGTCAACAAGCTCAGTGACTTGACAGGAATCACAGGGCTCACTGGGATGGTGTTCTTGAAAAACTTATCTAATAGATTAGCTACAGACAAGCTTTCACCACTGAGCATCTCTGTTCCTGTTCCTGCTTTTCAGCAGGGAGCCAAGAATTGTCCCCAGCTCCAAGAGATTTCTACGAAATTGATCTGGAGTATGGATTTCCACCTTCACAAGTGTTTCGGCCCTAGAGCGGTGTAATAACAGATAGTATTTTCTACTCCTAGTATCATTTAGGGAGGACACCAAGAAGTGTTTTTGTCTTGGCATGGGAGACTGCCGAGTGTGTCCTTGTTCCATAAGAGTGCTTTGGCACCGGGAAGCAGAGACAGCAGCTTTCAAGTGATAGGAGAAGCAGGCTGATTAAGAGCTCTGCATGGGCAGACGGTACAAAGCTGCTTGCATAGTCCTTGCCTAACAGTTGGGGGTTTTAATGGAAAATTTTCCAGTTTTGGATCTTTTGGAAGATTCTGTTATTTCCCCCGTCCCCAATTCCTTTTCCTCTAAGTCCTTTCTCTCTCAGTTAATGTCACCACTGTCGTATCTTCCCAGGTACTCAGATGCCCTTGTATTTCAGTGCCCTTGGGAAAAACTGGGAATAGCACAATTTATTTTTTTAAGTAAGTTTAGGCAATGTATTTATCTTTAAAAATTAAAGAAAAAGGGGCACCTGAGTGGCTCAGTGGGTTAAAGCTTCTGCCTTCGGCTCAGGTCACGATTCCAGGATCCTGGGATCGAGCCCCGGGCTCTCTGCTCAGCAGGGAGCCTGCTTCCCCCTTTCCTTCTCTGCCTGCCTCTCTGCCTACTTGTGATCACTCTCCCTGTCAAATAAATAAAATCTTTAAAAAAATAAATAAATAATTTATTTAAATTAACAACAAAGTACTGAGCTCACTTCCACAACACGGGTATTTGTTCTTTCCATTCACTTCCATTATTTTTGTCTTCTCTCTCTTGAATGAATTCTGAAATGGGAGTGGTAGCAAATGTGAATCCACGAGTTGGTGATCTGAGTGTGCCAGTCCTCACACTGTGCCGAATGTAGCAAGCTGTCTCCTCACAAAGTGATCAAAGGCATTTTCCCGAAGACTTCCCTGATCATAGCAGCCAGAATGCTCCTTGCCTCTGCCACCTTTCTAAAATAATTCAAAATTGTAGCAGGAGTGACACCATACTTATTTTTTACCACACTTGCAACTCTAATGACGATGACACTGAAGTGTTATTGTTTGTTGAAGGAGCTCAGTTTTGTGGCCAGGAAATCCTAGGTTCAAATTATGACTCCAATGCCTACTTGATAGCCTGGGGCATGTCATTTGAACTGCCTGGCCTGCTTGCTCCCTTGTAAGATGGAGATAATAATAACAAATACCCTTCTCGGTTGTTGTGGGAAGTAAATAATAACTGTAGGGCACAAAGCATGAGACCTAGAAATAGGTCCTAATGGAAGTTACTACTGTTTTTTTTAATTTTTTAATATTTTTGAAGATTTACTTATTTGTTTATTTGGAAGGTGGGGGGGGGAGTGAAAGTCAGAGAGCAAACAGGTGGAGACATGGAGGGAGAATTAGAGGAGAGAACCCCCAAGCAGACTCTCCACTAAGCCTGGAACCCAGTGCAGGGCTTGATCTCACAACCCTGAGATCATGACCTGACTGGAAATCAAGAGTCGGACGCTTAACTGACTGAGCCACTCAGACATTGCTGTTGTTATTTTATTAATAGTAAAATGGAAAATTCTCCAAGACAGAAGCTGCATCTTCTACATCCTTTAAGGGTAGTGTTTTTGATAAGCAACGATGTGTGTGGGGTGGGGGTAAGGTGTGAACATTGAGCTGCGGAGGCCTTCTTTGCCTTCTCCCATCATTTTAGTAGATTTTCTTTAGTATCCTGCCTCTGGTAATGAGGAAGGGGTGAAGGCAGCTTGTACATTTATGTTTCACAAAAATCTTTTCTCATCTCTAGGGCACGGGTATCTATTTGCAAGGATGCAATCTGTGATAGCTCAACATTTGCTTTGTTTTCCAAAATCAAGCCAAGAGAAACAAATGTAAGTTTGATGTGCGAAGAGCTCTTACAAGAAAGAGCTTCCTATTTTCCATTCCCCCCAAAGCATTCTAGAGCCCGAAAATGTGTTTCCTTGCCCGGCATTCTTTTCTCCCGGTGCCTGGCAAAGATTACATTAAGATATGAAGGAACACTCCAGGGTGCCCAAGCGCCTGCATTCAGGGGCCACAGCTGAATTTCTGAGTTCTTTCTCCTGTGATTCATGCAGCCTGTGGTTTGACTAGCGCTAGTTAGAGAGAAGGAAAGCTCACACATTTTGCAGTGAGCCAAGGTAAAAGAGAACTCTTTTGTCAAGGTAATAATAACACTTAGCACTTATATAGGGCTTTTTATCTTCAAAGGGCTTTCCAAACATTAGCTAATTAAGAAATCTGTGCAATGTGCAACAGCTGTTGAAAAAATAAATGTGATGCTTGGGTGTATTAAAAAAGGGAGCAAAAACATGAGGACATCCTATATCAAGCAGCTGTGGTGCTCTGTCTAAATTGTTTGCTTCACCTGGTGGAATAGATCAGACGTTAAAACAGTCCGGCTGCGCAGAGTAATAATGGTTAGGGAGACGGCAGAGCTTGCACATGATGGAATACTGCAAGGGCTACAGAATATTTGCCTAAAGAGGGAAAGCCAAAGAAAAGCTTCATCACCTAACTTGTTTTAAACTTCCATAATCACAGGCAATGCAACACTCACAAAACAGATATCTGACATGTAGACACAGATGATCTAAGAAAAACCATTGACGAGAGCAGGCATTCTCAGTGCTTCATCCACGTTTACTCAACGGATATATAGAGAACACTTACTAAATGTTAGGGGCTTACGTTTTAAAATTACGTGGAATAACTTAAAAATGATTACATATGGTATGTCATTTATGTATAATACCTTAATTTATGTATAATACCTTAATTTTACACTACTCCTGACACACACACACACACACACACACACACACACATTCAGTTCACGCAGCATATTTTTACTGCTGTTGTTGACTCACTGGCAGAAATGAGCTAACATACCAGTGTATGAGCAGAGTTGTGACTGGTTATGGAAACAAAGTAACCAAAAACACTCTTTTGTTGTGGCTTTCTGTGCTAGGCATTGGGAAGTGGCCAGCTTTTCTTTTTCTCTTTATTTTTTTAATAGCAAAATTCTTTAATTTATACCTGCCATTCTGTCTAAAGTGCCTCTTTGGGAGTTGGCACAGAGATGAGGGGAGGTACTCCATGAAGAAAAAAGGGGGAGGGAGCATACAATGTTCAGATACGGATGCCTGTCCCCCGTTATTTGTAAACACCACATTATTTATACATGCTAGGCATTATTTATACACCTGCAAGGCATATTAGGACACCTTACTTCCATTGTACCCAAGGTAAAAGGGTAATTTGTAGCTTTGAGCTGTTTGTCAAAACGGGGTGGCAAGAAAAATTATTTCATTTATTAAAGGAAAACAAGTCATGGCAAAGATGGTAGAGGGGTAAATAAGAAAAGAGGGTGTTCTAGGTAATTGGGAGAGAACTGGGAGGGAACATCTTCATTAAGTGGAGGAAAATATCTTCAGAAAACTATGAACAGGTGCACTTTTGCTAAAGAAAAGTTATTAGCTTAAAAATAGAGTAAACTAACAATGAGAAGCTGAGCAATGCAAAGCCAGGGACGGGGCACGGAGATAGATAAGCCTCTGGTCAGCATCTCCTGAGTTCAGAGCCCAGCACACTATGATGTGACTGGAGGGTCTAGGCCTGATTCCCAGAAGCGCAGGACCAAGGGTGTTTTTTTTTGAGGGTATATGTATGGTATCTGGTTAGATATGGTTAGAAAAAAAACCCAAATCAGTGATCAGTGACCCACCCTGGAGCATTGTCTATTATAGGCACTATTTGGAAATAAACTACATGTATGTTTTTTGTTGGATTATGTTTTTCTGCGAAGAAAAGATTAAGTAAACCAGGATGCATTCATGAGTTGGAATACTGTGGAGCTATTAGAACAAGGAGTTCTATCTCTGCTGCAAACTCAAGATAAATTGATAAACAGACTCTTAATTATAGAGAACAACTGATGGGCACCAGAAAAGAGGTTGGTGGGTAATAGGCTAGATGGGTGATGGGGATTAAGGATGGCACTTGTGATGAGCACTGGGCGTTGCATGGAAGTGTTGCATCACTATATTAGGCACCTGAAACTGGTAATAGTCTGTTAACTAAGTGGAATTTAAATAAGAACTTTAAAAAAAGATAAATTAACAAAGCAATATTCGGGGAAAGTGGGCATGGTGTCAAAACTCATGTAAAAACTATAAACCTATATGTGTGTATGCATTCACTCTAATTATATGTGGAGAGACTGTAGATAATCTCTGACAGGATGTGTAAGAAAAGAGCCACAGTAGTTATTCCTAGAGAACAGAATGGAGGAATGCAGAGGCAGAAGTTGATGAGACTTCCTTCTCAGTTAATTAAAAAAAAATTTTTATTTTGATATAATTATAGATTCACATCACTTGTAAGAAATAATACAGATAGGCCTTGTATACCTTCAGTGTTACACACCTTGCAGAAATATAGATTAACATCACAACTAGAAAGTTGACATCGAAATTATCCACCAAGCACACTCAGGCTTACATGCAATTTTGTGTGTGTGTGTGTGTGTGTGTGTGTGTGTGTGTATGTTCAGTTCTATGCAAATTTTATCATATGTATAAGTTTGCGTGACAAATATCACCGTCATGATATAGAGCAGTTTCACCATAAGGATCTCATACTATTTTATGACCATATCCACCTCTCTCCCTTTCTCTCCTTCTTTACCCTTGGCAACCACTAATCTATCTCCGATCTATCATCTTGTCATTTCAAGAATGTTGTATAAATGGAATCAAGTAACCTTGTGATACCGGCTTTTTAAACTCAGCATAATTTTTTTGAGATTCATCTAAATTGTTGCATGTATCTCTTCTTATATATATATATATATTTTTTAAAGATTTTATTTATTTATTTGACAGAGATTACAAGTAGGCAGAGAGGCAGGCAGAGAGAGAGGAGGAAGCAGGCTTCCTGCTGAGCAGAGAGCCCGACGCGGGGCTAGATCCCAGGGCCCTGGGATCATGACCTGAGCTGAAGGCAGAGGCTTAACCCACTGAGCCACCCAGACACCCCTATCTCTTCTTATAGACAGCATATTGTTGGATTGTTGTTTTTAATCCACTCTGGAGAAATCTCTGACTTTTGCTTGGTGTTTTTAGACCATTTACATGCAAGGAAATTATTGCTATGTTAGAGCTTAAGTCTGCCGTATTATTACTTGTTTTCTGTTCATTTCTTCCACTTTCCATTCCTATGTTTCTCTTTTCTTATCTTCCTGAGAGTTACTTGAATATTTTTGAGGATTTTATATTTATTTATTTACAGTGTTTGTGAGCATTTCACTTTGTATTGTATTTTTAGTGGTTGCTCTGAGTATTACAATATACATATATAAATTGGCCAAATTGACCAGCATTCTATTCTTTTTTCACCTTTGGCTTATTTTTTATTACTTGTAAATTCATTTAAAAAAATAAATAAAACTAGCAAACCAAAATGTCCTCCCCTAATCACACTCAAAATAAATGAAACAAAAACTCAGCTGTGTATAGTCAGGCTATAGATGGGAAAAATGAAGACCAGAGTACTTCAGAAGAAATAGCCCAAAGAAATCTTGAAGAGGGAAAAAGTGCTAAATCATATGTTTCCAGGGCATGCTTCAGAAATTGAAAATTGGGAGCCTGTCCAGGAACTCTAAAGTATAGAGTAGAGAAAGCCACATTGTTGAGTATCCAGGCCATGGGTTTTTTATAAACCTGCCACTCACCTGTACCACCTGGGGGAACTCATTCCATTGCTTAAACTCTCTAAGTCCCAACTACAGAGGAAGTCAATAATGGAACTAGCTTCCTAGAATTGTTGTGAGAATTTGCTGAGAGAGTATATATAAAGTTCCTAGTCCTGTGTCTGGCACATGGCAAAAACTCAAACAAATACTAGCTATTATATAACTGAACTTTCTCCTGAGTGCCTGCCTGGGTCCAGGAATTGCAGATGTACAATGCCATGGTGCCATTCCTCAGGAGGAGAAGATAGTGTCTCTAACCATGCCCATTTGCTGGCGCTGCTCACTCCTTTGACTGCATGGATGGCACCATCTTTCCACTTCTTTTTCATGAAGGCCAGATTTTGCATATAACAATATTTGGGGGTAAAAAGAGCTTATTCTGGGCCTTTTGGTTCATTTCTCTACCCTTACTTAGGCTGATGGTCTTAGTACTTGATAGTAGTTGGATATGAAAAACAAAGAGTAAAAAATAAAATTTGGATATGGATTCAGATGTTCTTACCCTTGGAGGAAGAGAGAAAGATGTTAGAACTGTTAGCATTGTTCCTAGCAGGAAGATACATGATCAGTCTTTTCTAGCTTTCATGCGTCCTTGTTGACAGATCTTGGGATAGAAATGCATACCCTGCTTGATGTCTACTTACTTTATATAGGACCCAGAATATATGTGTATGGCTCTTATAGTTGCTTTTTCAGTGCTTTTTGTAATACAAGAAATCATCCAGGTCTGTTGAATGGCACTTCATACAATCAGAATGGTCATTTAGGTTATTCTAAGCACACAGAGAACATTTTCTTGGAATGGTCTTTCATTTTATTTCTTTTGTTCTTCACTTCATACATAACTTTCACAATGCAAAGACCTGGCTCTATTTTCAGACCAGCAGATAGATTATCATCAGACCTAAGAATATTTTCCTCTCCTTGTCCCTCATCCCTGATCCTTTGTTTAAACAGTTCCAAATTCACTTGACTGTCCATACATTTCCTTTCAGGGCTTTTTTCCCATGCATCTTGCCAATATCCCTATCCTCATCTCACCCTTCACCAGACCCTGCTAAATCTCCCTCCATAAATTTTATTCCCAGATTAGAAGTTTGACCCCATCTCCCATTCTGTTGAGCAACCAGCAGAGAGATTAAGACTAAGGGCAGTTTAGAGTCAATAAGAGCTCAAAATCCTTGCAGCTGGTGGTACCATCTGTGCCTGTCAGACTGTGGCCAAGTAGTCTTCCATGGTGGGGAAGGACAGAGAATCTGATAATGGCTTTGGTTTGAGGTTACTGAGACATGAGTCTGCCCTAGAGGAAGATTAGGAGAGCTGGTAGGCAGCTTGTACTCTCTGTAATGTGTGGCTAATCTCCCAGAGAAACAGGCTTCCAGGAAAGGGTCAAATTTGACATCCAAGGTCTTAGAGTGACCTCCTGGGTGGGTCCTTTCTTTCCTAGCTCATTTTCAGAATTCATTCTATGCCACCTGGCCAACATGGCATAAGGGAGTAGTAGAGTCATGAGAGGGAATTAGAAAAACTCACAGAACTTACAAACGACTTCTATGCGAAAGAGAAGTTTCACAGGATTTTGGTGATGCAGAAACAGGAAGATGATAGAGACTAGCAGCAGGGGAGGAAGGGGGAGGATTCCTGCTGGCTGAGTCCCAGATTCTCCTTGGTTAGGGAGAATCTGAGAATTAGAAGAAGCAAAGAGATAAGAAAAAAAATTATGACAGCTAGGCCACATCCATCTGGGTTAAGAAAAATGGATGAGAGTAGGTGAGGGGCAAGGAGTATGCCAAAGTAGCCACATGGGCTGGGATGAAGGAGAGGCTCCTGAGAGAAGAGGAGAAGGGATGAAGGAGACTTTCCAGAAGTGTTCTTAAATGGGCAGGAAACTTGAACAAGCACTTCACAAAAAGGGTCGTGAAATGGCAATAAATGTGTGAAAGAATGCTTAACCCCCTTACTAATCAGGGTAATGCAAATTAAAACTGCAGTGAGATAAAAATATTACCAGAATGGCTAACCCAAAAATGACAACAAAACCAAGTGTTGGCAAGGATAGGCAGGGAGTGGACCTCTTTATGCTGCTGATATGAGCACAATATACTAACTACAACCTCTATGATAAACTATTACTCTCTATTAAAACTGAACATATGCATATCCTGTAACCTGGTTATTCTACTTCTAGGTATATGTGATCACTGAACTTGAGTATATGTGAGTATATAAATAAAATGAGTATATGTGATCACTGAACTTCATGCACATATATGTTTTTAACAACTTTATTCATAATAGCCCTATGTGAAAATAATAAATGAGTATATGTGATCACTGAACTTCATGCACTTATAGGTTTTTAACAGCTTTATTCATAATATCTCTATGTGGAAATAATAAAAATGTCCATCAATATGGAATGGATAAACAAATTGTTTATTTATATCATGGAGCACTATATAGCACTGAAGAAGAATGAGGTGTGGGCAAATCTCACAAAATAATAACAAAAGAGATAACAGATATTAAAAGCTACATATTATGGGATTTCATTTTATGAAATTCAGAAACAGAACAGGTTAGTCTATATTTGGGGTAGTATTTACCTTTTGGGTACAGAGAGAGAGAGTAGTATTAAGAGAGGACAATGAGGGGTTTCTGAGGTCTCTGTAACATTCTATTTCATGACTTTGGGTGGTGGTTACACACTCATGATCAATTTGAAATAACCCATTAAGTTGTAAATTTATTATTTCTACATTTTTAAATTGTATACTTCAATTTAAAAGTTTATTAAAAAGAAGGAAGAGAATTGGATTATGAATTAGATATCTATCCATCTATCTCTCATCTATTTTTGTTAAACCAAAGTAAGATTGGATTTTTTTTTTCGGTGTTCCAAAATTCATTGTATATGCACCACACCCAGTGCTCTATGCGATATGTGCCTTCTATAATACCCCACCACCAGGCTTACCCAAATCCCCACCCCTCCTCTTCAAAACCCTCAGTTTGTTTCTCAGAGTCCACAGGCTCTCACGGTTCGTCTCCCCTTCCAATTTCCCCCAATTCACTTCTCCTCTCCATCTCCCAATTGTATTTGTTCAACTCAATTCCTTCTAATGTGACATTGTGCCTAAATAAATGATAGCACATCAGACCCAGGAGGTTTACCTTTCTATACAGTGTTTAGTTATTTGTCTTTTCTCTTTCCTTCTTCCTTCCTAGTCCTGTGCAGTTCTCTTCTAGTAACAAATAATCGAAGATTGACATTTAGACTATCATGAGTCAGACATTTCTTTGATTGTCTGCTGCTTCATCTGATGCTTGTTTATTTTGGATGATAAACAGGCCTGGTATGTCAGCTCTGATGTATATTTGTTGTTATGGAGGGAATATAATGCTAATTTGGATTCTGGTGAGCACAAAAGCGTGAAGTGATATGTAAACATCACTAGAAATTAGGGTTGAGCCATGCCAAACTTTTCTCTAGTGGAACCTAAAGGAGGTAAAATACTGGACAATTTTTTCCATATTATGGCATTAATGTTTAAGTATTCTTTTGTTCTAAGAGATGCAGTGTCCAGAAATTATCCCTATGGTAATAGTTTTTAAGTTGGATTCCTCAGAGCTTTTGGACTCTAAAACATATTGCTCAGGAGTATCTATCTATCTATCTATCTATCCATCTATCTACCTGGAGGGTTGAGATAATAGTGGGTAAAATAGGTAGCTTTGGATACATTTACTTGGGATCTACATAAGATTGGGTTTGAAAATAGTTTGGGTTGTTAAAAAGACAATCACTTCTTTAGAGAACTGTTAATATGGTGATAAAGATTACCAGACACAGGGAAATGTCTGGTGCATAAGACCATGTAACCTAAAGGCAATATCTGTGTACTTATAATGCCAGGGGCAAATATGAGAATAAAAAGCAGTTGGAATTGGGAGTATGGAGTAAGACTCCCAGGAACATCACACTAAAAGATGCCCCTGAACTAAAAGTTAGCTGAGATGTAGGAATAATAATGTTAGTAAATATTTGTTGGATATTTATTATTATTTAGTAATGCTAGCAGTTTTTATACATTATTTAATCCTCACAAGAGCACATTGCTTACAGACATAATGGAGTGGCTGCTATCAGACTAACTGCCCAATAAGAAGGTGGATAAATTACTGCTTGAAGGCATCAGAAAGCACCTAAAGAGACTAGAATGTGAAGAATTAAGACTGCTGAGAAAAGGAAATGCTTTGAGGTGAGCATGACCCTCTCCCTGGCCTTTTCTCTTTGATACATTTGCGATACAAAAAAAGAGCATAGAGGCCAAACAGACAGTAGTGGCCTAGATCTTACAGGAATTTCTGTGGAATTAGAAGACAAAAATTCTTCCAATACTAAGAGAGCCATGATATGAAGGACCAAGATCCCAGAAAAAAAAGAACCAGAGATATCTGAGCCAGCATTCTGCATGCAACAGTTCCTGAGGAATCTATGGAGTTTACACTGTGCACAAGAGAAGCCAAGAAGAATCCAGAGTTAAGAGGCCAAAAGTCTAAGCAGGGATTTAAGCAATTCCATATAACTGAAGAAACAGAAACTGTGGTTCAGAGGCCCCTGAGGAAGAAGAGTCTTGATAAAAATGACAAACACTCAACTGAGACTCAGAAGAGCTAGACTGTAACAGTAAGGGCAAACTGGAGATAGACCATTCCCTACTGGATCAAGATGATGAGTCTGTGCTCTATCTTTCAGAAGAAAACAATATCCTCCATGTAGGAAGAACTTAAATAATTATTTCACCTAAAATGTAGAAATAATAATAAATTACCAGGCATGTTAAGAAATAAGACCAAATATCTGAATTTCAAGAGAAAATACAAATAGATGATAGCTAATTGATATACTGAGATCATCAGACAGAATTTTAAATAACTATAATTAATATGTTTAAGAAAATAGATTACAAATTTATTATTTTCGCACAGGAATCTATAAATAAGGATCAAATAGAAATTCTAGAACTGAAAACAAATTAAGAACGCAAGAGATGGGGCACCCGGGAGGCTCAGTCAGTGAAGTGTCTGTCTTCAGCTCAGGTCATGACCCCAGGGTCCTGGGACTGAGTCCTAGGTCAGGCTCCCTGCTCTGCAGGGAATCTGCTTCTCCCTCTGCCCCCCGCACCCCACTAGTTCTCTCTCTCTTCCTTTCTACCTATTACACTTAGTAGAAGAGAAGATTAGTAAACCTGAGAATGTTGGTAAAACATAACAGATTGAAGCATAGAGAATAAAAAGAAAGACCCTCCCCCCCAAAAAAAACTCATAATATATGAGACCAGTGAAGAAAATCTAAGATGGTGCTTCTCAAAGTATGATTCTGAGACTGCTTCTCATACTGGTCCCTGATAAGATAAAGAAAGAAAGAGTATTTACAAATATTTATAGCAACGGATTTAGCCACAAAATCTTTAATGTATTTTATGACAGAATTGGTCTGCAAGGAATTATAAATAAAAGGAGAACATATTCATCATAAATAGTTGGAGAAATACTGGTATGACATATGTACACTTGGAGTTCCAGAAGTCAGGGAGAGAAAGAATGTGACAGAACTAGCATTTGAAACTGTATTGACTGAGGATTTTTAAAAACTGATGAAGACCTCAAGGAACAACTTCATGAAGCTCCATGAACCCTAAGCATCGTAAATACAAATAAAACCATACCTAAGGACATCAGAATGAAGCTACTGAGCCTAAGATAAAATAAAAAAATCTCGAAGTCTATCAGGAAAGAAAACCTTCAAAGGAGAAATAGCAAGACTGAAAATGCCTTTTCAACAGAATTGGTGGATTCAGAAGTCAGTGGAATGGTATCTTCAAGATGTTATAAAACAAATAATAATCAGGCTGCAAACTTAATTTCTCCAAAGTTTAGATAAGTAGATATTTGTGGACAAACAAGAACTGAGAATTTGGTGATTGCCAACTCACACTAAATATTAGAGGGAACTGTTTAGGTAAAAGGAAATGATCTTATACGGAAGTACAGAACTGAAAGAAGGCATGAAGAGCAAGAAAAAAGTTTAAAGTGAAGGTAAATATAGGTGAACCCTGGGCAAAATAAAAATAATGTCTAGGGAAATTAAAATACATGGCAATAATAGTCAAAATGCAGAAGCAGGGTAAAGTATTAAAGTGTTGTAAGAGCCTTGCAATGTCTGGGAACTGGTGAAAATATTAAATTATATTGTACTTTAAGAAGTCAAGGAGCAAATAATGTAATTTATAGGATAACAACTAAAGAAGAATAATGCAAGAATGTAGAAGTAACAGACTACTACAGAAAAAATGGAAAAATAAAAAAATTCTTGATTAATTTCAAAGAACAAATGGAAATGAGAAATGAATAAGAATGTGGTGGATTTAAATCCAGATATATCCATAATTATATTAGATATAAAGGGTCTAAATATCCCCATTAAAAGACATATTATAGGGGCGCCTGGGTGGCTCAGTGGTTTAAGCCTCTGCCTTCAGCTCAGGTCATGATCTCAGGGTCCTGGGATCGAGCCCCACATCGGGGTCTCTGCTCAGCGGGGAGCCTGCTTCCTCCTCTCTCTCTGCCTGCCTCTCTGCCTACTTGTGATCTCTCTGTCTATCAAATAAATAAATAAAAATCTTAAAAAAAAAGACATATTATATAAAAAGTACTATTTCACAGTCCTGTATCCCTGGTGCTAATAATACATTATCTGTTAATTAAAAAAAATACTATTATGCTACCTGAATATACACCCTCTTAAATAACAGAACAAAAAAGTTGAAAAAGAAAAGAATGGAAAAAAGATATACCTTGCAGACACTAATCGAAAGGAAACTGATATAGTTATACTGGTATTAGACATTTTAGATATTAAGGAAAGAAGTCATGCTAAAAATGAAAAAGTTAGGTCAATAGTAACTAAATGGACAATTTGACACTAATATCCAATAATTTTTTTGGTAAGATTTTATTTATTTGACAGAGAGACAGTCAGAGAGTACAAGTAGGCGGAGTGGCAGGCAGAAGGAGAGGGAAAAGCAGTCTCCTTGCTGAGCAGGTAGCCCAACATGGAACTCCATCCCAGGGCCATAGAATTACGACCAGAGCTGAAGGCAGATGTGTAACCGACTGAGCCACACAGGTGCCCCGTGATACCCAATAAGTGTATACCTAAAAAAAGTTATACACTTAAAACAGTTAAAGCAAAAACTGGCAAAACTGAGAAGAACAATGGACAATCCGACAATCATAGTTGGAGATCCTAATAGCTGTCTGTCTCTTTAATTGTTAGCATTAGCAGACCAAAATATGAGTAAGGATAGAGTAGATTTAAACATCATAGTTAAAAAACTGGACTTAAGTGACATATATATATATATATATATAGCTCTGCATCCAAAAGCTGCAGAATACACATTCTTTTCAAATAAACATGAAACATTTAACAAAATTTATTGCATACTAGTCACTAAAGTAAGCCTTTAAAAAATTCAAGTGGATTAAAATCACATGTAGTATTTTCTCTGATCACAATGGAATTAGGCTACATACCAATAACAAAAAGATAATTAGACCATACACTTATGCTATGACCCAGTAATTCTGTTCTTGGAAATCTAACACTAGTGGGTACATTTGACAGGAAAGGAAATATACAATAATGATCATAAAATTGAAAATATAACCTTTTGTTCATCTATAATAGACTAGAAAAGTTAAATTATATATTCATAATGAAATAATGAACTACTGCTACACACAATAACATGAGTGGATCTTGCAGGATAATGTGGGCAAACAAAGACAGATACAAAGAATGTATACATATTATATAATTTTCTTTGTAAATTTCAAAACCGGTAATATTAAGCTGTAATGATACAGGTCAGAAAAGTGTTTTGTTTTCTTACTATAATACATATTATACCTCATTAAAAATACTTTTTTTTAAAAAATAGAAAAACCCCAAAAAACCTCAAGATGAAATGCAGAAGTGCTTTTTGGGTTAAGAAAGGTGGACAAACATTACAAACAGGGAATTTCTTGGTTTCAAGTTTTATAATCTCCATGAACTTTCTTTCACCAGTAAAGTTACTTTAAAACTCCGTTAGCATTCTCATCGATTATTTATTATGGAAATAAATATGCCAACTAATTGTATATTTAATTCTCAGATCTGTTTTCTCCCCCATCATGAGGGGCATGTAAGGCAGTGCTATGTAAAACAGCCCTGGAGACAGATTACTAGATTTAAATCCTAGTCTAGCATTTGGACAAGTTATTTAAACTCTCTGTGCCTTGGTTTTGTCACTGTAATGAGAGGCAATGGCAATACCTAGGTCATCGTGTTGTTTTGAGAATTCATTGAGTTATAATTATCTAAAACAGTGTCTGGTACAAAAGTGAGCACTCCATAAATGTTTGTGATTATGACTTTAACTGCCTTGGGGGGTTGGGCCACTCCTGTTTGTTTTAATTTTGTCTAATACCTGGAACTATACTGAGCAATCAAGAAGATGGGATTTCTGGAAAGCTGGAGGCAAAGATATTTTGAGAACTGACTCTGTTTTCTCTCCATGGATGAGGATGAGCTTACACTGATGACAATTTTGGCTCCCAACCCAGAAGCTTAAATAGAGCTGCATAAATTAGTATGTTAGGAATAAGATGGGAACAAAATTGTTTTCTCAACACTGGCAGCACCCTACCACCCTGGTGTCAAGAGCAGCTTAGTCCTCTGCTAGGGAACCAAGTGATAAGTGCCAAGACATGTGAACTCAGTCCCTTCCCTGCACAATCACCTTGCTTCCACTGCAGTCTTTGTTCATGTCTCAGTAGGCTGCGAACTGCTAGCAGTGCTACGTGTGTGTCCATTTTTGGCAAATGTGTAAATGACCTGAACTCTGAAATCCTATATGTTAAGGCCTTCTACTACCAATAATGTTTGTGGGTTGAATCGAATCAGATTCTACTGATTCAAAATGACATGACCTTTGAGAGATACTAAGAACCAGAATAGCTCAGTTGCTTAACTCATAGGCTTTGGGGTCAGATGGGTTTGAGTTCCATTTGTCAGATGTGTGTCTTTTCACAAGACATTTAACTTCTCGGTGTCTCAGTTTCTTTGTTTGTAATATGTGGTCAATAATTATAAGAATTTGATAGGATTGATACAAAGAGTAAATGAGGTATATGTGTCTGATACATATGTTAAGACCTCAATAAATAATAGCAGTTACTGTTCTTATTGATGGTATCTATATTTAAAAATTTTTCTCAGCCAAGAGGCTCAACCTGGTAGAATGGAATTGTGAAAACTAGGCATAAACTTCAAATGTATCCTGTCCTTACTTTTTAAAATCCATTTTGTTTTTATTCTCCTGGCGACCCTGAGAGTTTGGACAGTGTAGACGCTATTATCTGCAACTGGCCTATGAGAGAATAGCATAAAAAGATAGAGTTGTTGGTCTAACAATCTCATGACTATTGAAGTTAGAGAAGAACCTAGAACCCAGGCCTCCTCAATGCTAGCCTTGAGGTTTTTATTCCTTCTTGCTCTGTCTGCATTCTTACCTCTGATAACCAGTGAGAGTATTCATCACCGTGCCCACCCCCCCCCCCACCCCCAGCAGAGGATTCTTAAAAGAGAGTTGTTATCCTAAATTACTAGTGTAACACTCATCTTTTCAGATGTGGTAGTAAGATGGTTGACACTGGTCACTAGAGGTTTCTAAAAGGTCTAAGAGGTTTGATGTTGAAGTTCATATAAGGACGCTCCCTCTTTCTGAACCCAGTATTTTAATTTCCTATCCTAGAGATCAGTTTAACCTCTCTGCAATATAGCCTTTCATCTTGCTACATTCTCCTTGCTATGAGGTGGCTTTTTTCTGCCTACCAGCCTGGACATGGTTATCTTACCCATGGCTCCTGAATTTGTTGCTCCTCGTTTCAAGCCACCAACAGAGACTTGATAATGTATTTACACCGGAAATTAAGTTTCCTTGAGAAACCAATAGATCAACAGCCATGCCATTTAATTTTCTTCAAGGGTGAATCTAAGACTGGAGGTGATCTACTTGCCCTCTCAGCACTACAGTGAGTTTCATGAGGGCCTGGGGTCATGGAACAGGGCAGATACTCATTACATATTTGCTGAGTGAAAGAATTGATGTGGTAACTCAGAAACCACTCATATTTTAATTAATGACCTACATAAATATGATACATTTCTTGGCTTACATTAAGTTATATTAGATTCGGTTTAAATTTTTTGGGTTTTGGTTACCAAGAAGGCCAGAGAATTACTTTGTGTTACTAGCTGGATTTTAAACTTCCTGGCTCCTTAGAGTCTTCTGCCCATACCCTTGTCTAGGTGTTTATGACCACAGATTTACCTGCTTTTGAAGTTTGATTTTAGAGTAAGTCAATTAAAAATAGCTTCTATTTTGTCTTCATTAAATTTCAGCACTGAGTTACTTAGGAAATTTTAGATGTAAGGTTTTCTGCTGATTAAGGTCATAGGATATTCATAAAACCAGCTTTTTTTTAAGTTTTAAAAAAATTTTTTTAATTTATTTTTTTATAAACATAATGAACTTTTATTTCCAGGGGTATAGGTCTGTGAATCTCCAGGTTGATACACTTCACTGTACTCACCATAGCACATACCCTCCCCAATGTCCATAACCCCACCACCCTCTCCCAACCCCTCTCCCCCAAGCAACCCTCAGTTTGTTTTGTGAGATTAAGAGTCACTTAAGGTGTCACCCTCCTGATCCCTTCTTGTTTCATTTATTCTTTTCCTACCCCCCAAACCCCCCATGTTGCTTCTCCACTTCCTCTTATCATGGAGATCATATGATAGTTGTCTTTCTCGGATTGACTTAATTTCACTAAGCATGATACCCTCTAGTTCCATCCACGTCGTCGCAAATGGCAAGATTTCATTTCTTTTGATGGCTGCATAGTATGCCATTGTGTATATATACCACGTCTTCTTGATCCATTCATCTGTTGATGGACATCTAGGTTCTTTCCATAGTTTGGCTATTGTGGACATTGCTGCTATAAACATTGGGGTGCACGTGCCCCTTCGGAAGACTCCGTTTGTATCTTTAGGGTAAATACCCAGTAGTGCAATTGCTGGGTCATAGGGTAGCTCGATTTTCAACTTTTTGAGGAACCTCCATGCTGTTTTCCAGAATGGTTGCACCAGCTTGCATTCCCACCAACAGTGTAGGAGGGTTCCCCTTTCTCCACATCCTCGCCAGCATCTGTCATTTCCTGACTTGTAAAACTAGCTTTTTGATCTTAAGTGTGGCTGCACACTCTCAATGCCAGACCATACAGCATTTACTCTGATTAGTCAGATTTGATCTTCTGTAATAGGTCATTCAGCAGCCTCTTCTGACCCCCGAAGAAACCCAGCCAACCAACCAACCAACCAACCAACCAAAAACCATGAATAGACCAACTCAGCAACAACAAAGTGTAAGCCAGCCGGCAATGGGCATAGAGGTGAGTCTCTGGGAGACCCTTGAGTGGAAATAGTGAGCTCCTTCAGACCCCTGGGCTTCCATGATGCTATGTGGGGAGCAGGGGAAGGTTTTCTTTTATTTCCCTTCTGTGCCAGACAGCTGGAAAAGCTTTTCATCTACTCTATTTCAGATGGTTGCAAGAAAAGAAAAAATATCATGGAATATCCAGACTTGGACAGATAACAGCCCTACTCTTTATATCCCACCTATTAATCCATGAGAAACAGGGGTAGAAACAGTCTTTGGACGGTCAGCTATCCATGCATGGTGGTGTGATGCTGAGCCCTTTTCACATGTACTCAGAATAAAAATGAAACCCTACTACTTGTTTTGCCCATTAGATAGCATTATCTCCATGGAACACCAATTCATATCTCTTTGTGCTGTGTGTGGTTCTCACATATGGGATTTTAATAACCTCCATGCTGTGCTATGAATTTATAAGCAGGGCCAATAGAGGAAAAGCACCACAGGACTTTATTTTTTCATTATTACTCTTTTGAAAAACAGGGTCTGCCTCATTTCTGTAGGGTTCTTCTGGCAGCACTAGTGGTTGCAGCTAGTGGTATAGTTGTTACTGTGGAACAAAATAAGCTCTTTATTTATTTGTTATCTGTCTTTTCTGGACTCCCTTTCCCACCCCCCCCATCGTGCCTTTAGCCTCCTCCATAATATCTTATGGCGTTGCACTTGCAGCTTCTAGCGAGCTGATATACAGAAACAGGCCCTGTTCTTCAGCCCTATAGTTTACCTTACATTCTGATTTTTTTTCCCTGCACTCCCTTTTAAATGTGCCTACTTTTGTCCTCCATACCATTCTGCATGTCCAAGAAGCCTGTTTAGTACAGTGGCTAGGAGAGCAGGCTCTGCAGCCAGCTTGTCCTGATTGCGGATGCTGGCTTTTCCCTCTGATCCTGGAGAAGTTATTAGGACTTTGTTAACTCATTGATAAAATGGTAATGATAAGCCTTCCTCCTAAGACTGTTGTGATGGTTATTGGTGTTTATCTGTGAATTGGACAGTATTTGACACAGCATTAATAGAAGTTGCCGTTATGGTTATTATTCATTTGACAAATACTTGGGGATGGCCTGCTAGATGTCAGACCAGTTATGGATGCTGGAGTTATACTAGGAACCAAACAAATTCCTTGCTTTTATAAAACTTACATCTGATTATTAATTAAGCCTTAAAATTGCAGTTGAATGTTATGCTTTGGACCCTTTTCCAATGACCCTTAATCTGCCTTTTTCTTTTCTCAGTTAAACTTAAGAGTCAAACATGATTTTATACTCCTGTTCATAGGTGAATATCCTACTGTAATTTTATCCTTCCCTTGTTTTCTAACATCTCTCCATTTTCATGTTGTGCCCATTTTTTGGACAGGCCTGCTTAAACAAGAAACGTCCTATGATCCTGGCTTCTCCAGCAATCATAACGTTTTCATTACAAATTTAAGTCTCTTTTAGATTCTGTCCCTCTAACTCAGTGTGATACTTTATCTGAAATTTCATACTGGACCTCATGGATATTAAAGTAAAATGTGGGTGAAGAAAGCAGTCTTTTGAAAAAGTTCAGGAGAAGAAAAGAATCAGGGACTAAACCCTGACATGTCTATTTCAGGACAGTCTGTCTGGCAGGGTCCCTGACTAGGAATCTGCTTATAGGTGAGTTTGGACACATGCACACATTTATATGGTTTAGACAGTGACTATACAGAGTGTACTTTACAGTTTCTTTGTTCAATAGGAGATGGATAAACCATATGTCTCAATGGTACCAGAGGTCTCTCTATTCTTGGAGATTCCTCCAAGTTCATTGAACATAACAAAATTTAAAATTTATGCACTGAAAATATGAGATGCTTTGTGAATAAAGTAGTATCCTACTTAACACTGATGTTGGGTAATGGTGCTGAAACCACTCTATCAGTAAACAACACAGCTAAGTCTTTTAACCTGTGTGGTATTTACAATGCATCTAAAATTACTTTTATGTTTTTAAAAATATTGATTAACATCTGCTTTGGGCCAGGCAACTTGTTAGTGTTGTTGATACAGTGGCAAACAGAATGTCCTCTTTCTCCAAGAAACGTCGGGACTTATGGGGAAGACTGACAGTAAATGAGTGAATGGGTTTAGAAGTACACAATTATAATGATGATTAGGGTCTCTGAAGGTACACCACTGTGTGCAATTTAAGGGCCCAAGGATTTACTTTGAGCTTGAACAAAGAAGTCAGAAAGAGACTTCTTTGAGAAGCTGACATTTCAGCTAGATCCTACATGATGAGAAGGAACTTGTGAAAATGGCAGGCAGAGTGGAGGGTTAAGTGTTCCAGGAAAAACAAGACAGTGTTCCAAGTCCTGAGGCTGTGGCAAGAGCATGACATGGTCAAGAACAAATGAAGTTTGCTGGCTGGCTGAGATTGAGAGGGCCCGAGTCCAGGGCGCCTAAAGCCACATGAAGGGTTTGGAATTTATTCTGCATACAGTGAGAACCTTGCGGTTTTGGGGTTAACAGAAGTAACAAAGCAGTCTCCCTAAGGGTTCTTCTAGCAAGGAGTGCCAGAGGGCAGCATCTTATTTTGTGTAGTTAGTGTTTTGATTCAGTTACTTTTATGGACCCACAGCTTTGTGAGAGTATGAGATGTGAATTCCAGAGTTTACAGTCTCTATGTTTATTTTGAATGCTAATTATCCCAAATATGTTTTTAATTGGTAACTGTGTATCTTAGACACACTTCATTACATTTAACCTTTCAGATCAGTTTTAATTCACCCTCTTAAAAAAAGTTTTCTATTAAGACAGTATGGCACACATCAACATTTTAATTACTTTCTTCTAGAAGCTTTTTGTATTAGACAGAATTTGTCTGTCAAGGGGGAAATGAAAAAATGATCATACTTTGAGAAAATAATGCAAAATAAGATCAAGTGCCAAACATCCCAGTGTGTTTGTTTTCTAGATGATTTAGTATTCTGCTTTTACAGGATACTGTTTGTACCCTCAGCCTAGCTTTTTCATAGCATTATTTTTTATTTTTTTTTTAAAGATTTTATTTATTTATTTGACAGAGAGAAATCACAAGTAGTCGGAGAGGCAGGTAGAGAGAGAGAGAGGGAAGCAGGCTCCCTGCTGAGCAGAGAGCCCGATGTGGGACTCGATCCCAGGACCCTGAGATCATGACCTGAGCCGAAGGCAGCGGCCTAACCCACTGAGCCACCCAGGCGCCCCTTTCATAGCATTTATTAAGAATGGCTGTAGTTTGGGGCACTTGGGTGGCTCAGTCAGTTAAGCGTCTGCCTTCAGCTCAGGTCATGGTCCTGGAGTTCTGGAATCGAGCCCTGCATTGGGCTCCCTGCTCAGCAGGGAGGCTGCTTCTCTCTCTCTGGCTCCCCTTACTTGTTCTCTCTCTCTCTCTCTCTGCGAAATAAATAAAATTTTTTAAAAAAAGAATGTATGTAATTAATTTTTTATAATAACCAACAATTTAAAGCAGCTGGGTATTTGTTTCCTCCCCTTTGTCTGATCTGCTACCACTTCCTATCATTGCATCATACTGACCTTTCATTCAACCTCTATACCCAAACTCAGTTTTATGTATGATTCTTGTTTTAATGGATTTTGATAGATTTCTCCGCTCATTTATTTATAGAATGATTTATTATTTATGTTGGTTTCATGGTGCTTTTACTTCTGTGTTTTGGTGTGTTTTGGTGGAGCACCTTGTATTCCAGAAAATATTTCATCATGGGGTATACGTGAACTTTAGGTAAGTTGTTGCAGATAAACAAATGTTCATGATTCTTTCTGCCCGCTATCTGCCTCTATTATTTTCTTTAATCTCCAAGGTTTTTTGGTTTGGTTTGTTTGCTTTACTTTTGAAAAGAACTTCTGAATTAAATAAGTTTGAGCCAGTGAGAGGGACTTTGGTGTTAACTAAAGAGATGGCTTTAGAGATGGTTGGCTCTCTCTGGTATCTACATTATTGATACTCTCTATTCACTACCAAACTTCGAGAACACTAGTAGCCTTCCAGTTCTAAAACTTTGCTAAGATTTATTAAGGATACTGCTACTGATAATCAACCTTTTAGCTAATGGAGCATATATTGATTTTTTTGCACAGAGGATGTTTCCCTCCCAAGGGCTTTTGGCTCCAAAGACTCAGTGTTGCTTTGTGGATTTGGCAGGCCTCAGAGGAGCCTGGCTGCTGGGAACTGAACTGCTCAGAGCTTGCCAACCCCAAACCACTGTGTTTCTCACAGCTCTCCAGTGCCAAAAGTTGGTGTGCCAAGGAAACAGAAACCTGTCTAGAAAATAAACTGTTTTCTCTTGACTTTTCCTCTAGGAAGACTGGAAGTTAACCTGTAAGTTGTTTTGTGGTTAAAAATGATTTAGGACATTACGTGGGAGGTTTAATGCTACAATTTTACAAAGAAAACAAATCGATGCATGAATTATGCTCCTTGAATCACTTTGCTCCCAGTTATCAAAATGTCTAATTTTTTTTTTAGTTTAGTTTAGTTTTTATGTTTATTTTGTTTTTGTTTTTGTTTTTTAATTTATTCATTTGAGAGAGAGACACACACAGAGAGTACAGGCAGGGGGAGAGGCAGAGGGAGAGAGGAAGAAGGAGGATCCCTGTTCAGCAGGGAGCCAGACTCGGGGCTCAATCCCAGGACCTGAATGAAGGCCATGATCTGAGCCAAAGGCAGATGCTCAACCATCGGAGCCATTTAGGTGCCCCTGTCTAATTTTTTTTTTAAGTGATCAGTGTAATTGTTGCAGTGGTGATGGTGGTGGTTGTGAGCTAAGGCAGCCCTGTGTGTGACAGGCCTCAGGTGTGAATGTGTGTTGTGAGTGTGGGACATGGAATGGAACTTATCCCAGCTTGTTGGTTGTGTACAAATGAACTCAAGTTTTGTGGGCAGGTAGTGCTGATGAGATCGGGAGAAGAGGAGTTTACTCCCTAACAGAACTTTTGCAGGATTGCATATTCTTTAGAAACAAGTTGCAAAGCTATTAGGAGCATATATATATTTCATAGCACTAATGTAGCCAAATTTCATTAGAGCCATTGCCTGATTGTTTATTAGAATTCTTTCATTTCTTTTAGATCTGAGTTTCACAACCTCAGCACTATGGACAGTTTAGGCTGATGAATTCTTTGGGGAGAGGGTGGCTTTGCTGTTCATTGTAGGATGTTTAGCAGCATTCTTGGCTTCTACCCATCACATGCCAGCAGTACCACCCCAGAACCCCCAATTATAATAACCAAATATGTCTCCAAACATTGTCAAATATCCCCTAGGGGACAAAATTCATCCTAGCTGAAAATCACTATTTTAGACTCAGGTACTTGGGAAAATGATCATATAAATCAGTACATTAAGTGCATTAAGTGTAGGCTGCTTTTTTTTTTTTTTTTAAGACTGGATTTCCCCATCTTATCTCATTATTTTCAATAACATTCAAATTCAGAAGCTGTTGCCCAGTGCTACCAAAGTCTGAATAGATAGAAAGTAAACATCTTCTTTTTTATTAGATAAGATGTCCAGCAATGAAAATCCCTGGATTTAAAGAGCTTGTTAAGATGTATTATGTCAGATGAAAAGTGCTATTTTAATAACTCATTGTTATTCTTAGCATGGACCTTTTATTTTAGAAAAATGGATAATTAGCATTTTGGCTTATCACTTTCTCTCCATGAATACAAATAATTTGATAGACAGACAGCCAAGAGAGACTTCATTAAATAATGGGTCTAATCAGCCTGGGACTAGAGTAAATTAGGGGTTTGACTTCCAGCTTGAGAGTTGGAACTCAGGGTTTGGTGGTCATGTCAGCTCATTCATCCAGGATATTTTTGTTGACCGACTTACTGTTGCAGTCAAAAACCAGAGCACAGGTCAATTGGTTAGAAATGATCAAAACTCAACTTGGGAAGCCATAGGCTACCCTGCATTTAACTTGGCGGCTGGAGAACTGCAAGAACACATTCAAAGCATAACTACCAGTCCTATGGAGTTTGGACTTACCAGCTTCAATTCAAGATAATGGCCCATTATTAATGGGGAAGTATTAGAAAGTTTTCCAGGGGAAAAAATATCAGCTTGGAACTGTTCCCCTGTGCATACATTATATGCTTCACTGCCATCTGTGGGGATCCATACTCTGCATAAAGCCTTACTAGTTTTCCAAAAAGGACTACAAATAATCCCTTATTTTTTGAGAACAGTCTTCCTAACCCCCAGCCAGGAAATCTATTTTGAAATTAATTTTCTTTCTAAAATTTTTAGCTTAATCTATCCTTTTGTTTCTAAGAGACAAAGCCCAAGCCCAATGCCGTGTTTGATTTGGAACGGCCTCTCACTGTCACTCGGAGGAGACAGATCACCATTAGAGGAATTTTCCTGGCCTTGGTTGTCTTTTGAAGCTTGCAATGCGGTCTTAAGAAAGGATCACGATTGTTACTTACGTTTCCTCCGTGGGGCAGAGGGAGAACTTCGATCTGAGGAATTTTTCTCATCATGAGATAGAGGAATGATTTTCTTCACAGTGCGTGCTCTCCGTTCACAACCAGCCCACATGGAAGCCTTCATTCTGATGTTTTCTTAGTAGTACCTATGTACCGAGCAGACTTGTGGGGGGAACAAAATGAAAGAAGCAATTGTCTGAGGCTTCTGAAACATACTTAACTTTATTGCTAACATCTTCTAAGCAAAACAAGAAAGAGCTAAGTCAAATCAGAAAGATTTTACTAGTCCTAAAGGGGATCCTCCTCACATGATATAATGCAGGAAATAACAAGGCCTCATTTCCTCTTGTAAAATGTGTGTATGCATGACTTTATCAACCACGTGATCCGTTATTGATACATCTCTATAACCCCTGAAAGCAGGGTCAATCCTGGTAACTAGAGAGTCTTTAGGGGGCTGAGTGAGTAATAGTCGTGTGGATATGAGCTTGGAAGGACTAGGAGAAATATACTGCTTTGTGAAGAAATGCGGAGAAATAGAGTCAATAGGAAGAAATGAAGGTCCCAGAGGGAAGAGCCCTCTTTTGTACTTCCTGGGTGTCTTCAGCTAGATTTATCTTGCCCATGAATGACTTGGTGGGGGGATGAACGGTGATGTTGGATTTTATTCAGGGTTGCCATGCGGGCAAATACAGTGGTTGCTCGTGGATGACTAATCAATCAATTGGAAAAGTTATAAAACAGAGTCACAAAGTTGAAAGATGGACGAGAAAGTGCCCAGCTAGAAATTGACAGAGACGGATTTGAACACAGGTATGATGACAGAGTCAGTGCATATCTGTGTTCTATTATCCTGCTTGAAGCTGGTTGAGAGAGAGAGAGAGAGAGAGAGAGAGAGCGAGCACAAGCAGAGGGAGTGGCAGAAGGAGAGGAAGAAGCATAGGGCTTGGTCCCAAGACCCCGAGATTATAACCTGAGCCAAAGGTGCACGTTTGACCAGCTGAGCCACCCAGACACCCCAGCAAGTCCCAGTTTTACTGGAAGCATTTCCTATTCTTTGCAAAAAATTAATGCTTCCTTGTTTATAGCAGTTAGACACACACACACATGCGTGCGCACACACACCCACACACAGAGGCAGACCATTTTCATAAAAATCAGAACTAGAAAAATTATTTGGCTTTTTACTTCTCCACTTTGCAAATGGAATTCTATAGAACAGGGTTATTTATTTATTTTTATGGTCAGGCCCGTGTGTTCAATAATATATTCATACATAATTCACTAACTTATTAATTAGACCCCATGTTTCAGTATGGAATGACAGACAGATAGGAGCCCAGGCGCGAGGCAGGGGAACCATGAGAAGGGCACATGTCATGAGTGTAGCACAGAGCCACAACTTTTAGCAATTAGATTTCCTTCTTGAAAGGAAAGAAAAGGACGCCCATTCTTTTCATAGCCTGTCAGTAAGCCTATTCTGTAAATGAAACAAAAATAAAAATTTGTTTACATTTTGGATTGCCTATGCCTTCTCATTTTATGGCAATTGATCTGTTTTAACTCCAGGGCCTTATTTCTTTTCAGCTTCAAAATATGTAAATATTGCTATAATATTCAGTGCTTGAGATGTTCAAATTGCCCTTTATCAAAATGATCCCATGGAAAGTTCTAAAATTCAGTTACATAGGTTTTGGAGAAGAAACTAAGAGTCTGAAATCTGCTCTTAAAACTAGCCACAAGGCACTGTCATTTTCGATAAAGCACGTTGGTTTGTTCATCCTGTGGATAATTATTTATTGTTGTCTCTTGATCTTCTGAAGCCTAAGCAAGGTCTCTAGTTTGTCTGGTTTCCGCAATCTTGGATACTAGAAGGGTGGTAATTTTCAGTTTTAGCTAATTGCTATGCTTTACATGGTCACGGGGAGTGAGCATTTTAGAAAGCCACTTCATTAAAACATTAAAATACTGTGGGCTCAGTAATTTCATTTACTGGGTCAATAACCCATGATATCTAGAAGAAGATTTAAAATAGTTTAAAAATAATTATTCAAACAAGAAAGGAATTTTAAGCTATAACTACTAAAGTAATAAAGGAAAGAGAGACTCCAAAGCAAGAATAAACATTTAAATTCTAATATCGGATTCCTATAACTCAAAGGGTTTATTTAGCTTGTTTGATAGTGGATCACCAGATTTCAGAACTGAAATAAACTTTAGCAAGCATCTAGTCTCTATGTAGACACTCAAGTATTTTATTTCCCCCTTAAAAAACCACTTATAATTCCATATCTGGACTGGAGGCCTCCATGTTCATTTTTCTTAGAGCATTCACAAATTTCTTAATCAGTTTTTACCCCTGGGTATTTTGCATTTTGGTGATACTATACATTAAATATTTTTCTATTGTAGTTCTGTTTTTCACTGATGTACTATGAATGGTAATTTTGTATATCCATGTTGTAACTGGCTACCACTTTAAATTTTTCCTGTTCTAACACTTTTCTCTGGTTTGTTGTGTTTGCAAGGAACACTAGCATATCATCTGCAAATAATGCTGATTTTCTTCCTCTGTTCCAGTATGAATACTTCCTCCAACCCTGCCTCTTCAGTTATTATATTGAGTAGAACTTCCAGAACAATGTAAAATAATTATGGAATCAGTGAGCATTCACATCTTGTTTCCAGCCCTGAAAAGACCATATCTAGTGTAGACTTTCCAAACCATCTTCCAGACCATTACTCCGTAAGATGTTAATCAGTCTCCTAACAACAATAACAACAACAACAAAAAGAAAGAAAGAAAGAAAAGAAGGAAGAAAGAAAGGAAGGGTGGGTAAGGTTTCCATATAATTTTCTGGGACTCCAAATTAAACAAAATGAGACAGATTTCTTTAGCGAATGGCTTTTCATAGCCTTAGTGTGTATTTTTTAATATGGCTTTTAGGTGTTTTTTGTTTGTTTTTAAAGATTTTATTTATTTATTTGACAGAGAGAGAAAGACAGGCAGAAAGAGTACAAGCATGGGGAGCAAAAGACAGAGGGAGAGGGAGATACAGGCTCCCTGCTCAGCAAGGAGTGGGATGCGGGGCTCCATGTCAGGACCCTGAGATCATGACCTGGGCCAGACGGCTTGCCGAGCAGACGTTTCACTGACTGAGCCAACCAGGTGTCCCAGGTGTCCCAGGTGTGGTGTTTTTGTTGTTGTTGTTGTTGTTTTATTTTTATTTTTAAGTTTTATTTATTTAAGTAATCTCTACACCCAGTGTGGGGCTCGAACTCATGACCCTGAGATCAAGAGTTGCATGAGCCAGCCAGGTGCCCCAGCCTCTAGCAGGGCATTGTTGCCTGTGATCTTGGTTATGATTTCAGAATGATATTCCTTATCATGTTAAGAAAATATCCTACTCATAGCTTACTAAGAGGGTCATATAAGTAGGATCTTCTACTATATGTCCCTTTGTGTCTGGCTTTTGCTTGACATAATGTTTTAAGATTCATACATGTTCATTTTTTTTCAATGCTGGATGGAATTCTTTTGCACAAGAGTGTTGATGAATGTTTGTGTTATTTGCAATTTGAAGGTGTTAAAACCAATGCAGCTCTGAATATTCTTGTACATGAATCCTAGTATATAAAGAAATGCATTTGTATAAGCTATATAGCAGGGAGTAGAATTCTTGAGTCTTAGGATATATATATATATATATATTTTCAAGTATACAGGAGGCGGCTTTCATTTTCCAAAGTGTTTATGAAAAACTCACTCTTGCCCAGTTATTGTTTGAGACTTCCAGTTCCTATACGTTCTTTTTAGCATTTGATATTGGCAGACAGACATTTTAATTTCCAGGCAACCTGGTAGAGGTGCAATAACATCTCATTGTTTTAATTTGCATTTTTCTGATTACTAATGACAAGCACCTTTTCTTTTTTTTTTTTTTTTATTTCCAGCATAACAGTATTCATTATTTTTGCACCACACCCCGTGCTCCATGCAATCCGTGCCCTCTATAATACCCACCACCTGGTACCCCAACCTCCCACCCCCCGTCCCTTCAAAACCCTCAGATTGTTTTTCAGAGTCCATAGTCTCTCATGGTTCACCTCCCCTTCCAATTTCCCCCAACTCCCTTCTCCACTCTAAGTCCCCATGTCCTCCATGCTATTTGTTATGCTCCACAAATAAGTGAAACCATATGATAATTGACTCTCTCTGCTTGACTTATTTCACTCAGCATAATCTCTTCCAGTCCCGTCCATGTTGCTACAAAAGTTGGGTATTCATCCTTTCTGATGGAGGCATAATACTCTATCCCCAGGGGTACAGGTCTGTGAATCACCAGGTTTACACACTTCACAGCACTCACCAAAGCACATACCCTCCCCAATGTCCATAATCCCACCCCCTTCTCCCAAACCCCCTCCCCCCAGCAACCCTCAGTTTGTTTTGTGAGATTAAAAGTCACTTATGGTACACCTTTTCTGATGCTTATTTACTATTTGAATTTCCTCTTTTATATAATGACTGAATCTTTTGCCCATCTTTCTGTTGCTTTGACTGTCTGCTATGCTATCATTAATTATTGATTTGTAAGGATTTGTTATATATCTATATATTGACTCTTCTTAGGATATGCATATGTATATATATGCACATATATGTATACACATACACACACATCACAGGGTGGCAGAGAGAGAGAGTAGACACACACACACACACCTGTAGCCTGCATGTTTGCTCTCTTAATATTGTCTTTTGGTGAAAGACAGACATTTTTAAATTTAATGTAGTTTATTTTGTCAACCTTTTCCTTTATTGTTAGTGTTTTTGTATCTTGTTTAAGAAAAAGTTGTCCTGCTATGATGTCATAAAACTTTTCTCCTACATTTTTTTTCTAATAGAGTTGTACTATCTTTCAGATAAAACTTTCTATTTCTCCTCCATATAAATAAGGGTCTAGACTTACTTTTTAAAAGATTCAATTCTTCCAACTCCCCTTTCTTCAAAGCCTGATTTTTTTTTTTCTCCATTGCTCTGCTTGGTGCTTTGATCCCATATTATTTGGGTTTTATTTGTGTGTGTGTTCCATTGGTCTGTTTGTCCATCCTTATGCCTGTTAACATCCTGTTCTTTATCCAAGGGTATCCTAGCTTTTATGGCCCTTTTCATTTCATATGCATGTTAGAGTGAGCTTATAAAATTTGACAAAAGAAATCCTGTGGTATTTAGAATTTTGACTGAGATTACTTTGAATCTGTAGCTCAATCTCAGGACAGGTTACATCTTTACATCATTAAGTTTTCTATTCTATATACATGTTATATCTCTTCATTTATATAGAGTTATTCTTAAAAGTGTTTATCATTTAAGATCTGTTATTTTCTCCACAGAGGTCTTGCACATCTTTTACTAGATTTATTCCTAGGTGTTCTTTATTGTGATACAGTTATAAATGATATACTTTCCTCTACTTTCACTGTTGCTGATTTGCTTGAAATACAATTGATTTGTATCTAGCAATCCTACTAAGTCTAATAAAAATGATAAGAAATTATATGTGCATTCTTTTATAGTGTCATATCATCTGTGAGTAATTATATTCTTGTTTCTTCTTTTCCATTTCTTACACTTTCATTTTTTTTTTTTCTGCCTTGATGCACTGGTTAGGACCTCAGTATAATATTGCAAAACAATGGTGGTAGTAGAAATCATTGTTTTATTCCCAGTTTCCAACATTTTATGATTAAATGTGCAGTACAATGTTGACTGTAGAAGTTTTATTTTGTTTTTATTTGTGAATGTTGTTAATGTTGTAAATTACATCGATATATCTTTCTCCCCAACCTCTTTATTCTGAAAATTTTGTATGAGTTGCAAGTTTCATTGAATACCATTTTTTTACTTGAAATAACAGCCCACAGACACATTATGAATATTGAGATTTAGGTATCTGGCAGACATCATCTTAAAAATGAGTGAAGTGAACCTGTCACTTCCAGAAAATAACAGACAGCATATTTTACTAATGACAAGAATTGAGCTTTCAGGTCAAAATTAGCATTTTGGAAAACTTATATTTGTCACCATCAGCTTTTTGGTTTTTCAGAACCTAAAGGCTTTTCTGATGAGACCAGTGATAATATCAATGAATGTGTTTAAAATATACATTTGAAAATTTCAACACATTAAATATCAGCATAACTCATTACACTAATATTTTTCAAAGACCAGTGTGTGATGTTATAAAATCATATATCACAGTATTAAAGATCAATGAAAAGTATAAGATAGACCAATGGATTCTAATGCAATAGTAGAAAATTTTATTGATACGGCTTCAGGTTCCATATTGCAAATAAAATTTAAGATATCACCGTTTGTCAAATTTTGTTATATATTCAAAGAAAAATATCTAAAATTACCTCCCTTTCCCTACTACATATCTTTGTGAAGCTGGATGTTTTTTCTTCTGCTTCAACCAAAAACATACATTGCAGTGTATTGAATGCTGAAACAGATACGCGAATCCAGCTATTTTCAATTAAGCTAGACACTAAAGAAATTTGCAAAAGTTTAATACAAACAATGCTACTCTTTTTACTATTTGTGAAAAATAGAGTACTTTTCAGAAAATACATGTTAACATGACTGGGTATATATTTTTTTTAATGAATTGATATTTTAAAATTTTCTCATTTTCAATTTTGAATATGGGTAAATACAGATATATGTTCAACTCATGTAAACAAACTATCTTTGGAATCCTCAATAATTTTAAGAGTATAAATCACACCTGAGACCAAAATGTTTGAGTACTGCCCTAGAAATAGCACCAGACATCCTAAGCTTATGAAAGTATAATTTTATTTGGCACATTTACCATGACAGTGGAAGAATCTCAAAATATTTTAAGTCCATTTATCCCCTCCCAAATTATATGCTCTTTTATGGTCATTTTAATTCTAGAATTTCCTCTTTGCTTTTGTGTTTATGAAGCTTCACTGTGCTATGTTTAGATGTAGATTTTTATTTATTTTCCCTATGAGTCATTAGCTTAACCTTTCGAATGTGCGGATTCTAATAAATTGTGTAACATTCTCAGCTATTATCCTCTGTTCTATCTCTCCTATCCTCTGGTATTTCAAAGAAATATATGTTAGGTCTTTTTAAGTGTGTTCTTTGTGTCTCTTATTCATTTTTTAAAATCTTGTGTTTTATTCTGAATATTTGCTTTTATCTTCTTTTTTAAAAAATTTTAAAAAGATTTTATTTACTTATTTGAGAGAGAGAGAGAGAGAGAACATGATCAGGGAGAAGGAGAAAGGGAAAAGAAGACTCCCCACTGAGCAGGGAGCCCAGACACAGGGCTTAATCCCAGGACCCTGATATCATGACCTGAGACCAAGGCAGACTCTTAACCAACTGAGCCACCCAGCTGTTCTTGCTTTTATCTTCTAATTCACTAATTCTCTTTAAGCTTTGTCTAATTTGTTATTTAAAAAAATTCATTGAGTTCTTCTTTCATGTCTTATATATCAGTTCTAGATTTTTTTTGAAAGGGTTTTACTTATTTATTTCAGATGGAGAGAGTAGGAGTGGGGGTGAGGGCCAGAGGGAGAAGCAGACTCCCCACTGAGCAGGGAGCCTCACATGGGGCTCGGTCCCAGGGTCCTGGGATCATGACCTGAGCTGAAGGCATATGCTTAACCAACTGAGTCACCCAGGCACTACAGTTCTGGAACTTCTAAGTGGTTCTTTTTTACATACACTCCATCACTTTTTATAGTTTTCATTTTCCTGTCAACATTTCACTTGGCTTTTATCTCCTTGAATGTAGTGAACATAGATTATTTCAGTCTATACCCTGTAATTCCATATGTGGAGCTCCTATGGAGCTCTTTCTTTTTTCTTTCTTTTAAAAAAAAAAAAAGATTTTATTTGTTTATTTGACAGGGAGAGAGAGAATATAAGCAAGGGGAGCAGCAGAGGGAGAAGGAGAAGCAGGCTACCAACTGAGTAGAGAGCCTAATGTGAGGCTTGATCCCAGGATCCTGGGATCATGACCTGAGCCGGAGGCAGATGCTGAACCAACTGAGCCACCCAGGCAATCCGGGATTCTTTCTTTTGGTTTTCTCTATGGATGCTTTGTCTTTTAATATGTCTGGGTTTTAAGATTGTGTGTTGGGCATCGTGTTTGAAATTTTATTTGTAACAATAATTTGAGGCCTAGTATGCTATTAACCTTCCTCCAGAAAAGATTTTTATTGTTGTTTTATTTTGGAGGGTGTTTTGTTTTGTTTTGTTTTGTTTGCTTTTTCCAGGAGTCTATGGTTATTAGAAGTTCAGGACTATATAATGCCGTTTCTGAAGTTGAAGTTTTCAGAGATAGCCAATCAGCATGAAAGAAGATGAAAGAGATTTTGGTAGACCAGTTTATTTCAAACTTACTGTTACCATACATCTTAGGAGTCCCAGTCCAGAGTAGATGTTGATTTATCCTTTTTGGGCTTTGGATTCTGATTTCTGCAGAAGCAGAAGTCAGCTATTTATTTCAGAGCCACAAATGCCTTGAGGACAAAGCAGCATTTAGTGTTGGTCTACCTCCCCAAGTTCCAGATTTCTCCAGGCTGGCAATTCCTTACTGTCCTATTAAGTCTTGGATGATCTCAAATAGATTGTTTCTGTATTTTTTTCCAGCTCTTCTAGTTATCTGCCATGGAAGGTTTGTCTGAACTTTGTAAGTTAATTTGTGAAATCAGATCTTCCCATGCTGGTACTTTTTAAAAATAATGAATTTGAATGTCCTTTGTCCTTTGGTTTTACATTTCCAAACTAGAGTTTATTTCCTGAAGCCTGAGACAGTTGAAAGCCTACAGAAACCACATTTTTTCTCCTTATTCCTAAAATAAGCATAGTCTTAGGATTTACAGCACACACATCTCTCTCTCTGTCTCCAGTGAATGAACCTAACCCCACTGAGACATTCATGTTTCCTTTTCTCCTCCATTTGCTCATTTTGCCACCATTTCCTCCCACTTTCTGCTGGGAATCCATGTTACTAGTCTCACAATTATTTCTCAGCTATGAACTTTCAGTAGATCACTTGACTCAATATCCAGCCCTGAATCAAGCTGGTTAGCTTCTTCATTCCTGCCTCTGTGCTTCTGAATAGTACTAGAAAGAATGTATAATCGTGCAGCACACTCATCAAAAATCTATAATTTCTAAATTCTGGCTGTGGCACTACTGGCAATCCTTTTGATTCTTGCTCAAAATATTCTCTTTCTCAGAATTCCATCCCTCTTCTGAAGTTGGTTAACCTTACTTCTAAGTATCCCATCACTCAATAATTAACCCTTACTTGCTTTTTAGAAATGCAAGGGAATCCTGAGCGAACTCTAATTGCAGTCCTCTCTTGTAAGGTTTCTCCTCTCATTCTTAATTCTTTTTTCCTATCTCAGAGGAAGAGGTGTCTCTGTCTTTTCAAAAGATAACCATTCAACTATACTCTGAGATTATTGACTCCTGTCTTCCCGGGATTCTTATTCCATTCATTGGTCCTTCTCTTTCATTTGTAATCACTCCATCTTCACCAGCTCCTTCCTCTCAAAGTATCCTTTAGCCTAGAAAATGAAACAAGGTGGGAAAAAAATTATATTGAACAAACGTTCAGTTTATCATTAGACTTAAATGCTGGCAGAAATTCCACGTGACAATTAAGAAACTTCATAAGGTAACGTGATTTTCTTCCTTACTTCCAAAGCAAATGTTAACCAGAACATACAGAGGACCTCTAATGTTATGTAATTAACATAACTTTGTGGGAAATAAAAGCTCTCATGCTTGGTACTACATGCATACTTCCAATATCTTCTTCATTTGCTCTTCATAGCCTCTGACTTGGGTTAATTTCAGTTGTAAGTGCTGCTCACCAATCTAGTAGTATTCAAGGTTCTAATTGGCAAGATTTACTACCCTAGGATCTTCTCCACATAGTACCCCAGGCATTGACCTTTATGATTTTGTTTTTCATCTCTGTAATCAGTCATTATGGTCTCCTTATTTATCATTGCTAATTCCTCTAGGACAACATTTCTCAAACCTAGATATCTATTGGAATCATCTGCGGAACTTGAAAAAAAAGAAAAGCTTATATGTGGGTGCCGTCGTCAAGAGTGGTTGGGGGTAGAGTATTGCCATTATACATTTTTTAAAGCTTCTCTGGTCATTGTTGAATTAAGTTGAGAACCATGTCCCTAATTGAGTGACGTTTTAAGATACCAATATTAAAGCATGAATCAGTGTTCTTTCTTACTTTCCGATATGACATAGGGGGTAGAATATTAACACTATGTCCCTGAGTGCATCATCCTGAGGGGAAAATAATCCAGAGGTAAGTTGGCTACAAAATTAGTCTAATTTTGTGACCTTCCAGTGATAGTGAAATATGATTTCCTTCCATGATTCCAGCCCGTAGGAGAAAACTCTTAGCTTGAGAAAACTCGTTTTTTTTGCCTTCTACTCCAGAGAATGCAAGCTGTTTTCCTTTGGCATACTTACGTGATTATACAGATTCATTTCCCTCAAGGAACTTCCAAATAAAAAGAGCACATCATCTATGGCAACTGAGAAACATAGCTTTATGTTGCCTGTTTTAGAATTATTTCTTGACATTAACATTTTTATGTACCCCCATATTAAGTTTTATGCTTAGATGTAATGCCACAGGTAGAAATCAAGGTAAATGCCATATCCCAAATCCACAGAGAATCAGAGCCAAACCATGGGTTATCAAATCTGTCTTTTTATGTGCTGTTACTCGTAGTGTGTGATTTATATACACTCCTTTTGAAAGCTGCATTAACTGAAAGATGCTGGTTTGTAAAGGGGCAAGGTAGTACATTTATAGGCTGGCTTGGTTGAACTGTGCTGCTTTCTCTCTAGAACAGTCTTTACAATTCTTTGCTCACAGTTAGAGGTCTGCTGAAAGTGACTCGGTGTAGATGAAAACAGCTTGCTTAATCATTCCTGAAACACGGGAAAAATTAAAATACATTTTTTTCTTTGTCAAGCAATAAAAACAATGCCAGATTGTTAATGCCTCTTTTGTACCTTTCACTTGAAAGACCTCAAAAGAACATCAAGGAGAATAAAGGCAAAATCTATTCCCCAATGGCATCATTATACATGTTAAAGCCTCTAAAAACTAAAACTCTAAAGACATTCATGAAGAGTAGAGGAATAAATGACAGCAAACTGAAGAGTGCATCTCTGGAGCTTTGTTCAACTTGCTCTGTTCAAACTCACTCAAATTGGATGATGAAAAGTGAAGATCTCATTTGTTTCAATATTAAAGTAGTAAATTAGTGAGTGGTGAGTTGCTAATTGTCCTGTAAAGCATTTAGGGTGCCAGGAGTGCCCCATGGCCAATATTTTAAATTGCATTCTTATGATTGAAATGAAAGCAACCATTAGAGGAGTGTAAAACAATGTTTTTAATAATTTAAGCTAGTTCGATTCAAACATGATTTTCATTCTGAAATATTTATCGAAGCTCCTGTTTTTATTTGAGATGAGCAAGTTTCATTTTAGACTTCAAGGCGTCAAATAGAAATTCATGTTCAGTATGGGGCTAGTGTGGGGAGAGAGATTAGACCTCTTCAGTGTAGTGTTTCATCCCTGGCTGTGTCTGTTTGCTTCTGGGTGCAGAAGTAGCAGGTTTGGTTAAATTTTACTTGAGTTTTTGGTGACCTTTTCTAATCCTGACTGTTTCGTAATTTAATGTCTTGACCTTCGTTTTCCATAGAGCCACCTTAGTGATAAATGCAGAGATTTAATAACTAGAACTGGTTGACAGGTGACCTTTCGTATGTGGCCATTTCTCTTTGCTGGGGAAACCACACTGTTTTGCAAGTTTTAATTCTCAGATTTTAATTATCTATTCTATAAGCTCTAATTATCTTGTCTATAAGCTTATTCACAGAGAAAAAAAGGAAAGGTTAAATATTTCATTCTTCTTGCTGATTAAAATGCAAAGTGCTTGGCAGTTGTCCCAATATATCATTCAAAAAAGACAGGGCAATTTGTCAGGTTCTTACCCAAAGAAGAGAAAAGGAGAGTTTTCCAGAATGGTTGGTAAGGAGCGGGATGAAAAAAGTGGCTGTGAGAGCGAGCGGTCTCATTAGCTGGATGAGGATAACTGCGCCCACGTGTGCGCACAAATGCATGTGTCCGTGTCTGTGTGGTGTGTGTGTGTGTGTGTGTGTGTAAACTTGGAGCAGAGAAACAGAAGAGTTTTTTAACTAGATGTGTACTAATCTGAAGAGAAAAGTGACTGCAAAGTAACAAAAGGATAAACTTGCCAATCAGGGTGGGTGACATGTTTTGTTAATTTTTCCTTTTTAAAAATTTTTTTTAAACCGGGAAAGGATCAGTTGGGCATGTCATGGTAAGCTGGTTTCTAGGGTCCACATAAATTCTATTAAAACACAGGAAAATAAACCTTATTATTAAAATGTCACAGATTCTTAAAAAGAGGTAAAGAAGAGCGAAACTTCTTCCCACCCTCCCCCGTAGGATCAAAGAATATAGGAACTTCTTGATTTCCCTGTGCTTCATTCTTCAGCATTTTTACAAACAAAGTTCATTTGTTGTGCCAAATACTCATGCTCCTAATAAAACAAAAATAAAATTTGGCGTGGCTGTAAAAGGACCTATCGAAAGGACCTAATCTCCCAATCATCTAGTATTCTGGAATCTGCGTAAGTACAGAGGGAAGAATGACTCATGAGGTAGAGAAAGGCTTGGCAGTCTTGAGCTAACTTTGATTCCCAAATAGTTGAAAGCAGCCAAGTGGGCTTCTAAACTGAATTTACCCCAAGGAGGTTTTCATGCATAGGGAGATATTCCCTTTAGCCACGGAGAGCAGCTTCTGAACTTAATGCTTGAGAAAGAAATACAACTCACTGCTGTTATGAAAAAGTTTTAAAAAACTAAGTAAAGATGTGGAGAACCATTTGAGGCTAATAGAGTTGATCATGATTAGTTTATTTTTGAAGTTTCAGCCAGATTTCAAATAAAAAATAAGAAAAAATTTTCTACATAATTTCTTATGCCATGCTAATACCATTACCAGAGAGGAGAGGTTAATTCTGCTTATATGCAAACCTTAATATCCCTGAGGAGCCTCTCGTCAATTGAGAAACATTGTCCTCCTTTGGCAAAATTGTTGGCCACCAAGATGTTTAAAATCATTAATTTATAATTTAATATCAATAATTTGAGTACAATAGGTGGGTGAGATTTGAGATATTTGCCTAAATGTATATTAGAAATAATGCAAATTAATCATAAATATTTCTTTGATATCTTCCCCTTAGTGCTATGAGTGCCTTTTGTGAGAGATAACATATGCTCCTCTTTTTAACCTGAAAGATGTCTAGTACCCACTGGATATCATGTTCATCTCAATTTCCTCAACTCTATAATGGGAAATTAAAACAATCCAACTTATGAAGAATTTATTATGAGAATGAATGGAATAATGTAATAAAGTGCCGGGCAGGATGAATGGTCCATGATAGATGTTTAATCCTATTTCTATCAATAAGTTTAATACACTGTGCTTAGATATCTTTCTCATTCTGCTTCTTCCCTTTCTCCCTCTCTCATCCTTTCCCTGTGCCTGAGATGGGAATCAAGTCCTTTTTTCTTATAAGGAAGCGAATGTCATGATTCATTTTAGCAGAGAAAGGACTTGTTTTTCAAGGCAATCCCTAAGGCCTTTAAAATAGTGAATGAATTGACCCTAGTTAATCATGGAACTCTGCTATGCCTCAGAGCTGTGTACTGAGATTAAAAGCTCACACTGATTAGATTTCTAAAATTATTTTATCCTTCATGGTGCCTTTCACAGAATAAGTACTAAGTAAAAATTACTTGGTTGTTTAATAGATTTTGCCAAATTCTTAACTTTCCTCAAGCCCAGTGTTCGTAACCAGATTTGCAGGTTTAGAGTCTGTATCCTTTTGCAAGGGAGAAATACCCAAATCAAATACAGTGATCTTACCATTAAAACAATTTTTTTTCATCATTTTAGACTTCAAGTAAATGGCTGTTTGGAGGCACCTGGGAGGCTCATTTAAGCTTCTGCCTTTGTCTCAGTGACGTGACGATCCCAGGGTCTTGGGATTGAACCCCAAGTCAGGCTCTCTGCTCAATGGAGAGCCTGCTTCTTCTTTTCCCTCTGCCCCCAACTTGATGTTTGTGGGCTTTCCTTTAGCAGGGACACAGTTGCCCACACACGGTTGGCTGAATATTTGTGGCAATCTCAGTTTATAGATACAGCCACAAGCCCAAGTAAAGCATTTGCCTTGATGATGCTATGAGTGGACAAGAGAAGATGATGAAGAGGTCAAGTTTGCTTTTAATGAAAAGAAGCAAAAAAATAAGGATAAGTCAACTAAAAAGGAGAATTCAAAATTAAGATAGGACTTGATACAGTGAGCTGGCTAAATCTTTCCAAAGGTCTCAGAAAATCCAGGGCCTCAATCTGGAAAGAAACTGCTTACTGAGGCAGAACTGAGCGAGTGGAGACATATGGAATACATTTTTTGAGCAAGGGCCCCAAGTCAAATAATACAAATGAGTTCAAGAAACAGCAGTACGTTTTAACAAAGAAAGCTGAGATCACAAGATGCAGGGATAAAACTAATAAAAGGAACTGAGATAACCAGATAAGAGCAACTCTTGGGTCAAAAACCGTGCCTAGGTATTTCTTTTTTATCATGGCTTACCATAGTTTGAAGTGTCTTCAGATGTATAAATGAGTCCCTTGGGCCTTAGCAAGCTCTTGGTGTTACCTGAAGCTTCTGATTATGATTAGGACTGTTGCATTCATCTAGCCTGGCTCTCCCAACGTACTGCAAAATGGTCCCTGCCACCAAGTGGCAAATAGAGCGTCACCATATGCAGCCATGTCTCCTGGTACCTCATTTAGGAGGCCAGGCAGCCGGGCAGGCCTGTAGCCAAGCAGGATAGGTACATGGAAGGCTCTTACAACTCTGGCTATGGTCATAATATATAAAGGAAAGGGACGATTTCAGGATCACTACCTATCCTCCAAGCCATTACATTCCCAGCTCTCTGCCCAATTCCATATTTGTTACATAAACAAGAGGCAGTGGTTGCCAATGTTTGCCCTCAAGTTGTTAGTCAGCTGCTGACCTCATAATCTGCACAGCTGCAGCCTCCCGATATGTTGTCATGAAACAGATTGTGATGTCTTAATTGATCACTTTCAGAGGTTACAATTGTCAAGTGAAACCAGGATGTTGATTCTTATTAGCTAAATTAAGGCTTGTTACAGCCGACCAGCTAATTCACTCAACGACTAGGAAATCTGATGCGAATCTGTAGATTAGAACACATCTGAGGCTCTTTCTATCTTTTCTTTTTCTGATTTTTTTTTTTTTAATTTGTGGAGGCCATACCCAAAAATGCTTTTATTATGCAGTCAAGCAACTTCTTGGAACAGAAAATGGAATGTAACCTCCCTGCGCCATATGCATCTCGGTGATAAGTTGGAGTGTGCCATATGACATGCACAGTTTAAATCAGGCATTGATTTGCATGACTGTAAGTGGGTTTGGAGGACTCAGCTAAGTGTAATGTATGTTAGGCCCTGCTGCAAATCGTTTGGCAGGAAGAATATTGTGTTCTTCCTCATTGCCCTGAAAAACTGTGACTCCTAGATGCATGAAGGTCTTAGATCACAGTCCCATCCCAAGAGGCATTCTCTTATGCCCCCATCTGACCATCAGTGAGGTCTTCACTATGGTACCACCCACAGAACCTCATTTCCAATGCCCTAATATACTCACCCACTTCGAGTAGAACTATTCTAACCTGCTGTTTAGAAATCTTATTGTAGCAGGGGTGATGGACAGTCCCTTTGATAGCCAAGTTTTAAGACACTTCATAAATGGCGAGACTCCAGCGGCATGTCCAGTCCCTGCCTGAGCCTATGCTGTTTCATGTCCAGCCCTGTTCAAATCCTACATGATTCTAACAGTTCAGTGAATCTCTTTATACAGGAAAAAAGAAATTTCATTAAGCAGAACTTTGTGGATGTAACCAGTCAAGTTTTTTCAAAATCCTTCATTTTGACATGAAACAAATAGATACATTTGTCCATCTAGTGTATTTCACAGGTGAACAATAAAAACTAAAAGAAGTAAAGTTAAATTAACTGAATAACTGCTAGCATCCAAAATACAGTGGGAAACACAAGGATGTTCATCAAAGCAATTATACAAAGGAAAAAAACCAGATAATACCCAAATGCCCAACAGTAGGCAATAGGTACATTATGGTATGTCCGCATAAGAGAATATTGTATCAGCATTAAAAATATCTCTAAGGAGGGATGCCTGGGTGTCTCAGTTGGTTAAGCCTCCCACTCTTGGTTTTAGCTTGGGTCATGATCTCATGGGTCCTAAGATTGAGCCTCGCTCAGTGGGAGTTTTCTTAAAGATTTTCTCCCTCTGTCCCTAGCCCCCAAAACAAATAAATCTTTAAAAAAATACATCTCTAGTGACTATTTACTGGCATGGGAGAGTTTAATGATGGGAAATTAGTTGAAAAACCATGGTTGCCAAATTTTATAAATACTATTTTTCAACCTGTCTAATATATCTAAGAGGAGGAAAGTAACATGAAAGATTGTAGCAGTTGTCAAGTGGTGGAAATATGGAGAGTTTTTATTCTTTTTTTTTTTTTCCCAAGTTTCTACAGTGAGTCCATATTACTTCAATAATCAGGGGGAAACGTGTTTTAAAGGAGTTTGAGTAGTTCTATTATAACATTAGCTGCAGGGAGTCTGTGTTCAAAGCATCTCTAATCTAACAGGTCTAGAAATGAGCTCATTCTCCTCAGCTGATCCTGCTCCTCCTAAAGCCTTTGCCTGCTCATTTAAAGCCAAGTCTAGTCTTCTAGTTGTTTAGGCTAAAAACTGAAGTTATCCTTGATTCTTCCCTATCTCTCAGATTCCACATTTCCTCTTACTGGTCAACCCAATAGGCTTTATCTTCAGAATATGTTCAGCGTGTGGCCAGCATCTTGCTACTTCTTCTGCTACCCTACCTAGTCCAGGGCACTATCATCTCTTGCCATGATTGTGACAGTAGTCTATTCTCCGAGTTTCACTTTGCAGGAATGCTCCCCACTCTTACCCTCGCACGCACACACACACACAAATCCCCGTAGCCAGCCCTCTTCTTTTCTTCATTTTTCCTCAAATCCCATTGTCTACCCAACCCCAGCAGACGTTTTCTGATCATTCCACTAACACACACACATGCATCCTAACCCCCTTCTTTACTTTAATTTCCTCTATTTAACACCTGTCTTCACCTAACATATACTATCCTGATTTATTAATTGCCTCTCTCCTCCCAGTGGAGGAGAAGTTGTATGTAAGCTCTATGAGGTCAGGGGCTTTGGTTAAAATTTTCACAGCTGAATCATCCCCAACCTCTAGAACATGGCATATCATAGTTGCTCAATAACTACTTTGGATTCCTCCCATTGATAGGAAACACATCTTGTGACAGTTGTGTGGTAATTTTACTGATGACTTTTCTGAGGTGCTTGCTCTCTCAATTTACCTACCTAGACTGAACCCGTTTGTGTGTTGATAGGTTTCTTCTGGATTGTGTTTCTCTTTCATCTAAATCAACAATTCTCAATGAATTTGGAAAAGTCCCTTTCTTCCCTAATACTGAGTTCAGTGTTCAGCCTCCTAATAAATTAGTCTGATTCAGTTGTTCTCACTGCCTAATTTAACCACTATACTGGGTCCTATAGTCATCTCAGGACTTCTCGGGAGTGGGATTAAAATGAAAAAGACAGACCCTAACAGAGTTTACTGTACAGTGGACAGACATAATTAAACAATAAAATACAACGTAACTAATAAAATAAGGGCACTACTCAGTGTGAGAAGAACTGGACCAATAGGCACAATAAAAACACAGAATCAAGTGTTAGATACAAAATGTGGAATCTCATAATAGGAAGATGAGAAAGACGTATATCAACAGAGCGCATTGCTCCTTTAACACTGTTTTAAAAGATAGACTGACTTTTCCTCACGTAGGAGGAAAGTGGCAAAAGGAATTTATTTGGTTTGCCTGGGAGGAAGGAATTAGGGAATGATGGAAAGAGCAATGGGTTTAGAGCTAGAAGATCTAGATTTGAATCTGCCACTACAACTTGAAGCTATCATCTGCAAGTTCTGGAAGCTGGTGCTTTACCCTCTATGAGTCTCTGTTAACCTCATTGGTTTAAAACAAGGAGGGAGGTGCTTAGACCAGCACTAGAGATTATTATCTCTGTACAACCCTTCCCCAAGTTTTTAAAAGAAGCCTTTCATTATGCATCTAAAATAAATAAGAACACAAAGGCCAGTTAACATGGTGATACAGGGAAATTTTTAAGGGTTTTCAATAAAATGTTTGCCCACCTGAGACTTGTCTTCAATAGTTGTTGGTTCTGAACATCTTTTTCAGAACCTCGTCATTTGCTGAATTTTTCATGTTTTCATCAACTGCTACGTAACTCTTCATACATACAAGTAAAATACAGAATTGAGGCCTAGATATATTTCCTTTGCATTTCTTTTTTTTTTTTTAGCCACTGTCTTTATTAAAGAGATTAAATCTTCTCCTATTGCCTTATTTCATTTGAAATTATGGTTTTGAAATGAAAAGTCATTATTTAGCATAGAAAACAAATGACTATTTTTCTATTTAATTTTAAACAGACACAAGGGGATAGAAATTAAAATTATTTCTTAGCTGTCTGTATTCACTTTTTAAATGGAAGCATGTCCCTACCTTGATAGCCTGTGGTAGCTGCTATAGGATTGGTCCGAATATTTCAGAAAATCCCACACTCGGGAACTATGTAATAAGAGGAACTTATCTGGATGGCTGGAACTTACTAATTTACATGTCTCTCCCCTGTCTCATTTCTCTGTTTTTCAGCCTTTGCAACTGGACTGTGACCTTTGCGCCATAGTGTCAAACTCAGGTCAGATGGTTGGCCAGAAAGTGGGGAATGAGATAGATCAGTCATCCTGCATTTGGAGAATGAACAACGCCCCCACCAAGGGCTATGAAGAAGATGTGGGCCGCATGACAATGATTCGGGTTGTGTCCCATACCAGCGTTCCTCTTTTGCTAAAAAACCCTGATTATTTTTTCAAGGAAGCAAATGCTACTATTTATGTTATTTGGGGCCCTTTCCGCAATATGAGGAAAGACGGCAATGGCATCGTTTACAACATGCTGAAAAAGACTGTTGACATCTACCCGAATGCCCAAATTTACGTGACCACTGAGAAGCGCATGAGTTACTGCGATGGCATTTTTAAGAAGGAGACTGGGAAAGACCGGTGAGTCCTCTGAGAGGCAGCCTCATTGTCTTTTATGCTAGCCCCTTGCGGGGTTCTTTTGCCAGCTATCAAATGAACAGAGTTATTTTTCAAATCGATTGTTATATGTTTTTTGACTATTACGATTACGTGATGAGCCAGCAACTAGGCCGCGTTTATTCCACCTACACTACCTTCTGTTCTCTCCATTTTGATTGGCTTGAGGATCCAAAAAATACTGGATGCTTCCCCAAGATATCTTTAGATTTGTTCTTATTTAGCTCAATTTGCTATCGGTTAAATTGGATGTTAGCCGAAAGGAAGTATACACATTTCTGTTTCAAAACAGAAATGTTAAGGAACTTTAGGACCTAAACTCCTCCTTTGGAAGTTGTGATAAAAATTTACCTGAGACAACAAAACACAGCAGGCTATTTATTCTCTAATAAGGTTGCGTCGCTTCTTGCATGCAAATAGACCGTATGATCGTGAGCTCCATACCTGATATCTAGCAGATATGTTGGTACGTTCAGCAGAATACCATATTGAAATGAGGCATTACTGGAAGTCATTAACAGTGGTTTCTTGAAGAGAAATGAGGTATAAATTCCATTCACTCAATTATCCCACAAACCAGTTTGCATTTTTCATTACATCTGTTTTTTTTTTTTTTTTTCCTGTAGTCTTCTGTAAACCACCTTCCCATTTCCTTTTCTTGAGGCCTGCTCACCTTATTTTTCTCCTGCTCCTTATATCTCCTGCTTTCTTTCTCTGCTCCCTCTAACCAACCCCCCCCCCATTCTCCCATCTGACTCCACTGGCTACCATTTTTTCTTTCTTTTTAGAAAGATAACCAGTATATGGAAGAGAAGTAGAATTATTAGTTCATATTTCTAGTTCTAATAAGTAATTGTTGAAGGAAAATATTGAAGCTAATTGCAAAAGTTTTAAGTTATGTGTGAATTGTACTTATTCATGTCATACCATGGATAAATTGAGCAGTGGCTATAATTCCAATATTAACAATCTGATTTCTATAAAATGTATGTCTTTCACTCTTCTATATTATCGAGTCTGAATTTTAACTACATTAGGGTATGTGCTTGTGGGGGGAAGTTTCTGATATCTCTGGGTATAATTTGTATGCTGTTAATTATTTTAAAATCTTATCTGTCGTGATTCTCCTATTGATAAAGTAGGCTGAACATAGCATTTTCTACTTCTGAGCACCCAAGATGCACAGCTTCTAATATAATGCAAGACAGGAATTGCTGTAATGCTGGTCTTTTCCACTGTTAGAGTTCACAAGAAGAATCCCAGTGGTTAGATTTGAATCGGTGTAGCAGAAGCTGTCCAAAGAGATAGGCACGAGAGATAAAGGAGTGGGTATGTAGCACAATTCTATATAAAAGTTTTGACCATCTCAAGGGGTTTGAAAATTTCTGGTCTCTCATTAGCCCAAAGCAATGCAATTAATTAGATATATTTGGTATTTCATTAGTCATAGTCAGCCTTCAGGGTATCCCCCAGTCATAACTATATGCCCTAGAATCATTTGAGGCATCAGAGAAGAGCTCAGCGTGTTGTATGGTTCTATGTATTTATATCATGTTGGCTTTTGCTGTGAGCTTTCAGGAGACAGTACAGTGTCACAGATGTGTGGATTGTATAGCAAGAATTGGGAGAGAATAGCTTTGGAAGACTCAATTTTCCTACTGGTTGTGATGAGGAAAGCTGTTTGTATAATGGGAAAAATCTTGCTTGATAAAATTAATTTGCAGATACATTCAATTGGTAAGGTTACCAAAATAAAAAGGGGGGTAGGCAAATTGATTTTTTAATGCTTCCTTCTGTTTTCCTCACTGTGTCTATTCATGTCTGGTTGCAACATGGAGTATTGCAACCAAATTGAAAAAGACAAATGTGCTAGTGTTTTAGAAATGAACAGAATGGGTGGTGTTGGTGGAATCTAGTTGGATGACAAAAGGTTGACCAGATGGCCTCAATGACCTGTTATCAGCTCTGTGATTTAAATCTGTATCCTAACTTTAGCAATATGAATTTTATTGTTTAAGGACTTCCCATAGTGATCTGTTGTTCTTGGCCAAACTTTATTTAAGAATGTTTCTTAACTTCTTATGAAGGAAAATGTCAAAATTATAAACTAGAGAGACTAATGGTGTAATCAACCTCTGTATATTCACTGCTCAAGTTGTATAATTATTAACTCACGGCCAATATTGTTTCATCTATATCCCTACACTTTCTTTCTCCCCAAGAATTATTTTGAAGCAAGTGCCAGACATCATATTATTTCATTCATTAACATTTCAGCATGTATCTGTAGAAGATAAAGAAATACCATGTCATTGTCCTACATAAAGACCAGCAATATTTCTTTAATAACATTACATAGTTTTTCAAATTTCTCCAGTAATCTTATTAATATTTTTAAAATTAACTTGAATTAGGATTAGCGTTAAGATACGTACATTGCTCAAGTCAGGATTAGCCTAAGGTCTGTAAATTACAATTAATTGACATGTCTTCTGTATTTCTCTGAACCTATATCATTCCCCTGCTGTCTATTATTGAAAAAAAAAAAAAACAGTCATTTGTCCAATAGAGTATTCTACAATCTGATTTTTGCTACTTGTCCCCCCATGATTTTTTTTTTGTTCATTGGTATTTCTATATTGAGCCTTTCTTTATTGAATTCAGGTCAGACTGCTTCTTACCGAGACGAATAGGTGGTACTTCTATCAGCAGGAATACCGTCTAGTTTTCTCTTTTTATGTTGGCAGTCATTAATGATCATTGTCTAAATCCAATAATTCATTAGATGTTGCAAAATGGTGATATTTCATCATTTTTTTTCACTTATATTAGTTGAAGCTTTATAAAGAGAAACTTGTCCTCATTAGCCATTTTTTTAAACAGAGATAGAAGATAGTACCAGTCCTTTTTCTTTACCGGTTCTAAGGCATCAGTCTCATAGCATCCTCCAAAAGTGACCAGTAAGTTTATTATTATTAATATTTACATATTAACATATTTAGTCCGTGAGACTTATGTCTCTATGCTCAAAGTGTCCTATTTTGTGCTATTGGACTCTCTTCAAATTGGTTTTGGAGTCCTCCTCTAAGCCTCTAGTAATTTTGGATAGCCCCTTTGATTCCTGGTATTATAGGATGATTCAGGCTCTTCTTGTATGTACTGTGATGCAAACCTGGATCCAGACATTTCTCCAAAGAATTTTGGTCCTTTTAGTATATAAGAGAGCATAATCTTGGGCTCATTGCTACGAAGCTTGTCTTTGTTTCTTGGTATTTTCATTGGACATAACTAACATAGAAACAATATATGCTGTATGTATTGTTTAAAGATAAAATCATTATGCCTTCAAACTGAAATTTCCAATTCAGATTCAGGGCTACCGGGAGCATTTTAATTTGACCTCATGTATCTTATGTGTGTTTTCCCTTTTGCCATATTGGAAATCACAGGACCTAGAAACACCAAAGTAATTCCTCATCTATTTTATCCCAAAGCCTACACACAACAATCTTAGAATGCACCACATTATACTGTCAGCATTTTAAGACTGTTTTATGCCAAAGAAGATGTATTAATGGCAAGCATTTGTGTGGGTCCATGCTCTCAAAGTGTGTATTGGATTTATCATAATAAAAGTTTTAAATATTTTTCTCCAGGGGCACCTGGGTGGCTCAGTTTGTTAAACGACTGACTCTTCCTTTCAGCTCAGGTCGTGATCTCGGGGTCATGAGATCCCCAAGTGGGGCTCTGTGCTCAGTGAGGAGTCTGGTTTGGATTCTCTCTCTCCTTCTCCTGATTCCCTTTCCCTCTCCCCCTGCACATGTGGTCTCTTTCAAATAATAAATGTATCTTAAAGTAAATATATACATACACACACACACACACATAACACACTTTTTTTTTTTTCTCCTAAATAAGAGTATGTGTAATGTATATACCATTGCTGACATGAGGGAGTAAGGAAAAATGGATGTCCATTTAACTTGACTTTTGTTGTGAAGCTACTTTGGTTGATTTTCCTGAACTTACTGGAAATTTTTAGTAAGTGTTCATTTTCATCATTGGGTTTTTAATAGAGAGGTTATGTCACCATTATGATGTATAATTTATAGAATTAAAAAAATTATGTCCCTAGTAGTTAAAATGAATCATGATAGGAAAATGACTACATGGAGTTTCTCAAAGAAAAAATTGGCTCTCAGCTTGTTCTTCAAACTGTTAAAATCCTTTTAAGAAGTATAAATCCTTTCCCCATTTAAGGTGTGCACATTTTCGTTGTTTCCAGTGCTTTTTATTTTTGTCTTAAGATATTCTTCACTGAGGAAACACAAAGTAGTAGAAGAAATATATGTAGTGTTAAATTTCCTAGAATGAGTTTAGATCAATTCATAAACATATTGGAATGCTTTTTCAAACCAAATGGAATTTAATTGGCTTTCTTATCAGCTACCAACTAAAATTATTTGGTTTGTCAGATAGAAATAGTGACCTTGTGGGAAAGGCTGAGAGAACAGAAAGAGAAGGCATCTTGTCCTTTCTCTCTTCATCCTCTGGGGCCTAGTTTTCTCCAGAATTCTAGGTTG